>NW_008339910.1:428645-454066 GCF_000622305.1 Nannospalax galili | reverse complement strand
AGCAAGGATCAACAAATTCTATCAAGTATGCACAGAAAAAGGTAATCTTATACACTGCTGGTGGAAATATAAACCAGTGCTGCCAGTATGGAAATCAACATAGGGAGTCCTCAAGACCCTGAAAATAGAACTACTGTATATAAGTCAGGCATACCACAACTAAGTATATAACTGAGGGAATCTAAGTGATCATAGCACATAGTACACATCCATGAGTTTGTTGTTGCACTGTTCACAATAGCTAAGATGTGGGATCAACCTAGCCTATATGCCCGTCAACAGATGAATAGTTAAAAGACGTGGCATATGTGCATAGTGGAGTAGTATTCAGCCATAAAGAATGAAATTTCATTTTCCAGAAAATGAGTGAAACTAGAAATCAACATGTTAAGCATGAAATCATGTCATTTTTCCAGAAAATGAATGGAACTAGAAATTGTTATGTTAAGCAAAATGTCAGACTCAGAAAGATAGAATCATATGATTTCTCTCCTATGTGGAATCTAGATTTAAATATATATGCATAGATACTACACGAAAGTATAGGGGGAACTACATGAGGAAGGAAGGAGTCTGAAGGGAAGGAGAGAAAAAAATAAGAGAAAGTGATGGTAGAGTATCATGTTTTCTTTCCTATGCTGATTCCTATACAGAGAAACGAGAATGTTTGGGGAGAGGAAGGGAGCAAGTGGAGAGCGGAGGTAGTAAGGGAAAGAAAGCCAGGGAGGGGACTGTTGCAGAGAGGTTAATTTGAATGAATTTCAATGACACATGTGTATGAAATGTCATAATGACATCCATAATTTAAGAACATTAATAATGACACAGTTAGCATTATGCTGTATTAAACTACAACTAGACCATGCTTGCTAACACTTTTTAAATGGAAGTGCAAAATATAACCAAAGTTTCACAATATTTGTTAAGAATAAAGGAAAAACACTTAAATGGGCTATATTTGCTATCTATTAAAGTATATTAAATTAATACAAAATTTAGCTCCATAACACAACAGTAATAATAATAACCCTTCAGTATCCTGGAGAAAGGTTCTAGAACCTCCTATGGATACTGAAAACTGCAGATGCTCAAAATCTTTATCTAAAATAGCACAATATTTGCATATAGCCTATATATTTGTATATCATATATCCTCTCACCTATTGAAATCACTTCCAGATGACTTGTAGTACAGAATGTCATATAAATACTATACAAATACTATGCAGTAGTGTGTAGTCATGATACTATATTTAGAGATACTAACGAGAAAGTCTGTATATACTTAGAACAGACACAACCATCATGGGCCTAACTATATATACACAAAGAAGACCCAAGACAGGTGCTCCAAAGGAAGACCAGAGAAAGACCGCACTATGAAATGATGGGAAGCTACCGCAAGGCATACCTACACGTCATTCATACTGATTCCGTGTAGTGCTCAGTGAAAGGCAAATTCAGATTTTGCAATTTGGAACTTTCTGGAATTTTCTCCAAATATTTTCAGCTCAAGTTGGTGGAATCCATAGAAGCAGGGCCAACTATACTATCTTACTGCCTCTACAAAGTAGGATTCCAGGTGCAGCTCAGATGTATCCTCTGGCTCTGAAGCTCACAAGGGTTCAGTCAAGTTATAACTGCATCTGCCATCATCTTAAAGCAAGACTGGAACTAGAAATATCTGTATGCTCGCTCCGGTGACTGCTGGCAAGATCCAGGCCCTTGCAGGCTATGATATGAGGACTCAGTTCCTCATTAACTTTTAGTCACATGCTGCCATCAGTTCTTTACCATGTGGCTACACTCCTAGTGTAGTTCACAAAACAACAACTTACGTTATCACAGCTAGTGACTGAAGAGAACCAAAAAATGTGCAGGCAAGATGGAGGGCACAGACCTTTGCAACATCGTCACTCATTTTGCTCACTCTCATTCCCAGAAGAAAGTCACTAGATCCAGCTCATGAGAAAATGAGTGTAGTACGTAAAAGGTGTGGCAATCAGGAGGTGGGACTGTTGACAGTTACTCCTACCATATGGAGCTGTTATTACAAAACTACAAGAGTCTTCTGTGTTGAAAAGTTTCCCTTCCCAATTGACACCCTTTCTAAAATCTAGGTATGACTTTATTTGGAAACAAGGTCATGCAGATGAAATTAATCAAGTTAAACTTAAGTTGTACCAGAATATTGAAGTTCTTACTACAGTATGTGTAGCATGTTTATAAGGAAAAAAAGACAGCTAGATATGGTGTTTAATCCAAGCACTTGGGAGGGAGAGCAGCTGGATCTTTGTTAGTTCATGGCCAGCCAGGTCTACACAACAAATTCCAGACCAGCCAAGGGCTTCATAGTGAGACCTTGTCTCAAAAAGTAGATACACTAGAAAAATGTCGTTTAGCAGTCTGCAGTGGTACAGAAAGGAGTGATGCATATAGTCTTTTCATTATCTATTGCTGCTTTTCAAAATAAAATTTGTTGATTTGAAACAACAATGACATGTATTTTTTCACATTCCAACCACTGACTTGGTGATTCTGTTCCATGTATGTTAACTGAGGTCTCTCACATGGATCCATTCAGTGGAAAGTGGCCTGGACACTGATTTTTCTTCCAATGGCCTCCCTCTCCACATGCTTTCGTATCCGACAAGGCTGTTCTACATATTTCCTTGAGCAATATAATCTGGCTTTTTTTCTTATAGTATGGTATCTTGGTTCTTACATGGAGTTTTCCAAGTAAGTAACTTGAATGTGCAAGCCGTCAGTAAGCCTTGCTTGCTTGTCATGTGTCCAACCCCATCACCCTATAGGAGTTTTATAAGGAAGTATTGAGAGGCAGAGTTTAGGAGCACCAGCAGCATGCCAGCTGACCACAGATTCTTATTCTTATTCATGTACAAACCTCTTTCAGAATCAATAAGATGATGCCAAATAACTGGCTTAACATAGAGAGTCTTTAGCCCCCTGAATAATGAAAACAGAATTGAAGCTGACTTACCAATTCTACCAATCCAATTCTCTATGTAAGTTGTGCAATATCCTGTCATACAGTGAGTTCAGAAACAATAGCAGTGATTTTAATGAGCAAAGGAATATAAATAAACCATGAACTCAGAAGTGCCAACTTCAGTCACCCCCAAACCCTAAGAAATCCTGAGAGTTTGATGATCATTCGTCTCATAACACAGAACTCTTCATCCATGGGACAGGGTCACAGCTGTCTCAGTTTTATTGGCATTGTCTCCATGAAATTCTTATCTAAAAATCAATTTCATTTTTTAAATCAATTCATTTATTTATTTTATATGTATGAGTGTTTTACATGTGTTTATGTAGGTGTACCATGTATGTAATGTCCATGGAGGCCAGCCTGGAACTAGAGTAAAGGACCATTGTTGGCTATCATGTGGATACTGGGAACTTAATCCAGGCCCTCTGCAAGAGCAGCCGCCCAGTGCTCTTAACCACTTAGGCACCTCTCCAGCACCTTTAAATCAGTTCTAACTATGACTACCTCTACTGTATATTTGGTTTCTGAAGTCCACTCTCCTGACAGGAGCTAGGCTGTTTCACTTTTGTTTTGCTTTTCTTCTCTTTCATTTCAGTTGTTTTGCTTTGCTTTGCTTTGGCTTTACTTTTTTGTTTTGTTTTGTTTTGTTTTGTTTTGATAAGGTCTAGTGTAGCCCTAGTTGGCCTGGAGCTCATAATGTAGACCAGGCTGGCCTCTAACAGAGGTCTGTTTGCCTCTGGGATTAAAGGCATGTACCATCAAACCCAGTAGTTTCACTTCTTTTTCTACTTGCTTTCTTCTGCCCTTCTTGGAGTGAAAAATAAAAGCATTATATGACTACCATAATTTTAAGCGATATTCAGTTATGCTGCCCAGAAACATGCCACAAATTTGTGAATTAATGATGCTTTATTTATTATTCTCAGGTGGTTCACACACTTACAATATATATTTACAGTAAATTTTGGAAATTTCACACATTAACTCCACTAGTATGAAAGTACAGTAACAAATTTACATTAAAAGCTGAATCTTTAAAAAGTACTTTTAAGTGAGCAAAGAAAGAGATGTTACATGGCTGTAGCAGCCAGAAGCTTTGGGGCTTCTTTTTTACCCAAGGCCTCTCCGTGGCTATATTCATGTAACAATATGATTTTGTACAATGAGAAAATGAATATATTTTATCTTAAGACCACTCTCCACTCTGAGCTCTCCTTTACTGAATATTCCTTCCAGGACAGTGGCAGGAGGTGGCCCTGGCCTTTTCAGAAAGGTAAGGAAAAGTTAAATCAAGGATACATTGCTTTGGGTTTTGTGGGGTATGTTTCTGCGATTTGTAGTCATGGCAAAGTTTAGTCATTATTGAAAATCATCTCAGTAAAAGAAAGGCTTTCAGAAATGTATTTTTGAGCCGGGTATGGTGGTGCATACTGAAATTTCAGCACTCAGGAACTGAGGCAGGAGGATCTTGAGTTTAAGGCCAATTTGAACTACATAATAAGATACCATATCCAAAAAAAATTAATCTCAGAGCTGGAGAGATGGCTCAGTGGTTAAGAGCACTGACTGCTCTTGCACAGGATCAGGGTTCAGTCTCCAGTACCCACATGGCAGTTAACAACTGTCAGTAACTCCAGTTCCAGGGGATTCATCAATGCCCTCTTCTGACTGCTGCAGGCATTGCACAACATAGATGCACTTACATACATAAATGAGATACACAAAATAGAGCCTTCCACGCCTCTGGGAACTTGCTCATATGAATTTGCAGCAATGATGACAGCATGCACAAGACTCATACAGACAAAAAAAAAAAAAAAAAAAAAAAAACAGCACAGAACTGGGGAAATGGGCAGTGGGGCCCAACCTTAGCCAAGGAACTGTTGGCCACCGATTACTGTGGGGTGAGGGAAAGTTGATCTTCTTTAATGGAGTAACTCTACATAAGCTGATTAGATTCTAATGGATGAACTTACCAAAGGATATCTGGCTACAAAAGCTTGACTCAACTTGATAGACCTTAACATGTATGACAGAATCATGAAATCTGGTGGGGGGGGGCTATGGGAAGGTGCAGGTGGGGGAGGAAGTCTAAATATGATTAAGATGTATGAAGTGCAAAAAATTTCAATAAAAAATATACATTAAAATAAATAAATAAAAACAAATGCTTATGAAATAAAATAATAATAAATTAACTAAATGCCTTCACAGCAACATTAAGACTCGTAGATGTGGCTGAGGAGCTGTTGACCACTGATGGCTTCTGGGGAAATGAGAGTCAGTTTAATGATGTGGCCCCTGGGAGGCTGGCCATGCTCCAGTGGATGGCTCCACACCCATGAGTGTATGGGCAGGACAAATTGGAATCGGCAGGTCATTTTTAAAACAAGACTTAATTTGGGCATGGTGGCACACACCTTTAATTCCAGCACTGAGGAGGCAGAGGCAGGCGAATCCCTGTGAATTCAAGGCCAGCCTGGTCTACATAGTGAGTTCCAGGCCAACTGGGGATACAGGGAGACCGTGTCTCAAAAAGACCAAAAATAAATAAATAAACAAATAATAAATAAACAAATAAATAAATAAATAATAAAAAGTGAGCATATGGCGTACTACTTAGACAGTGGAGCCAAGTCAAATTGACATAAAATGAGCTATCACCTTGATGAACACTGAAGGTGAGGAAGTATAAGTATGCACCTTCTTGACCATAGCTACACCATGTTAAAGTTTAGGCTGACTCTAGTTTCTGAAAATTATCAGGCAGTTGGCCTAGGGTGTGGGAATGCCAGCTGGGGCCTGATTGTCTTGGGAACAGGTCAGAGCATCCTAGAGAGCTCCTGCTAACTACTGGTTTATGGCTTCTATAGGTTATGCTTGGCTTGCTTCTGCAAAATAGTAATTGTTGCTAACAGACCCCTTTCTGGTTGGAAGACTTAGAGGAAATTTTGTGACCAGAAAAGGCAAGGTAAATAATAAGATTGATAATGTCTGTTTATGAATGAGGAGGAAGGCATGCAGATGTACTAAGGTTCGGGTAGGGGGTTTGGATGGAAAATTGTATTTTCTTATGCATTTCCTTGATAATGTTTGCTCAATCTTAACACTCAGTTATTAGCTTCTGTATTCTGCTTGCTTGACTAGCAACATGATCAAAATAAAAAGAGCCAGAGTGCTTAGGCCCGGTGATACTCTTGGACCCTTTAGGAAAGAGTGTAGCCCGGCCATAATAAATCTTTCTTTTTCTAGACTCACCTGTCTGTCTGTCTGTTTGGGGCATTTGCAGATCACAGAATATAACAGAAGTAGTTGTTGCATTGACTTCAGTTATGATGTGAAAACACATATGCCCTATCTCAGTCATTTGTAGGGGAAGGATCTTATGAAACTGCATGCCAAAACCAATCAATAAGGGACTTGATAAAGCAAGTTTTTGCAGATGTGAGATCAACCAAGGACTTGTCTCTGGATACAGAACATAAAAAGAATGTTGCCACAGGCAAATATGGGCAGTAGGTTGGGCAAGCTGTGAGGTCATAGATGGAATCCAAGAGCTGGGCGTGGTGGCACATGCATTTAATCCCAGCACTCAAGAAGAGACAGGTGGATCTCTTTGAAATTGAGACCAACCAGGTGTACATTGCAAGTCCCAGGCCACTTGGGGCTACAGAGACACCTTGTCTCAAACAAACAAACAAACAAACAAAAAAAAAAAAACACTAGACTTGGTGTGGTGACACATGCCTTTAATCCCAGCACTTGGGAGGCAGAGGCAGGAGGATCTCTGTGAGATCAAGCCAGCCTGCTCTACATAGTAAGTTCCAGACCAGACTAGCTGTGGCTACAGGGAGACTCTGTCTCAAAAAGAAAACCTACAGATGGGATGACAGTGCTACAGTGAACAGCACATGCAAGCCCACTTGTATACAGCCCTGAAGGCCGTACCCTTTCTTCAGTCCTCCACATGCAAAGTACTAGAAAAGGCAAGAGTGGTGCTGAAGATAATGCTCAGTGATAAGTTCTTGCCTAGTTTGCATGAGGCCTTAGGTTCAACCGAAGCGCAAGAGAAAGGCAGGGAGGAAGAGTAGGAAGGGGAGGGGAGGGAGTAGAGTGGATGAGAGGACAGGGGAAGAAATTGAAGCCAGTCAAATTATGCCAATGGGAAGTATGTTTGGGTCCAAATGGTCAAGAATCACAAAGAAATCCAAGCTTCTATACACAATAATGGACTTGACTTGGACTCTGAGAGAACCAATGCCTTCTCGGTACTAGATTTTGTAGAAAAGGTCATATTGTGCATGACATTTCTTCGAGTCTGCTTTAGGTTTTCAAAGAAGCCAAGGTCTCTCTTTTTCCTATACAAAGGCAAGAAATACAGTCCAAGATCATGACCACCACTAACGCAATAGTAATATTTTTGTTCACACGAAATAAGGGATGTTGCGATTTAGGCTACATTTTATAAAGCCTAGTGGCCTCCAAGCAATACCTAGAAGCAAATATAGATTATTTTTGAACTGTATTTTTCCAGTGCTTTAGAGAATTCCAGAAAGCAAAGAGATCACAGCCATCTGAACCCCATTCCCAATAGTTCATATAGTCTGTAACTCCGTAGTGTGTTATTAAATGAGATTTAGAAGAAAGCCGATATAGTGGATAATCTTTGAATAAGTCTTATTAGATAAATCATACTTAGTATCTCAGCAAAAGACACTACTAGGTAGAATCACTCCAGATTCTTGTTAAAACAATTCTGAGCATTTAGTTTAGGTTCCTTCTAACAAACTCCATGCTCCTCACATCACCATGCAATTTGACATGGCTCTATAATGTCACATTCTCTACCCACCCAGTCACCAAACCACTGCCTCCTGCTAGGCTCTAACTTAATTTCTCCTGTCCAGATAACTGTCTGTACATCTCTTTCTCCTGCATTTTACTTGCTTTCACATTTCCATCCTATTTCTTTATGCTAATCCAAAACTAATACTTCATCCAAAGGTCTGTGAATGTTTACTCTGTTGATAAATAAGAGTATATGGAAGAGAGCCAACAAGATCTTCTTAAAACATTAAATCTGCAGCAATAGTTTTCAACCTATGTTCCTGTAAAACACTGGTTTCCTGAAACTATTATGAAACATTTTAACTGATAAAAATTTAGCATTAGAACTATTTTTCCAATACGTATTTTAAATTTTTTAATTAGTATGGTCAGCAAGATGGCTCAGTGGGTACGGGTGCATGCCATCAAGCCTGATGAGTCATGTTCAATCCTGAGGATCCACATGGTTGAAGGACAGAATCAACCCCCAAAAACTGTTCTCTTATCTCCAGAAGCACACTGTGGCATCGCATGCACCCACACATTCATACACACACAAATGAATATAAATAAATAAGTAAAAATTAAATTTTATCAGTAGAAAAATGTTTGTTGCTAAGGAATTTATTATATGTGCTGAAATTAATAAGTTAGCATCAGTCATACCCACCAGATGATAAAATCAATGTTAACATGTTAATATTAATCTAAAAATCTTTTCAATTCAACTTATCCTCTTCTGGGTACTAACTGTCACTTAGCTTTACCCATTCTCCTCACTTAAGAAGATCCAGAACAACAATTAATGGTTTAACACTGATTACTAGGGACATTGCCTAGAGGATGTTTCTGATATCCCTATTAGCTAAGACATACTCATAAATGCAGTTCCTTTTATAAGATTTATTATATTTTAGTTATGTGCATTTGTATGTGTTCTTCTTTGGGGGGGTTGTGCTTATGGGGGGGGCATGCCCACAGAGGCCCAAAGCAGGCATCAGATCCCCTGAAGTTAGAGTTACACAAGGTTGTGAAGAGGCCAGCCTCAGTGCTAGGAAGCGAATTCCTGTCTTTTTCAGGAGCAGAAAGCACTCTTAACCACTGAGTCATCTCTTCAACCTCCTCAAAAGGAGTTTCTTTATTCAAAACTTTAGTATTAATCCTGAGCTTTGACATTCTCACCAAGATATCACCATAGTATGAAACAACACAGATACAATTTAGCTTTCCACCCTCATCATCATCATTCATTTTAGAAATGCAAATAGGGGCTGGAGAGATGGCTCAGCAGTTAAGAGCACTGAGTACTCTTGCAGAGGACTCGAGTTCGATTCCCAGCACCCACATGGCAGCTATTAACAATCCTTAATTCCAGTTCCAAGGGAATCCGAAGCCCTCTTCTGACCTCTGCAGCATTGCTCAACACAGGTGCACTCACATACATGTAGGCAATACACTCATACACATAAAATAAAAATAATAAATAAAAATTTTTTTTAATGCAAACAAAGGCTACAATAGTAGAGCCATTGGTAGAGTGCTTGCCTAATGTGCACAAAGTCCTGGGTTTGATGCTCACCGTCCCATAAATCAGATGTTGTGGGTCACATTTATCATCCTAATATTTGGAAGATGGAAGCAAGAGGATCCGAAGTTCAAGGTCATCCTCAGCTACATAGTGAGTTTGAAGCCATCCTGGGCTACATGAGATGCTGTCTCAAAAGTAAATAAATAAGATAAACAGAAATGTGAATGGGCTTGCTTTTTTGTTTGTTTATCTGAATGTAACTTCTTCAGATGCACAGATCACAGCATTTTTGTTTCCTCCAAACCACAACTCACATTGCTGGCATTCTAAGATGCTTAATGAAGATTTGTGGCATTGCTATTTCTACATTACCCTTTTTCTCATTAGATCTACCAATCTCTACCCCACCATCCACATACACATAATCTATCCTAGCTGCTAGTCTGTTGATTATTTTCTGTCATCTTACTTACAACTCAATATACCCATGAGGAATGTTCTGAAACTAGATGACTATCTTATGAACTCTAGAGAATAACATGTAAAGAATTCAAGGGTCCCTGAAGAAGACTTGTGGTCCAGATGAAGGAAAATAGCAGCCTAGATAATGAAACCCCAGCAAGGCAAGAGAAAGTCCCAGTTGATGCCTGCAGAGGTAGCTGATGACATTCAGCACCATATGAGCCCCCCACCTCCCTTACCTAAGCATTACACAAAAAAAATGGGACCTTTTATGTACACGGGGTAAATGAGCCTGAATTAACTCGGACTATTTGCACTAATAAATACTTTGAACATACACAATAGAAATTAATTCCAGTTAAGGAAAAATAAATTTGTATTTCTTGTACATCTGTGCTTGTGGATCTAGGTAATAATAACACCCCTATATTTCAGGGGAGAAATCGAAACTGAGGACCAGCAAGATAGCTCAGTGTATAAAAGCACGTGCCAAGCCATTAAAACTGAGTTTAAAGAACATTTGCACAAGGAAAGAAAAGTGAATCTGTCTATTCCACTTAATAAAAATGTCCTGGGTAAAAAATAGGAGGAAAAACACAAATTGAGTGTGTCTCAGCTTGCTCTATGATGTCCTCTCTGCTCACAAGCTGTGCCTTCCATCACTTCAGGAGCTCTCTGGGAACCTGAAGTTAATGCAGTGAATAATTTCTCTTGAGTTTGAAGTGCCACTGCTTTGGGAAGAAAGAAGAATCCATCAAAATAAAAAAGCGTCATATTCAAAGATGCATTCCGTGAGACTCTATCATATCTCCAAAGTTGAGGAAAGTCTAGTCCTTCTCTTTTATCTAATTACTGCTTCCACCCAGCTGACTAAGTATTCACTGCATTTCTCTTCATGATATTTGATATAAGAAAGCTACTTAGCTCAGAGATCAGAGAGGATCAAATCAGTACTACTTGGATCCTTTGAAGGACTGTAAAATAGGCTGAGTGTATAGCTCTATGATAAAGCACTCACCTAGCATATGCTAATTCCTGGGTTCAATCTGCAGCACCAAAAAAATGAAACAAGAGTAGGAGTTTTCCCTCATTTGGAGATAAAGCCACAGCACATCTAAGAAGTCAGGGAACGCAATGAGGCCCCAGCATAGCTGAAGCTCCAGTCATCAGTGAGGACAATTCTGACTATACATGCATCCCCCTAACCTACACCCACACAGAGGCAACACCAGACAGTTTGTATACCCTGTTTGGCTGAAGGAGAAACTCAGCTGAGCATGTGTGGGAATTGAACCAACTCCCAGAAACAGTTAAGGATGGAACCACTGGAAACAGCCAGATGTTCCACAGAGGCAGGAATAGGCAAAATCAGCCAAGGTACCTCCATTACCAGGACAGGTAGCCTAACTTTCTTGTGGCTTGTTTGTGCTTGAGGCACCAGAAGCTCTAACTCACTAAGGCTCATCAGCAGCCAGTGCTCTGCCAGTATCACTACTACTACTCAGCTCCAGCTCATCAAACGCTCAGCAATTGCTTAAATAGTTTTTCGGGACCTCAAAAAGAAAAAGTACAGGTCATTTCAAAGAGGGCAGGTGGGGATGTGAAAACAAAAGCTCTCACCTCTGTAACTGAAGACTGAAATTCTCTACAGGAGGCCACGGTCACTCATGTGCTATGTTGTGTGCTGTGTTTTCTTGAGGAGAGAGAAAATTGATGACATGGAAATGTTTAAACAAAAAAAGGAAAGAAAAGATCGAAGAGAAAAATTAATGTCTCAGTGGAGCTTAGGAGAACACACCAAAGGAGACCATTGTCCTTGGAACTGGCTGAGCATAAATGGGCACCTGTGAGTGCCAGGATTTGTCTGAGCACACGTGCTGTGCCAGACTTTTTTAGCTCCAGGAACTTGTCCTGACCCTGGAGCTGGGGGAACAAATGCTGGTTGGGAGTAAATCCTACGTATGGAAGAAAAGGAGCAGAGAGATTTTGGTGTTGTGTCAATTGAATATCATTAATACATAATCAATGGTTTCATTTAACAAGTCAAAGGTTGATGGGAGTTTAATTTGCCTTATCAAGACCTTTTTATGTTTGCTTCCATAAGAATTTATCTCAGTTCCTCAATCCTTTGACTGAGAAAGAAGTGAGTCACACTGTTTCAGAAATTCAAATCATTTTGCATAAATTCATGGGAAAATGATTCGTTCCAGATTTCCCTAAGCAAACCGCAAGTTGTCGGTATGATTAACCACCCAGAGCATTTATCCACTAGAGGGCGCTAGAAGCTGACATTCTTTAAAACACTGCGGAGAATCAGTGACCGTGGTGAGAAAGTTAAGTGGAAAGAGTCAAATAAAAAGCAATAGATGTATCGATTCACAGCTCGGCCATGGCTAAAGCCTAAGTAATGCTGAGATCTCCACAGTGGATCAGTACGTTCTGTGTATGTAGCAGTATCTGAGCAAGAGAGGCAATGATGTCACTGAACCTGAAATTGTTTACTAAATACGATGTTTTTCTCTCAATGAATTAGTAGCTTTTCTCCACTTATAAAGGAACTCGGAATGGTTTCAGTTATTAGAATCATTAGGACATGTTGTTTTCTGAAATTGCCAACGTGTTGCATAACACCATGAAAAGCATGGAAAGTGTCCAGTGTGGTCCGTGCCACTAGGCAATGACGATTTTGAGGATTTGGATCTGAAATAATGATTTATAATAAAAGATGCAAAAAGAAAGTCTTTTTTCTGTTAAGAAAGAGCTTTTTTTTTCCAATTCGTGTGTGTGTGTGTGTGTGTGTGTGTGTGTGTGCATTCAGGCGGTCCGTGCATGTCGAGGTCAGAGGACAACTCCCAGGAGTCAATGCACTCTTGTCACCTTGTAGAATTTGAGCATCAAACTCCAAGTCGTCAGTCTCTACCTGCTGAGCCATCTTGTAAAAGACTTTTTTTTAAAGACAAAAGAAAATGCCGTGCTATTAGGGAACTATTTCACTATTGTCAGCAGGAAAACATGGACCCTGTGATTCTATGGCAAATGAGCAATCTAATGTTCAGTTTTTTCTGCTCTTTCACCTGTCCTTCCTCTCACATATAAATAGTGTTAATGAGTTATCATAGGCCACTGTACCTTGCATTTCTCCTTTCAACACTTAAAACTGTAACCTGAACACCACACCCTGTTATGGAAGGGTGAGGTAGTAAAGTCCATAGTCCTAAAGTCTTATTGTAAGCAGGCCAAGCAAGTCCATGGAACTTAAAACAATAAACAAATAATTCAGGTCAGAGCAAAGTATTCAGTAACTACAGAATCCTCAGAGCTGGGGGAATCTTCTTGGAGAAGATTCTTTTTTTAATTCCTGTCTCAGTATATTAGTTTTCTGTTGCTCTAATTTATTACCCCAATGCTTGGTAACTTAAAGCAACAAAGATGCATTATCTCACAGTTTCTTTGGGGTCAGGTAAACAGGAGACTCTCAGGTGGTTGCCTTAGGGCTTTTCATGAGACATCAGACTACCATTCAGGCAGTACAATATAAAGGTTTGACTGAGGCTGGACAATCTCCCTCCAAGTTCCTTATGCAGATGGATATTGGAAAATCTCAGCTCCTGGCTTGTGGACTTCATAGGGCAGCTTGAGGGTCATCATACCATGACAGCAAATTTCTCCAGGTGGATGTCCAGTGGAGCAAAGCAGAGGTGGTGAACTTCATATCCTAACCTGAAAAACAAATCCCATCATTTCTACAGTATCGGGTTAGCACATCCCAGTGTTGGAGACTACATAGGAAGCATGAATGTCAGGCAGCTGGGACCATTGAGGGGCACCAGGAAAACGTACCACACTAAACTCCTCCAATGTTTAAGATATTTGTGGAATCCCCATAGAGCCAGACTAGATAGAGGCAGAAAAATCTCCACCAAAAGTTCTTTTATATCTCCTCTCTCCCATGGCCTCTACAACCTTCTTTATGCCTATGTCTTCGTTTTGCATGTATGTGTTGTTGCAATGAAATACCTGATGGAAACAACTTAAGGAAGGAAGGATTTATTTAGGTGAATGGTTTCAGAAATGTCAGTTCACTGTGGCAGGAAGAACATGGCTGAGCAGAGCAGTTCACATCATGGCAACCAGGAAACAGAGAAGAGATACAGAAAGGAGGCAGAGGATACAGCCCCAAGGAACATTGTGGGGATCTACTTCTCCAACTGACTTCACCCACCTCTAATGCCCTGGTGATTTAATCATCTCTGGACCTATGTTGACTGACACACCCAGCATGCTTGGCTGATCACAATGATGTTCTCCCCACCCCCACAGTCTATTCACTTTCTACTGCCACATTGTCCAGAGATTTTTCAACTGCTGGGAGCAAAGAAAGAAATTCCTTCACTGATGTCAGTCTTTCAGATTCTCAGTATAAAGCCACTGCTGTTTCATACTACCAAGATTACCCTTTTAGCTTATCTCTTGTACATTATTATTGGAAAGAATACCTATCTTGGGCCAGTGAGATGGCTCAGCAGGTAAAGGCACTTGTTGCTAAGCTGGATGACCTACCTGAGTATGATCCCTGGGAGCCACAAGATGGAAGTAGATACCTGCAAGTTGACCTCTGACCTCCACATGTGCACTGTGGCATTTGTGCACACACAAATTAATTGATTAACTGATTAATTAAACGTTAAAAGAATACATACACTTGGGCTGGAGATGTAGCTCAACTGGTAGATACTTTGCCTAGTGTATTAGTTGCTTTTCAGTTGCTGTGATAGAAAACACTGACGAAAGCAATTTATAGAAGGAAGATTTTATTTGACCTTACAGTTCCAAAGGGGCAAGAGTCCATCATGGCGGGGAGGCATGATGGCAGAGGTGGCTGGAGGAGGAGCAGAAGCTAAGCTCTCACATCTTCAAGCAGGCACAAGAAGGACGAGAACAACTCGACATCTGGCAAGGCTTAAGAACTCTCTCAAGGCTAAGAACTCTCTAAGCCCAGTGATGTGCTTCCTCCAGCATAGCCACACCTTCTAAGACCTCCCAAAACAGCACCACCAACTTGGGACAAAAATGTCAAATATTTAGAGACTATGGGGGACATTCTCATTCAAACCATCACACCTAGCATGCATGAAGCCCCGGATTCAGTCCCCAGCACTGAATAAACTGAGCATTAGGTGCACACGTATACATCCAGCACTTTAAAGGTAGAGGCAGGAGGATCAGAAGTTAAAGGCCATCCTTAATTGTATAGCAAGTTCAAAGCCAGCCTAGGCTACATGAGATCCTGTCTTAAACAAGAAAAGAAGAAAAAAAATAAAGAAAGAAAGAAGGAAGGAAGGAATACTCTGTTCCAAAGGCCAAAAATATCAATAGTATTTGGGAGTTCTTATCTAACCCCTTAAAAATTTTAGGGTTACCTCTTCAAGGGGGGGATATGAGAGCAGCAAAAAGCTCCATTAAAAAAAAGGGAGGAAGGAAGGAAGGAAAGAGGGGAAAGAAAGAGAAAGAAAGAAAGAAAGAAAGAAAGAAAGAAAGAAAGAAAGAAAGAAAGAAAGAAAGAAAGAAAGAAAGAAAGAGAGGAAACCTTTTTGAAGTTAAATTTCCCAAAGCCTTTTCTTGATCTTAGAATGAGTCAGGTTCTAGATGAGGCAGGCGGAAGGCTGGAAACCAAAGCAGAAGTCCATTTGCCATGCATCAGTGCAGTCCACAAATTATTTATGAACTAATAGTCCTTGGTATGTATCATGTCTAAAAATTTATAAACTCCACAAATTCAGTCACCAATGACATAAATTAAACTTATTAAAGATGGGAAGACTTTTAAATGAATCCAAGGAACAAAGTGTTAAAGTATCTTCCTTCACCTGCTCTGTGAGAGGGAAGATAAGTCTACCCCCAGAACAAGTCAAGGAAAAGGGATGCTAAGAAGATCACTCAAAAGCATTAAAGTTTTCTGCAGGAGATATCACTCCATAGGTAGAAATTGTCTGAGTGGCAAAAATATGGAAGCATGTTCATGAGAGCACTGAGAAGTTCTAATATCTGTCTCCAGGTGTAGGGAAGTATTGATGAAGATACAGACAGGGGCCAGATTGGGGTCCCTAAGGAATCTGTATACAAGGAACACCTATGATAGTCCAAATTGGCAGAGCAAAGAATAGCTCTTTGGTGAGACCAGCAGAGTATTCTACACTTCCCACATTGAACTGGGCTGGATGTGTGTGTTTTCCTACTTCATATACTCGTCCTGCCAGGGAATCAGACCTCATGTTAGGACAAGAGGTGAGATATAGAGCTTGGAAACATCAATCAATGTATATTACAAACATTAGAAAGTATTGTGCAAAAGTCACTGTGGGTGGGAAAGAAGGCAGAAAACACTCCAGGAAAGAGAACTAACAATGGACTCCTGCCAAACTGAAGCATAATCAATGTGAAAGATCATCTCTGGAAAGGCTGGAGAGAGCTCGGTGTAGTGCCTCCCTGCAGTCCCAGCATTTGGGAGGTGGAGGCAGGAGGATGAAGTGTTCCAGGTCATCTTTGACTACATAGCCACTTCAAGGCCAGCCTAGTCTATATGAGCTCCTGCCTTAATAAAACAAAAACAGAAGGGCCTAGAAAGTGTGGGCCCTTGATACTTAGCTCCCCCCCCAAAAAAAAAAACAAGCAAAAAAAAAAAAAATCTCAGAAAACATAAGACAAAGAACACCCACTAAGAAAATGCAGTAGCAGCTAAAAATTGAATAAATGCTCTACTTAAATTAATTCCATGTACTACTCATATCCATAAATCTTTACTGAAATAAGATTGTTACTGAGATTCTATAGGTGAGAAAGATTCATTCTGCAGTATAAGCAAACTGCTGAAGCTTGTTGGTAATGGAGGATCTAATCCCAGGTGCTATAGCTTGGATCCTGAGTCTTCCCCGAAGGCCTGTGTGTCTAAGGCTTGGTTCACAATCCAAGGTACTATTGTGAAGTTCTGTAACCTTGAGGAAGTAAGGCCTTGTAGAAGAAACTCAGATCTTTGGGAGTGTGTCCTTGAAGGGCATGTTAGGACCTCCTACCCTTCCAGTATCTTGCTTTTTTAGCCACCTTGAGGTGTGCAGACCTCTCTACCATGCATTCTCACTGTGATATACTACTGTGCCACCTTAGTCTCAGAGACAAGACCAATAACCACAGATTGAACTGTTGATACTCGGAGTCAAAGTAAATCTTTCTTCCTTTTAATTCAGTTTTCTCATGTATTTTGTCACAGTGATGGAAAAATGACATATCAGCTATCTAATTCCAGAGTCCATGATAATTCACCATGTCCTTTTCTGCCTCCCATTTTAACACTGTGCTTCTCCTCACACTGCCCCACCCTACTGAGTCAGTAAAGAGCAAGACATTGCTGTGGCCAGAAGTAGTAGAGGGTCTGAAACAAGATTAAAGAATGGTTAAAACATTATACATCCTGCCCACATCTCTAATTTCTAAAACATGGTCAGAGCTGATTTTAAAGGGAAAGCTGCTTTAAATTGGAGAAGGCAGGATTTAGAATAAACTTTTTAATGCTTGTTAAGGATTGTCCTGCTTCATGATCGGTTTAAAATGCTATTAAACAGGAAAAGTGGCAGGAAAGAAAAGCCATTTTCTGATGTATAGTGCTGAGTCCAATATATGCTTTGCTTTTATACTTATCAGTAATAGTTTGAAACTGACAAAGTCATGTTTATCTCTCAGCTGCGCAATCAATAAACTCACCAAAGTGTGGCCAGTATTAATTTTAGTTATAAGTTTATTAAGCACTATTTGCCTGACAGGAACTCAGAAAGTTCTCCATCTATTGCTAACTATGAATCAATAATAATTAAAAAATGGTTGTATACAAACTGTAAATTAAATATAAGGTGAAAACGACTCATCATTATAGAAGTTTTCAAAGAGTAGCTGAAGTTTAATGGTGGCTCAATACAAAAAAAGTAAAGTAATAGAACATTCATTTGCATGGTTTCTGGTTTTTATTTGATCGCTTGCTCAAACG
Source organism: Nannospalax galili (assembly GCF_000622305.1). Classification (NCBI taxonomy): domain Eukaryota; kingdom Metazoa; phylum Chordata; class Mammalia; order Rodentia; family Spalacidae; genus Nannospalax; species Nannospalax galili. The sequence goes on along the minus strand of NW_008339910.1, from coordinate 436,201 downwards.
CTTTTATTCTTTATAATTTCTACCTATAATTATTTTTAAGATAAACATCAAGTCAGCTGAAAAAAAATGTGTGGGGCGTGGAGCTAGGATCATCATCACCCTTAGGCACAGCACTGTGGATGAGTTGCTGGATGGTGGTGGGAAGGAGCAGCTAGTGAGCCTTCTCCAAGAAAGGCCTTGCAGCACCTGAGGTATTGCTGACACACCAGCTCAAAGTTGGAGTCATTGCCATAATAGGGATCTTCAATAATGAGTTGTTTCTGTGGATCATAGCTCCCAAGTAGCTCAATTTTAGCTCTGCAGTTTTTAACTTGATTACTTTTTCTATTTAAATCTCTCAGATTGCTTTCATCCATACACAGTATATAATCAAATGTAGCAAAATCTTCTTTGGGAATGCTTTCCCCAGAAGCCATAAGTTGCCAAATAAAAAGCCCAGTGCCGGGTGTGGGATACTTACCTTCAAGCTGTTGGTCAGAAGTCTACTATTACCACTGTTCTTGGTTACCTACCAAAACTTGATGATCCAACCCTATTGTTGAAGACAACACATACTTTGGTCACAGGACATGGAGATACCAAGTTGGTTCTGACCAGAAAAGCTTCCTCTCTGTTGTCCACCTTTTACAGTACCAGAAGGTATTATATAGACAGCTGGGGGGCGGGGAAGTCATTAACAGTTTTACCCAGCTTGTGAACCCTGTGAAGTACAATAAGGACGGGCATGGTAAAATATGCCTATAGGTGCAATAGTAGCATGAATTAGTTATTGGAGTAATCAACCACTTTCTGATTGGATTTAAGACCTGCTCCACGAGAGGAAACCCATGCCTGGCACTGTAAGTCTGGTCAAGAACCCATGCATGGTTGGAGATCCCACAGGCCCCCAAGGGGTAAACCAACTGCTATTATTCTGCTAAATGGACACAATGTCAATCTGCACTCTAAATTTGTATCTCTGTATCCATAGATTAGTGCAACTTTCAAACCCCATCAGAGAAATTTCTTTGTGCAGTGGACAGCAGTTAACTCAGAAACTCCACTGGTCAAAGTGCAGAGAATAGGTGACTATGGAGTGCTCAGTCACAAATGGGCATCTACATCACACCCCCTCCCCACAAGGTCAATAACTATTGCAGAGGAGGAAGGCAGAAAGGTTGTAAAAGCCAGAGATCAGAAAGGACACATGCTCCTACACACGAACACCATATACAACAATAATAAATTTCACTTAATTTAAACTTGTTCAAAGTGGCCTCAAAAAAGAATACTTAGGATACTTAAATTATCTACAAAAATTTTTAAGTTGGCCAGTTCTAGCTATAAGATAATATCAAGATGAAAAAGAAACAAGCCAAGAGTTGAAAACATAGGAAGAAGCTGAGCCTGGGCTTATCATTGTGCTCACATTGGCACAAATTTAAGAGTTATCTCATCTTCCTTCCTTCCTGACTTATTGTAATTTCCAAATTCTGTATGCTCTTCCAAAATAATTAACACTGTCTTCAGCTCCTCCTCCCTCACTTTTTTGTTTGTTTTGTTTTCTGAGACAGGGTCTTACTGTGTAGACAGGGTTGGCCTGGAACTTGAGATTCTTCTGCATCAGCCTCTTGAGTGCTAGGCATACAGATCTTTGTCATTATCCTCAGATACCAGCTCTGCCCCCACTCCATTTTTTGCCTGTGATTATTTCATTTATTTCATCAATATCATTACCTTTACACACAATAGATCATATCTTTTTTTGCATCCTTTCTACTCTTCAGTCACTGAATATCCATTATATTTAATTTTGAAATTTTTTATTTCTTTCTTAATTTTATGTGTATGGGTGTTTTGCCAGCATGTATGTAAGTAACAATGCCTATGAAGGTCATAAGAGAGTATCAGATTCCTGGGAACTAGAGTTAATGATAGTTGTTAGCCACCAAGTGGGTGCTGGGAACCAAACCTGGGTCCTCTGCAAGAGCAGCCAGTGCTCTTAACTGCTGAGCCATCTTTCCAGGCCCTAAATTTAAATTTTTTGTTCTTGTTTGCCTCTTGTTTTTGGAAGTAAGGCTTCCCTGTAGCACCAGCTGGCCTGGAACTCACAAGGATCTGCCTGTCTCTCCCTCCTGAACGCTGGGATTAAAGATGTGCACCATAATGCCCAGAATATTTAAATTTTTTTTGTCTTTTTGAGGCAGGGTCCAGCTGGCCTGGAACTCACTATGTAGACCAGGCTGGCCTTGAACTCACAGAGATACACCTGCCTCTGTCTCCAGAATGCTGGGATTAAAGGCATGTGCCACCACACTCGGCTAAAATTTTTAATGTAGCTTTCCAACATCCATTTACTTTTCTATCCTGTTTCTTAATATGTAGAATGACAAGTCATTGTGGTTTTAATACACTGATCACATGAATAGTGCAAAGTTCCAAAAGGTACATTTAAGAAAAATCTCATAAATGTTGTGCTGTTATAGTAACAGCCACAGGAAACATTAAGAAAAAAGAGTTTAGGATATTAGGACTTTTTTTTTCTTTTTTAACTCTTTTTTAGAAATATATTTTATTTATTATTTTTATTTTATGTGTATGCATGTATTGCCTGCATGTAGGTAAGTGTACCCATGTCATGCAATGCCCACAGAGGACAGAAGGGGCTGTCAGATCTCCTGGAACTGGAGTTACAGACAGTTGTTAGCTGCCATGAGGGTGCTGGGAACCAAACCATCATCCTCTGAAAGAGAAGCAAGTGTGCTTAACCACTGAGCCATCTCTCCATCTCCCCCTCCCCCTTTTTTAAGGCATCTTGGGGCTAAAGAGATAGCTCAGTAGTTAAGCGCACTTGCTTCTCTTTCAGAGGACGAGGATTTGGTTCCCAGCACCTTCATGGCGGCTAACAACCATCTGCAACTCTAGTTCTAACAGTTCTAGATCTAACGCCCTCTTCTGGCCTCCACAAGCACCAGGTGTGCACATACATGCATCCAGGAAAACACATGAAATAAAAATAAATAAGTCCCATAAAGTTTTAAAATAGTCCTCAAATTTGAAGATAAAATTAGAAGCTAGGCAGACAGTTAATGATATCTAATATTTAATGAATATGTCATACAGTCCAAAGACTGTGCCAACTATACTTCATGTATTATCTTATTTAAAATATATAACACTAACACTCTGTTTCATTTTATGGATGAAAAACTAAAGGTCATATTCCTTAAGGGTAATACTCAAAACCCTACAGCTAGCAAATATATCAAATAATATTTGAATACAGATCTGTCTCACTAGTAAGATCATGTCTGAGGCACTCTGCCTATAACTAATTGTGTTTTCACTCCTTGAAGAGCTCTAAACCATATTTTAAAGGAAATAAAGAAAGCTTGTAATTTTCTTCTTGAAATGAGTAGAATCAAAACTTTTCCTGCTACTGAGCATATAAGAAATGTCTCACAGAGAGCAAGCTGGGTTTTCTTTTGATTGCCACTGTAAGGAATTTGAGGAATTTCTTAGGGGTGGCAACAACATTGTTCTTCCCCCAAATTGCTTGTATAAATTCAGCAAGTGAGTGAACATATGGGGAACCAGCATTTAAATCACTTCAACTATGAAATGCTTTGTGCTCTCTAAATTCTTTTGAATATTAAGCCAACACTCAGTGGATGTCTAATCCATTTGAGGAACATTTTCCAGAACACTTCTGAGAAATATGACTTCTTTAAACTGAATAAATTTTCTCTAATCATTTATTTGAAGACAGATGAACTAATGGCCCAAGGAAATAGCCTACTGTCATGAATGTTGTGAGTCTTCTACAAGTCTTAAGAAATAATTGGATGTGGTAAAGTCAGAGGTGTAGAGAGATAGGATTAGAGAGATAATACTTAGAGATACCAAAGAAACAATGTCTCTCAGGTGAGGCTATTTCTTTTAATTCCTCTACCATAAGGAAGAGTGTTATGAGCTGGCATCATTGCATGTAAAAAGTAGGAAAGGAAAAAGAATTATTGCCTGAGTCTACATTCAAACTGTCTCTCTACATTTATGACAAACTATGTACTGTTCAGTAAAGCGATGCTGTGAAAATGCAAAACAGTACATTTGTAAAATGTATATGCCAAAAAAAAAAGAGCTGACAGAATTTTGTTATATCCATCCTATGGACCTAGCTACTTGTTATTATCTGCACCTCAGTAAAAGTTGCAGTTTCAGATAAAAGGAAATGCTCCTCTTCCTGGCACCCTCTCCAAATAATAAAATTTTAGAGTCAGGCATGGATAGTCCCATTTGTAATCCCAGCTACCGTGGAGGTTGAGGCTGAGGGATTGTTAGTTTGAGCCCAGTATAGGGGACATAGCAAGACTTTTTTTATTTGATTTGATCGATTGATTGATAGATTGACTGATTGATTGATTGATTGATTGATTGATTGATCGATCGATCAATCTTTTTTACCATGGTCTCCCTGTAGCCCCAACTGTCCTGGAACTTACTATGTAGACCAGGTTGGCTTTGCACTCACAGAGATCTGCCTGCCTCGGCCTCCCAAGTGCTGGGACTACAGACGTGTGCCACCACCCCCAGCTGCAAGACTTTGTAATATTAGACCTGTTATCAACAATTCATGGAAATTTAGAGTTGGAGACAATTTAGAAATGATCAAGTCAAGTTATCTAGTATATATACAATATAACTTGTATATATCTTCATATATAGAGAAACACTATGGGTTGTTTTATTCTTTTTGTTTCTGGAGCTTTTTTTTTTTTTAACTTGACTGTGGCTATCTTGTACATTACTATATTTCTTGCCAAAAATATTTGAATAAATTATTAGTCAAATAACTTGCCTAATGCAAGAATAGGGCTGGTGAGTGAAAGAGCTTGGACTAGAAAGAAAACTTCTTTATTGTCCCTACCCAATTCCACACAGCCACTGGAGCAACTGACTAACTGGTTACATTAGGACAAATTTTTTTTTTTTTTTTTTTTTTTTTTTTTTTTTTTTTTTTTTTTTTTGTTGTTTTCAAAGTATCTTAATTTTTTTTTAATTTTCAAAAAAAAAAAACACTAAGGCTTAACTCAGTAATTCAGAATATGTTTGTAGATTCTAAAATCAGGTTCCTAAAGCAGACTGAAGAATACATATTTAAAAAATAGAACTGTTCTCACCTCCCTCCATGTCCCTGGACCTGCACAACCCGCAGGCCTGTCTCTGAGGTAAGTTGATCACACCCTCCGCACCTTGACTCCCCCAGCCTCATTCATGCCCCATCTCCCTCCCCCCATCCCCACACTCCACCCCCCCTACCCCCACCCCCATCTCTCTTCCTATCTGAGGTCTTGTCCCATTCCTTGTCTTGGTGCCCCAGACACTGGGGTAACCACCACTGCTTCCTGATCTTTTGCATCCAGACGAGCACAGTGCCTTCTGGGGTCCCCAGGAACCCTCTGGGCCTGGCCCCACCCTCACCTCCCTATGCTTCCCTGGTCTGCACAATCCACCAGCCTCTTTCCTGTACACCGTGGCTGACCTTTCCTCTTCCTGATCCTTTGCGTCCAGACCAACCCAGTTCCTCAGTGCAGTCCCCAGGAGCCCTTGGGGCTTCTTCCCACCCCCATCTCCCTTTTCATCACTGGGTGGCACAGCCAACAGCTGCCCTAGACCAGCATCTTTCCTGGACCTGGCTCTCAGGCCAGTCCAACCCCCAAATTCCTGAGGCCAAAATCTTTCCTGGAGGGATCCAGAACTTAGGGGAAATCCTGAGAGCATCTGATCCTCATCTGACTTGGGCCTCTGTGGGAACTCCTGAAGACAAAAGCAATCTGGCCACTCCAATATAAAATCAAAAGAGAGAACCTGAAGCTTAGAGGAACCAGCCTTTCATGCCCAAAAAGTAAGACACAAAGGCACATGAAGTTTACAAAAAGAAGCAGACCTAAAGTTGAAGACTTGAGTCTCACACAAGAATCAGAACCTACAAAAGGAATTCACGTGTCAAAATCACAAAGAAAAAATAATAACATGAAAAAGCAAATAACATATCTCCACCAAGTACCAACAGTCCTGTAGAGGAGTACAATGATAACCTTCCAGAGATAACTGAGAACCCCCTAGAGATAATGCAGGACATGGAACTCAAAAGAACAGTTATAAACATGATAAAAGAAGTCAGTGAATTTAAAGAACACACAAACAAGGTAATCATAGAGCTGAAGGAAGATAGGGATAAATTTCTGAATTAATTCAGAAAAGAGCTAGAAATATTGAAGAATACTCAGGCTGAAATGAAGAAGGAAGTGAAACATTCAGTAAGCCAATTAGAAATAACAGGAGAAAGCCTGACCAATAGGATGAATAAAATGGAAAACAGAACATCAAGACTGGAAAATAAAGTAGACCCAAGCAAAGATTATGAAAAATTTAAGAAAGCACAAGAATAGAGTATGCAGAAATTTTGTGACACCATAAAAAGACCAAACTTACAAATCATAGGCATAAAGGAAAGAGATAATGGAATGGACCAGATCCTCAACAGAATCGTGAAAGAAAATTTCCCAAAATTAAAGAAAGACGTGCCCATACAAGTACAAGAAGCATATAGAACACCAAACAGACAGGACCACAAAAAACTCTCCATGGCACATCATAGCAAAAACACTAAATGTACAGAACAAAGAGACAATACTGAAAGCTGCAAAAGAAAAACAAAAAGTCACATATAAAGGAAAACTCATAAGGATTACAGCTGACTTTTCAGTGCAAGATATCAAAGCCAGAAGAGCCTGGACCAAAGTATTCCCAGTTTTAAATGACCACAGATGCCAACCCAGATTACTATACCCAGCCAAAATGTCTACTATAGTCAAAGGGGAAAGAAAAATCTTCCATGACATAAATAGGCTGAAGGAATTCATGTCCACAAAACCAGCCCTTCAGAGAGTTCTGGAAGCGATACAAATAGCTGAAGAAAGGAATAACTATACCCAAGGGGTTTTGGAAAGAAATTCAATGAAGGTATAACTGTGGAAAAGTACAGCTATATCAAGAATGTAAACAGAAATAAAAATGACAGTATTCAATATACATCTTTCATTAATGACTTTAAATATTAACAGACTGAACTCCAAGTCAAAAGACACAGACTAGGTGAATGGATTAAGAAAAAAAACTGATCCTTTTGTTGTCTGCAAGAAACTGATCTCATTTCAAGGACAGACACTATCTTAAAGTGAAAGGATGGAAAAAAAAATATACCAAGCAAATGATACTAAGAATAAAGCAGGTGTTGCAATTCTAATCTCCAACAAAATAGACTTTAAACTAAAACTAATCAGAAGAGATAAGGAGGGCCACTTCATTCTGACCAAAGGAACAGTTAACCAAGAAGATATTACAATCCTTAACATATATGCACCAAACTCTGGTGCACCCAAATTAATAAAAACAACACTACAGGAATTTAAGACACAGATTAAACCCAACTCAGTAATAGTAGGGGACTTCAATACCCCACTGTCTCCAATAGACAGGTCAACTGGACAAAGAAAAAACAGAGAGACGTCTGA
>NW_008339910.1:423539-427441 GCF_000622305.1 Nannospalax galili | reverse complement strand
TGCTGACCTTAATGCCTGAGCAGCTGATGTCTGATTTAGAAAGTACTTTCCTACACCTACTCATGGCCAACATCATTCTAAATGGAGAAAAACTGGAAGCATTCCCATTGAAATCAGGAACCAGACAAGGCTGTCCACTATCTCCACTTCTCTTTAACACAGTACTTGAAACTCTTGCAAGAGCAATAAGACAAGAGAAGGAAATTAAAGGAGTAATAATTGGAAAAGAAGAGATCAAATTATCCATTTTTGCAGATGATATGATATTATATCTAAGACATGCCAAAAATTCCACCAGAAAACTCCTAGAAATTACTAACACGTTCAGTAAAGTGGCAGGTTACAAAATTAACCTACAAAAGTCTGTAGCATTTCTATATACCAATAACAAGCAATCGGAGAAAGAGCACATAGAAACATTCCCCTTCACAATAGCTGCAAAATAATAATAATAATAATAATAATAATAATAATAATAATAATAATATCTCAGAAAAAAACCTAACCAAAGACATTAAAGAGCTCTACAATGAAAGTTTTAAATCTTTGAAGAAAGAGAATGAGGAGGACATCAGAAGATGGAAGGACCTCCCATGCTCATGGATTGGAGAATTAATATTGTGAAAATGACCATCCTGCCAAAACCCATTTATAGATTCAATGCAAAGCTAATCAAAATCCCCATGACATTTTTCACAGAATTGGAAAAAAAAAATCCTAAGATTCATATGGAAGCACAAAAGACCTCAGATAGCCAAAGCAACCCTGAGCACTAAGAGCAATGCTGGGGGGATTACTGTACCAGATTTTAAGCTGTATTACAGAGCTATATTCATAAAAACAACATGGTACTGGCACAAAAATAGACCCATATATCAATGGAAGGAAATTGAAGACCCAAATATGAGTAAATGCAATTTCAGCCACCTGATATTTAACAAAGGGGCCAAGAATATTCACTGGAGGAAAGACAGCATGTTCAGCAAATGGTGCTGGCAAAATTGAATCTCCACCGGTAGAAGAATGAAACTAAACCCCTATCTTACACCTTGCACAAAAGTCAGTTGCAAATGGATCAAAGACCTCAATGTAAACTGGAAACTCTGAAACTGTTAGAATAAAGCATTGGCAAAAACCTACAAAATATAGTTGTAGGAAAAGATTTTCTAAACCGGACAACAATTGCTCAGGGAATAAGGGCAAGAATTAACAAATAGGACCTCATTAAAGTAAAAATATTCTGTACATCAAAGGAGACAATCAGGGAAGAGAGCAGAAAACCCACAGAATGGGAAAAAATCTTCACCAGTGACACATCTGACAGAGGTTTAATATCCAGAATATATAACAAACTCAAAAAACAGAGAATCAAGACAAGAAGTAACCCAAATAAAGATGGGCTAAAGAGAGTTCTCAAAAGAAGAAGTAAAAATTGCTATGAAACATCTTAAAAGATGTTCAACATCACTAACAATCAGGGAAATGCAAATTAAAACCATTTTAAGATTTTATCTTACCCCAGTCAGACTGGCTAAGATCAAGAAAACAAATGATACCCAATGTTGGAGAGGATGTGGGGAAAGGGGGACACTCATCCAATGCTGGTAGGGCTGCAAACTGGTTCAACCCCTATGGGAAGCAGTGTGGAGAACTCTTTAAAAACTACAAATGAAGCCTACCATATGATCTGTTTTTACACTCTTTGGCATATACCCAGAGGACTCATTCTATTGCAAGAGACACTTGTAGAACCATGTTTGTTATTGTTCTTTACACAACAGCCAAGAGATGGAAGCATGTAAGTGCCCCTCAACTGATAAGCGGTTAACGAAAATGTGGTACATTTACACAATGGAATTCTACTCAGCAGTAAAGATGATATCATGAAATTTGCAGGTAAATGGATGGATCTAGAAAATGTTATACTAAGTGAAATAACACAGACTCAGAAAAACAAAAGATTTATGTACTCCCTCATTTGTGGATCCTAGCACCAAATCCTTGTGAGTCCATATCCTGATGTAACTGCAAGAACCAGGAAAATGGAAGGGAACCAGGGAGGTAAAGGGAAAGAAGGAACCTGAGAGAAGAACAGTAGGAGACAGGTGTTGCTAAGGGAGAAATGGATAAAAATGAGGCTATTTAAATGGGAGGGGAGGGGGGGGGGGAGGGGAGGGGAGGGAATACAAGGAACCTAGGGGATAAAGGGAAAGAAGGAGCTCAAGAGAGGTAGGGCCGTAGGAGAAGGGTATTATTAAGGGAGAAGGGGGGTAAATGGGGGCCCCTTAAGTGGGAAAACTATGGTGGAAGGGTGAGACAATGCGAGAGATAAATAATGCCTGGCTAGTTTTGAAAACCAGAGGGAACCATATTACTCCTACAACCTACTGACAAATTATACATACCAGATCAAGAACTATATGTCTAGGTAAGGTTTATCTGAGGAAAATTGGTCTTTGCCCAAGATTTGTCTACATGACACACAGTAAATAAAAGTAGCAGACTGGTGGAACTAACCTTCTTGGATGTTTAACAGACATACTTTGAGGCCTATAATAATTTAGTCAGAGGGACATAAAGGACAGTTTTTGTTCCTTGCCCTCCTAGGTCGACTAGTTCCAGGGGACTATGAGCATCTATCAAAATGTCCTGTAACTGTGGTGGGTCACCTGTCATCTTCATCAAGGAGGCCGAGGAGACCCCACAAGATGGACTTGAACCACTGTGCAGTCTACAAAGAAGAGGGTCAACACAGAGGAATCATTTTCTCCATGCTTCCCAGCAAAGCCAGCCATGGTGGAGCAGGACCTTTGACTTATCATCACATAGGTGGAACTGGTAAAAGAAAGGAGCCAGGGGCTCCTCCCAAGCCCATGTGACCCCTGAGAAACAGATCCTCAAATAACCTTCAGAGTAAAAATGAGTTCATTTATCTGGGCCAACTGCATGGACTTAAACCCCCAAAAGGAAAGTATAACCAAAGATTAAAGGAGCCAATATAATTTTTTAAGCATCCATATGTATGGCTAAAGGCTACATCAGAAGCAACAATGCCAGATAGGAGATACCTTCTTTTGAGTTGTTGGCCAGGGTAGCCCAAGGGACTCCCAGATAGTAACCAGGCATAGAACTGGGAAAATGAACAGCTATCCCCAATCTTATCTAAAGGAATATTGACAACTGATTGCTAATAGATGAGGAACAGCTGACCTTCCTAAAACAAAGACCTCTAAATAGGCTGACTAGATTCACCAGATGGACAAGCAGTGGGGAATGGCTGGGGGTGCTGACAACACAGCAGACAGTAGCAAGGATATCAGAGTATAAGGGCTCTAGTCGGGGGAGGGAGGCTATTGGAGGGTGCCATGTGGGAAGTGGGTGTATAGTTAAATAAGATGGCTTGGGATATTCTGTGTGATATATACACACAAAAAAATCAACAAATTTCTAAAAATGTATTTGAGGAGGAAGCATAGAAATTTATGTCATGTTAATTAGTAGAGGTGATAAACATTATCATTGAAATCTACCCGATGACTTTATAGACATACACAGGCTCCAAGGATCCAAGTGCAACTGATTATGACTAGTAATAATTAGATACATACAGGGTAGAGATGCATGCACCAACATCTCAGTGTTAGGAGCAAAAACAATGAGTCTTTCTGCAAGGAACAATATATTCTAAAATGAAATGGAGATCTTTTTTAAAGGTTAAAAACTCATTCAATTTTATGTCTTACAGGGCTTATATTGAATTCAATATGGTATTACTGTACTAATTCAACTGTGAACCTAGAAACTTAGAGCCACTTGTGAAAGAGATGTACTCTTATTCTGGACTATGTTACTGAATATGTTAAAGCTGTAATGAAATGCTTCTTCTAATTATGTAGTTATTA
>NW_008339910.1:401905-423364 GCF_000622305.1 Nannospalax galili | reverse complement strand
AAAAAATAATATTAAAAAATTTAGGAAACAACATATCTTGAAATGGAGATCTTCTTTAAAGGGTAAAAACTCATTCAATTTTGTATCTTACAGTATTTATACTGGGTTCAATATTGTATGACTGTATTAATTCAACTGTGTACTTAAAAATTTACAGCCACCTTTGAAAAAGATGTATCCTTGCTTTGGAATGTGTTACTGAATATGTTAAAGCTGTAATGAAATGCTTCTTCTAATCATGTGGTTATGAAATTTTAAAAAATAGAAGTGTTTTTAAATATCTGATGCACTTTGAAGTGCCCTTTACAACTATAATTTCTATGTTTGTTTTGCTTTTTTAATAAATAATTTATTGAGAATGTCATACATGCATATAATGTGTTTTGATCAAATCCATGCCCACTCCCTCCCCTCCAACTCCTCCCATATCTCCCCATGACTTTTTTCTGATAATTTCATGTACTCTTTCTTCTTCTTTAATTTTTTTATGGGGCTTTTGGGTACTCTAACATTCCCCCTTCTGAAGAGGTAACCCAAAAATCTTTTAAGGTTTAGATAAAAGCTCCCAAATATTTTTGACATTTTTGACCTTTGGAATGGAGTAGGTTGCTAAAAAGCCCAAGGATATTGTGAGTTTTAGCCAAGAAACAGGCTACTTTTCTTTGGGGTCTTTTTATGCTAAATGCCTAGAGAATTCCTACCTCCTATTCTTATCACACCATCCTCTGAAGAGGTTACCCAAATTGCCAATTCAGAATTAGGACACAGACATCTCTGACTTCTTCTGTGCTGAACAGGGATGCAGGGTGAGGCAAATTGGAGTACCCCTTCAGTAGGTCTATCGGAAAGACTCGGAAATTGCATAGGACATTGAACTTTCAAGGTAACTGCACACCTTAGCTAAATGACTTAATGTTGAAGCTGAAAGGCTTCAAAATTATGAAATAGGAATAATTTAGCTGGGGAATATATTAATATTATGTAGACATACATACATGATTTATTTGGCTGGAGAGATGGCTCAGTGGTTCGGAGCACTGGCTGCTCTTGCGAAGGACCCAGGTTCAATTCTCAGCACCCACATGGTAGCTAACAACTGTCTAAATCTTCAGTTCCAAGGAATCCAACACCTTCTTCTGACTTCAGTGAGCACTGCACAATGTGAATGCATTTACATACATGCAGGCAATGTTCTCATACACAAAAAACAGTAAATAAAATATTTTTTAATTATTTAATAACTACATAATTAGAAGAATTTCATTACAACAGCATTGACATATTCAATAACAATTTCTAGAACTAAGATGCATCTCTTTCAAAATTGGCTGTAAATTTATAGGTTTACAGTTGAATTAATACATTTATACAATATTTTACTCAGTATAAACCCCATAAGACATAAAATTAAATTAGGTTTTAACCTTTAAAAAAGATCTCCATTTCATTATTAAAATACACAGTTTCATGCAGAAAAATTTATTTTTAATGCAATTGATACTAAGATGTTTGCACATGAGTTTCTAATCTCTATATATCTGATTATTACTAGTCACAGTCGGTTACTTTCTGAGCTCCTTGGCAACTGAGCATGGATATAAAGTCATCAGGTAGATTTTAATGGTAATGTTTTTCACATCTACTAATTATTAAGGAGAAAATTTTTAACATATTCAGTAACATATTCTTTAACATATTCAGTAACACACTGCAGAGCAAGGATACATCTCTTTCAAAAGTGGCTGTAAATTTTAAGGTTCACAGTTGAATTAATACAGTTATACAATATTAGCACCTACATACAGTTCACAACCACCTTAAACTCAGGTTCCAGGGAATCTTCTGGCCTTTTCAGACACTGTATGCACACGGTGCACATGTAAACATGCAGGTAAACACTCATACCATACACATAAATAAGTGTATAAACATGTAGGTAAACACTTATACCATACTCACAAAATAAGCACACTCATAAAATAAGTACACTTATTTTATGTGTATGGTGTGAGTGTTTACCTGCATGTTTATATGTGCACCATGTGCATACAGTGTCTGAAAAGGCCAGAATTCCCAACCTGAGTTCAAGGTGGTTGTGAAATGTTTGTAGGTGCTGGGAATCAAACCCAGGTCCTCTGCAAGAGCAGCCAATGTTCTTAACCACTGAGTCATCTCTTCAGCCCCATGAATATTTTTGTCTACATTTCAAAGGCAAAACACTAGTGACATTCAGAAAGTACTTTGAAAGACTCTAAAGATGAGAAAGGCCTGCAAAGGCAAGCATTTGCACTGCATGTACTTTAAATTACTCTTTCACCATGAAAACTGAGTGTCCTGGAACTCATTATTTCTGAATAATACTGGATGGTTCACATGAAAGTTCTTGTGGCATTTTCTTTTTTTTTTTTTTTTAACTTCTATCTGGATTCAGAATTCTAAAAAAACATTAAATTTCACCCAATTTAAAAATCCACAAGACATTGCCTCTTAAGACAATGAGCACTAAAAAAGTGTTACCAAGCATACAAAAGCAATACCAAGAAAGATGGACAGAGAGATGAGGGGGGGGGGTTGGGAGAGTAAAGCTACTTTGACAACTTATTAACATTTTTTAATTATTTATTTATTTTATGTGTATGAGTGTTATGTGTGCATGTATGTAAGTGTACCCATCTTGTGCAATGCTTACAGAGGACAGAAGAGGGCATCCCTTGGAACTGGAATTATGGATGGTTGTTAGCTGACATGTGGGTGCTGGGATTTGAACCTGGGTCTTCTATAATAACAGCCAGTGCTCTTAACCACTGAGAAATTTCTCCAACTCCAGTGCTTAATCTACTCTACTGGGGATTAAATCCAGGGTCTCATGTGTGCTAGGCAAGTGCTCTAGCCCTGTTCTATTCCCAGCCCTTAATAACTTTAGATTCTAAATAAAAAGCAACTAAGAAGACATTATACACCTTTTTTAAACTTAGTGTCATTTTGAAAATTTCAAACTAAAAGGTTGAAAACACTCACCCCCTCCCTCAGTATATTGTATAAGGAAGCTACTTCTTAGCAAAGAACTAAAAATCCCAAGTGGCTCAGAAATGATAGGATTAAATGAAAAAGTGTGGTCATAATTGGAAAGATCATATTAAATCACTTTTATTGATATTAGCTGTTACAACCTGAGGAGGGGGAGAGAGAGGGAGAGAGGGGGGAGAGAGAGAGAGAGAGAGAGCACAAATTGCTTACTTTCTCTGAAAAGGGAATATGGACAACCTTGTTTGAGTGACACAAGGTCTCTAAGAATTTCTAGAGGACAGAGTAATCTGAGAAGCTGGGAAATTCCTATCAGTTTGACAGTTAAACTACCATTATGGAAATAGATACCCCATGGTACCACAAATCACTGCAATTATGTGATTTTCAGCCCATAAGATTGTACCACAGATTTTTGTGAGACAAACAAAGAGTGGGTCCATATTAGCCAGTGTGACACAGATGTTCCTCTGACCCTGTGATGACAAGCCATTGACCCGCCTCCTTCCTACACTCTGCAAAGAAGCCACACCCCTTCCCTCTTCTAGCCAATCGGTTGACCATAGCTGCTTGCAGGGGAGGGACTAAGGGTATAAAAGCTGGGAAAACTACGAGGCTGGTCTCTTGCCAGTTTGTAAGTCTTTCTAGAACCACAGGATTTATGTCTGGGTGTGGAATTTTGAACACAGCCATGAATTGGGGGGAGCACCCACTTGTCTGTAAGTAAACCCACACCCCAAGTTCAGTTAACAAGTCCAATAAACTCATTAAGATTCTTCAAAATGGGGTTTGGAGAATTCTTTCCTCAGGTTGTAGCAAGGACCATGGGAGGAGGGGATTGAATGCCATGTGCACCTCCCAGCAGTGAATTTGACTTACAATTGGTGTAGCCCAGCAGGATAAGATGAAATTGAGAATGAGTTTTGGAAGAGTTTTGGAAGAGCATTGATGATGTCTCTGATATGGGGAAAGAGACCAACAACCAAAGTAAAATGGGGTGAGGGGAGAGTGTGGGATGAGAAAATATTAAACTGGTGGGCCATTCTGATAGGCTTGGTGGGGGTGGCTGCAGTGGCATGGTTAATGCAGTGGACAGTAAGATATGTAACAAGGGTGAGGCCTTCTAAGCAGTCAAGGTCGATGGGAGAAATCCTGGGGTGGCAACCATCTTGTAGATGGTATGGGGTGACACGCCTGCTTGACTGGTGGTGGCTGCCACGTGAGTATGGAGATGCCTTGAAAACAACAAACGGTCTGGAACAGATTCTGCAATCTCTGGAAGTAGCACACCAGGGACAGAAATATCAAATAGTAGCTGCAGAGGCTGCATGGCCGCTGCTATTGACAAGAAATTTGTCCCAGGCGGAGGCCTTAGCCAGAAGGGAAACTGAAGATGTTAGAGAGCAATTAGAATGGGAGAGGGATATGAGGCTGGCCTCTTCGGTACTGGCTTCTGACCTTGCCAGTAAATTAGATAAGAGAGAAATGGAGATGGAGGTGTTGGCATGCCATTTTTTACATCTAGGCCAAAGGGGGAAAAAAGCCCAGATCAGAATGGTAATAAAAGGCCATCCTAGGATCCTAAAACCTGGAACCCCTGGGAAGAGTTGGTCAGTGAGGAAGAAGGAAGGGACCTAGAGATACTGGGAGATGCTCCCCGGGTCTGGCCTTTAATTCAAAGAAAGGGAAAATCCATGGTCCAACATGCTGATGGAGGTATTAACAATAGCCCAGTGCAGGAGACCATGGTAATCAGAGAATACTCAGCACCAGAACTATTAGAACTGGGAAAGACATTTAAACAAGCTACGAAGGAGCCTTTGGCCACCTGGCTTGTGGGGCTATGGGACATGGGGGCAGATGGAATCATTTTTAAGTTCTACAGAAGCAAAAAAAGTTAACAACATAACCACTCATCCCTCTTTGAGACAAAGACTTCACAATTTAAGACATGAAGGAAACGAGTCCATGATGGATTGGCTCATACGAGCCATTCAGGATACATGGGTATCTCTAGCTGAGGTTCCTATGAATGCTAGAGACTGGAAAACCATTGAGGAAGGACAGGCTCTGTTGAGAGAACTGTGTATGAGGAAAGCTGTATTTGATGCCCAGTTCACTTGCCCAGACAGGACTGTGTTTACAGGAGACTTAAGAAAGAAACTGATTCAGCAAGACCCGTGAGATTGGTATGGAGCTTTGGTGGCAGTGCTAAGCCCCACAGTCAGGTGTGACCTGTATGAAGCTGGTGAGCCTCTGGTGGATTTAAATGATTTAGACCAACATGTAAACAGGGTTTGAAAGGTGCTAAAGTGCATAGAAACAAGGGAAAAGGGCCTGAACTCAGCAAATGGACCCCTCCATGTCTCCCAAGCACAGATGTGGGTGGATCTGTGCAGAGCAGGAGTTGCTAGGGACAAGATTGATGGGCAGCCAAATGCTGTGCTGGTGAGCCTGCGGAGGGCTTTAAGACATGACCAGCATTTCACCACAGAAGTAAGAGAAACTGGGGACCAGGGGGTGTGGGTAACTCCAAATGTGCCCCCTGCTCCAGAGGAAAGCAGCCTCATTGGATAGGACCCCCTCAACCACTGCCTTGAAGGGGTGGCCAAGGATGCCCATAGGTGAGGGCTATACTGGATGACTGGAGGCCACATGTCAAATTGAGGATTTATTGGTCCCCCACAAATTCACAAAAATCATGGGTCCTAGTGGATACTGGGGCAGAGTGTACATTAATTCAAGGCAATCCCCAAAACCATCAGGGCCAGTGGATAGCAGTGGATGGGGATGGGAATAAAACCGTATAAGTAAAGCAGACTAGACTCATTCTGGGAGTGGGCAATTATCCTCCCCCAGGAATACAAAGTGTCCATCTTTCCCCTTCGAGAGAACATTTTAGGAGTGGATCCCCTGCTGGGTCACACCCTTCATACTACTATGGGAGAGTTTCGACTGACAGTGTGAAAAATAAAGGCAATTACTTGGAGATGGACAAGAAGGGAGTCGGTCAAATTGCCCACCCCATGGAGGGTGGTGAATATCAAGCAGTACCGGCTGCCTGGGGGTCAAGATGAAATTACTGAAACCATCCAGGAACTAGAGTGGGTAGAAGTTATCCACCCAGCTCAGAGCCCTTTCAGTAGCCCCATTTGGCCTATCAGGAAGCCAGATGGCTCCTGGAGAATGACTGTAGATTACCGGGGGTTAAATAAGGTGGTGCCTCCCATTCATGCAGCGGTGCCCAACACTGTACTGCTAACTGATCAGCTGGTGCAGGAAATGGGGTCCTTCCACACTGTGGTGTACTTTGCTAATGCATTCTTTAGTATTTCCCTAGCTGCTGAATCCCAAGATATGGATGGCTCAATGGGAGAAAGAAAACTTGCAGGTGATGGGACAGTCACTACGGGGACAAATGTGGAAGGATATGTATAATAAAATGCAGGAAGAGTTAGTGCCCCTGGTAGCTTACCATGTGGCTTCCCACTACCTGGTGAGTCACCCTGGGAATCAGGAAGCTGATGCCCTCACCAAGGTGAGTGCTATCTGCCCTCAGGTTCCCCTAGAAGCAGCTCACTGGATTCATATCAAGTCAGGCCACAGAGGAGCTGACACGGAATGGAGAGTACCCAAAGCAGCTGGCATTCTGGTAAAATATGCTGACATCCAACAGGCTGTCCAGGCCTGTGAGGCATGTTCCCAGTTATGGCCCTGGAGGATGGCCGCCATGATGGGACACATGCAAAGACAGCTTCCCCTGTGAGAGACTGGCAAGTAGATTATATAGGGCCCCTGCCAGTCAGTGAGGGGTGTAAATACGCTCTCACTTGTGTGGACACTGCCACAGGCCTTACATAGGCCTTTCCTTGCAAGAGAGCAATGGGCAAAGCTACTATTAAGGGGCTTACTGAACTCAGTGTCATGTATGGGTGCCCGAGGCAAATTGATAGTGACAGAGGCACTCATTTCACAGATACGGATGTGCAAGCTTGGGCTGAGGATAATCAGATTCAATAGTATTTCCACCTTCCATACAATCCTACAGGAGCAGGGTTGATTGAAAGAAAAAACGGGTTGCTAAAGGAACACTTGAAAGTCTTAAGCCCAGAAGGGACCCTACAGGGGTGGAAAAAGGCCCTTCAAGAAGCCATAAGGGTGTTAAATGAAAATCCCAGTACAGGGATGGGTTGCCTCCCTATGAGCAGTTGGCCAAAGGGACCCCAGAGGTCTCCAAAACTATAAAGGTGATAAAACTAATAGTGTTGGTTGTACACCTGAAGTGGACAGTAAGACCCTATTGCTGAAGACACCACATGGTGTGAGCATGGGAGAGGGAGAAATCAAGCTTGGACAAAGCTGGAAATCCCCACCACTGGATGGGTGGTTTTCATAGTGCCTGAAGGCACTATACAGATGCTGAGGGAGAATTGTCCCCCATTTTCCTGGTCAACGAAGGACCCCGCATGCTGCACTGTCAACATGAGAAGCAAGATGTTCCTGCTGGTGCAATAGTGGCTCATCTAGTGTATGTACAACCAGCTAATTATCCATTGGACCTAATGCCTGCTCCTAGGGATGGAATACATATCTGATATTGTAGTCCAGGCCACCCCCCTGTGGCAGGAGAGGTTATAGGCCCCAGTGGAGAAGCCACTGCAATTGTATTGATAGATGTGATATACCTACTAAAGTGCCATGAGCTATTATAGCAGTTACTGTTTACATGTTCTTGCTTCTTGCTGTTTGTGTTTTTAAAGTAGATGGAATACCACTAAATTGAGCCATCAGCCCATGACAAACAAAGGATGCAGAGACTTGAAGAGTCCAATGCCCTATTATAATGGGAGAAAGATCACCCTGCCCCCTCTGAGGCTCAGGGATATTTGCAGAAGAGGCAGGTGGAAAGTTTTGTAAGAGCCAGAAGGAAGGGGTGGAGTGTGACACAGATGTTCCTCTGACCCTGTGATGACAAGCCATGGACCTGCCTCCTTCCCATGCTCTGTAAAGAAGCCACTTCCCTTACCTCTTCCAACCAATCATTTGACCATAGCTGCTTGCAGGGGAGGGGCTAAGGGTATAAAAGCTGGGAAAACCATGAGGCTGGTCTTGCCATTTTGTGAGGCCATCCGGAACCACAGGATTTATGTCTGGGTGTGGACTTTCTAACACAACCATGAATGGGGGACACCCACTTGTCTGTAAGTAAACTCACACCCCAAGCTCAGTTAGCAAGTCTAATAAACTAAGAGTCTTCAAACTCGGGGGGAGGGGTGGAAAATTCTTTCCTCAGGTTGTCACAAGGAATGTGGGAGGAGGGGATTGGATGTCATGTGCACCTCCCAGCAATGAATTTGACTTACAGCCAGTCAATATGTTCTATTTGGCTGATGTTTTTGTTGACATTCTGATTGATAGATCCATTCCCTCTAGTTTTAGTAAATAAGTGTAGGTAATCAGGCAAATGTGTTTCTGGGTTTTTAGACAATCAAACAAGGGCAACAGAAAAAGAGCACAATACATTATCATAATACTGCCTTCAGTTAGTGCCTTTATTAACTGCCAAATGTTTGTGTATTGACTGAGATTTACTAGCAACACCAATTTTAAAAAACTGGTTTTGAAATATTAAAAAAATAGCATTTTATTTTAGTGTTATAGTTAACTCCAGAAAAGGCAAAATGCTGGATGTAGTGGCACATGCCTTTAATCCTAACAGCACTCAGGGGGCAGATGCGGGTAGTATCTGTGAGATTGAGCCCAGCCTAGTCTACATAACAAACTCCATGCCAGTTGGGGCTAGAGAGAGAGACCCTGTCTCACAACAAACAAACAAAAACAGAAAAAAATGCAAAGTAATCTCAATACACTTTCCTATAGAAGAAAATATAAACTCTCATTTGAGAGAGGAGCTAATGAACAACTCTCAGCTGTATGTTTTTGTAGTGCTACCTAATTCCCAAAGAAATGAGTGAGTTTAAATTAATTCCTTCAACAAACATTTGTCCATCATCTGTTACATGCAAAGCTTCACTCTGGGACCACACTTGTCACTATTTTCATGGGGATTTTATTACATTGCCTATTGCTTATTTCATAATTCTTCAACCTAAATAGCAAGGACATTTTCTCTCACAGGAATCCTTATCCTTCAAACCACATTCTATCTTGTGTGTTCTACTGGTCCAAGTAGAATATCAAAGTATTTCATTTTCTAGCACAATATTTATGGAAAACTTTGGAGCACCTTAACAACAAATCCAGAAAGTGTCAAATGTAAGTCAGTCTTACAGCTTTCTAAAACTTTCTAGAGATGATTTGCTTCCAAATGTGCTAGGTCTTCAGTTTATACTGCAAAAATTATTAACTATATTGCTTATTTCTAAGACCACTTATAAGAGCCCCATGACCCAGCTGGATACTACAGAATTAAAAAGTGGAAATTCACAGATTAGTGCATGGAGATGACTGGTTTGTCATCTTGATCACAAATGTTGTGAAAGAAATCACCAAGACAGAACAGAACGTTCTGTTCTGACACCATGGGAATACCCTGATAGGATCAGGTCACAACAAATGAAGCAAATCAGCTATATCCTTAGCAGGAAACAAAAGGAACAGAAGACTGGTGGGTTAGTAGGATATTTTCATAAATTATGAGGACTTTACATAACAACATGAAACAAACAAGAAATTCATGCACCATAATAATCATACCCAGTAGCTAAACTGCCCAAGCACAAGACAAATTACAAGAACAACAACACAAAAGAATACATGTTATAAAGCAGTGTCATTGCTGGGTCAGTTAGAGTTCTGAAGAAACTTACCCGCTCAGAAAATTATCTCCAAAATGTAGAGACAAAGGAAAGAATTAGCATTCATCCCACCTTTCAAGAAGTACTAGCCCCCAAGAGGGAACAGTCTGCTTGACAGTAAAATGGCAGTTTATCATGAGATACATGATCATCATTATTTTGCAAGCCTTGTTATCAACTGATACATTAAAAAATTAAACAGTTGTTGGTGATTTGGAAATTCATATATCCTTAGCCAAAAAGTGCTGATCACAAACGGAGAGATATTATAGTGGAAGAATCAGACTTCCACTCCCTTAATCCCATAGCTAAATTTAGCATCTCCACTAGTGAGCCAGCAGGAGTTGCGACCCACAATGTTATGCAATTTTGTAAAATATACATTACCTGTGGTTTTAATTTTGGCTGATAGGTTTAACTATAATTTAATAAAGCCTTTCTATTTGACTACAAAATGTAGCTATTGCTGAGGAAGAATAAAAGCACAAGTGAAACACCACCATGAAAAAAGGAACCAAACAGCACAAGATACTGCTCAGGACAACTGGAGGAGTTCAGCAAATGAGAATATCAGCCTAGCTCCTGAAGGACTTTAACAAGAAGTTTTCAGACTATACCTTGATTCCATTAGACTAAAAAGAGATAATATGTGAAATTTAAATATAGGTCAAGTATTGCATGACATTAAGAAACAAGCAGTTTGTTAGGTGTGTAAGACATTATATATTAGTCTTTTCTTTCAAACCCTGAAAATCTTGGTTTACGATCAGGAAGTCTTATTTTATTTTATTTTATTTTTTAATATTTTATTTATTATTTTTATTTTTGTGTGTATGCGTGTATTGCCTGGGTATATGTAAGTGCACCTGTGTTGTGCAATGCCCATGGAGAACAGAAAAGGCTGTCGGATTCCCTGGGACTGGAGTTATGGACAGTTGTTAGCTGCCATGTGGGTGTTGAGATTCAAACTCAGATCTTCTGCAAGAACAAGTGTTCTTAACCACTGAGCCATCTCTCCAGCCTCTAGGCAGTCTTATTTTAATCCCACCATATCCTGTAAGACTTTTTGTTTAAGGAAAGGCCCTAATGCATTCCTGAACCTGATGGCCTGGGGTAGTGGAGCTCTTACCTCTTCCTTTACACAGACTCTTTTAAACTAACCAGAAAAAAACTGTGGGGTCAGACCCCAGCCAATGGGAAAAAGACACGGTGCTCTTGGATTAAAGATAAAAACTTATCAAGCTTCTGGGTCATGTGTGCTTGTGGGATCTGACTAACCATGCAGTGCACCCTTTTGCAAAAGTAATCGGTCTTGCTGAGCTACTTTAGCTTTGTCCACATTTGTGGGGGGAAGTATTGGTAGGGTCCTTGGACCTCAGAGTTTATTTCTATCAGATGTAATAATGTCATTTTGGTTACATAAGATGTCTTAAAACAACAATATTGATGCATTAAGATGGAATGTTATACTGATTTTATATCACCAGAGGCAAAGTAGTGTGTGTGTGTGTGTGTGTGTGTGTGTGTGTCTGTGTGTGTGTGTGTGTGTGAACTACTCAGTCCCTTAAATGTAGCTGCTCCTAGACTGAACTATCTCTTCTAAGTCATCAAAGCATTTATTAGTTGATTAAATACATGCTAGGAATTATTTTGCATTGGTAAAATGACTTGTTCAAGAAGGTGGATTTATTACAAATACTTTGCAGACATGCTGGTGCTGAATCCTGCTACTATGATATTATATCTGATTTACATATGCTTTCTACTAGAGTTACTGTCAGAGAACTCAAAATACAAAGCTAAACTTCACTTAAGAAAACAGACAAGTAGTTAAGACTATGTTGATGTTTGCAGGCTAATACACATTCTTTACATTTTGGAATTCAGTCTGAAGCTTGCTTCATTTCTTTCATCATAAGGTATCATCCCATACTTAAGTTCTGTGGAAAGAGACACAGTCTCCACCTGTATCTAATTATTGGAAATTGGTAACAACCTTACTACCAAAGGAATTGGGCAAGGAAGGATCAATGTAGCTAATGTCAGCTTGCAATAGACTAGCAGACTGCAAAGCCAGCAATCAGGCACCTCTGTGTATAAATACTATACCGAGGGCAAAAGTTCAGTGTTGGTCAGACAAGGAATTATTCTAAAGTTCACACTAGGAAAAGACACTAGGAAAAAACTCAAGACCACAAAATTTTTTTATGTCCAACTTAAATGAACTTTCAGAAAACAATGAACTATTATCTTTCTTAGTCTTGTATATAAAAGTTACATCTGAATATGTATTTTCAACCATCCTCTAGTGCTTACTTCAATCAGTTAATTCCAATCCCCGGTCTTTAAAAAAAATAAAAATTAAAAAAAAAAACCTCTGTAAAATAGATTCTTGATATCTTGTATTTATCACAATTCTTCTTTGAAGCTAATCATGAAATATATCAAACCTATAACTCCTACCAAAGTGAAAAACAAAGGATGTTTTCTAGGGCTTCAGAATCCATCTTATTAATTGATCATAAATCACTGTTTGCCATTTATGGGCTGGTTCTGAATGAGGCTGAGAAGAAAAGTCCCAAGTCCTTTGTTTAAAAAGGGCTTCTTGGTACTGAATTTTGTCAAAATAACTCCCAGATTTGTGGAAGCTTTAAAAGAGCAAGAAATCGCAATATCAGATCATCCAGGCCTGGCATGGTTGCAGAGGAAGCAACAAATTTTCAAAAATCAAAGGTCAGATGTCCAATGTTTCTGACCCAGCAGTGATTTACTTTAAAATTCCTTCATCACAATTTGTTAAGACTGTGTGGCTTCCAGTGTTTTCTACTATTAAACTGCTACACAGATAAGTATCATATATTATAATTTATTTTATTTGGAAAGAATTGTGTACAATTTAAATTTTTAACCTATTTTATGTAGCATGCCTATTCCTGAAAAAAAAAGTCTAAATATCAAATATTTTAACTTTACCAGGAGTCTTTACTTAATAGCATCTACAATATAGAATGAATAAATCCTTACATAAGAGGACAAGAATATTTTATACTAAAATATAGATGCTATGAGATATTAAGTTTATTTTAAATTGTATTTCAAGTATACCTAGAGTTTCTGAAGAAGATACATGCTGGTTTTTATTTATTCATTTTTAGTTTATGTGTATGAGTATGAGTGTTTTGCCTTCATGCATGTAAGTGCACCCATGCATGCAATGCCTGCAGAGGCCAGAAGAGGACTTTGGATTCTTCTGCAACTAGAGTTACAGACAGTTGTCAGCCACCATGTGGGTGCTGGGAACTGAAACCCAGGTCTTCTGCAAGAGCAGCCAGTGCTCTTAACCTTGAGCCATCTCTCCGGCTCCAGGTACATGTCCTTAATACCCAGCCTTTAATACCAGTACTCCAAACAATGAAGCAAGAGGATTGCTGTGAGTTCTAGGCCAGCCTGAGCTACAGAAAGAGTTAGCCCTGACTCAAAAAAAAAAAAGCAAACCAAAAATCCCAACAACAACAAACACCAAAAGAAACAACAAAAGCCTCACTATTCCAGCATTATTAATCTATAGTGAAATTTATAAACTATTGTTTCATTTCTTCCTAGGACCTTTATAAAGTTATAGTTGAAAACGTCAACTGAAGAAGGTAAGGTACGTCTCTAAGACACTGCCACTGTCATTCCTGCTGCTTCTACTAGTAAAGGGTGCTGCTCTGAGATGCGATCATGTCATTAAGCTTCTCTCCAGAACTAAGAAGGCATAAGTGGCTTACAAGCTAGCCAGTTATTTCTATTGTATTAAAAGCGTTTGCCTACAAAGTAAATTCTGAGTATTAACATTTCACTTGGGTATGGCATGCATGCCTTAGCACTTGGGAGGCTGAGGCAGAAGATTAGGAATTGGTTGCCAGCCTGGGCTACAAAGCAAGATCCCATCTCAACAACAAACATTTTCAGAAATGAAATATGAAACACTATTTTAAGTAACAGAGAAAAGCAGTTGTCTGTTCAGGCCACTATCCAAATGCAATGAACTAAATGAGGCATAAACAACACACATTTGTTTCTCATGGTTCTGGCAGCTGGGCAGTGGCGGTTTTGAGTCTGATGAGGGTGCATCCACTGTAGTAGATGAGGCACATCTTTCTGAGGTCTCTTTTGTAAGTGTTCTAATCCCATTCGTGAAGGCTCTCTATAACTCTCATGACCTAATCACCTCCTGAATGTCCCCATCTCTTAATAGCATCCATGTGGAGGTTAGAATTTTAACACATAAATTTTAGGGAGACACAAGCATTTGACCATAATAGTGGGTAAAGTTTTCCAAGGTCATCTGTTTTGAAGTAGATAATGGGCTTGGTTCAGTTTGAATCCTTTTGTTTTTTAAAACTCTCTCTCCTTTCTATTTTAATCTTCAGAAGGCTACTTCCTTTTCGCAGCTGATGGTATTGACTGTACTCTTGGCTAAATTGCTCTCAACACAAGTAGCTTGTATTTAACTGGTTTATAATTCTCAGGAACCTCAAGTCTCTGCCTTGAGAAAATAATTCACCCTAAAGAGCATCTCTTTCTCCCTGAGTCCTGTCCTTGCACAATTACAAAGGGTTGTATACCTATCGGAAAAAATTTAAACATACCTCTCCTTTTGTTCTAGTTATTAGAGAATTATCTTTGACAAGAGTTACATCTTGACTGTATTTCTGAGCCTTCCTTATCAGGTCAGTTATTTTTCCTTTACATTGTTTTTGCTGTCCTAAAGAAGTTAATTTTAAAGGAACAAAATACACTTTTTTTCTTTGTATATGTGTGAATACACACATGTGCAAGTTACACTGTCATTCAAGTAGATGAGGAAGAGAATGTTTTCATTCTCTGCATCATAATATTTTGACATTTCTTTATTTACCGTGTGTGTGTGTGTGTGTGTGTGTGTGTGTGTGTGTGTGTGCCACGTTATGCAGAAGTCAGAGGTCAACCTGTGGGAGTTAATTTTCTCTTTCCACCATATGGGTCCTTGGGATCAGAATCAAAGTTGTTAGTCTTAGTGGCAAGTGCCCTTACCACTGAGCATCTTGCTGGCCCCTATCATAATACTTTTTAACATTTAAAATTTATGCATTTTTATTTTATGTGTATGAGTGTTTTACCTACATGTGTAAGCACACCTGTGTGTACAATGCCCACAGAGGCCAGAAGGTATTGAATCTCCTGAAACTGGAGTTATAGATGGATGGCTGTGAATTGCCATGTGGATGCTGGGAACTGAACTTGGGTCTTCTGTAAGAGTAGCCAATGCTCTTAACCACTGAGCCATCTCTTCAGTGCCCCCATCATATTTTTAATTATAAGATTTATATACTTCTGATGGAAAGCATATAAAAAATCATTCATTCTTCTGTGATCCAAAGAGTAGAAAGATGATATTTTATGTCAAGTATGTTATATATGTATGTATGTTAAAATAATGTTTTAAATGTTCATCAAAAAGTCATTAGTCAGGTATGACAGCACATGTCTGTAACCCTGGAACTAGGAAAACAGAGGGGGAAGGAATTTAACAAGTTTTAGGACAGTCCAGCTACACAGCAAAACCCTGTACCAAAAAATACATATTAAGCCAGGCATAGTGGCACATGCCTTTAATCCCAGCACTCGAGAGGTAGAGGCAGACGGATCTCTGTGAGTTCAAGGCCAGCCTGGTCTACAGAGTGAGTTCCAGAGTAACTTCAGCTACAGGGATACTCAGTCTCAAAAAGACCAAAAAACATATAAATAAATAAATAAATAAATAAAAACATATAAATAAATAAATAAATAAATAAATAAATAAATAAATAAATAAATAAGCAAATAAGTAAATTAATAAACAAACTGGGACATGATGTGGAAGAAAAACTTTCAGGATATTAATGCTGGCAATCTAGGTGAGCAATTAAGGAAGCCTAAATGAAAAAAGTTATTACCAGCTATGCCTGATAGCTTGTGCCTGTAATCCCAGGAGGTTAAGGCAGGAGAATCACAAATTTGTGGCCAGACTGGGAAACTCAATGAAACCCTGTATTAAGATAAAATTTCAAAGTCCTGAGGTTGGGGCCAGCAGGGTGGTTCAATGGATAAAGGTGCTTGCCACCAAGCCTGACAATCTGAGTTTAATCTCTGGAACCATGTAGTAGAAGAAGAAAACCAACTGTAAATTGTCCTCTGGCCTTCACATGAGTGCTGTGGTGCATGTTCCTTTCCACATAGCCACATATATATGCATACAAAATGAATAAATATTTTTTAAAGTCCCAACTCAGTGTCAGAACACTTACCTAGTGTGTACAAGGCTCTATCTAGTTCAAGCTCCAATATCTCAAAATGGGGGGAGGGTACAGGGTGAGGGGCAGATTCAACTATAGGAGAAAGAGACGTATCTGGAAAGCAGATGTGAGTGACTGGTCAGAGTTCAGAGAAATGGACTGGGTAACCAGATAAGAAAGAGGCCAATCATGAAAATATGCCATTTAAGTAGATGAGTATTGTTGGAGGAAAGGAGGAAATTCACTTTTATAAACACTGAGTTTTACTGGAAATTCACATGTAAAATTCAGTTCCAAACTCAGGACTGTCAGGAATTATAATTTGTGATGTGAGTGGTAGAAGTTGACACCAATGCACTTGATGTTCAAGTATATCTATAATCTTAGCCCTTGGTAGGTGGTGGTCAGAACACCAGGAGTTCAAGGTCACCCTAAGCTACATACTGAGTCCAAAGTCAGCCTGGCTACAAAAGACTGTCTGGGGGGGAGGAGAGACCAAAAAAAAAGGGGAGGGTGTATGATGTTAGAAATTTCATTGAGTAGACAGGAGATAAAACTCTATCTCATCTTTAGGTTCAGAAACTTTCCCTGAGTCAGGGATCTCCTCCATCAGGAAGCAGAAAGACCAGGGAATACACTTCCGAGTCAGAGTGAGATCAGGGCACAGTACATATCCAGGCCCTTGGCTTCTTAGTGAAATGGGAAGAATCACACTTGGCTAAATGTAAAAAGAGTTAGTGGTGGGCAGGGGCTTTGAGAGCAAAGGGAAAGGTTTGAAACAGCCACTGTCGTTGATCAGTACACACTGACCATAACTGAGAACCCAGCCTTGTCCTGAAAGCAGCTGTATTATTGAAATCAATAGCACAGCAATGCAACTTTTCTCCAAGAACTCTGAACCACTCCATCACAGCAGGACAGGGCAGCTGCACTGACAATTTGAAATTAATATTGGAAACATGATTTAGGTAGAAGACACCAGTGTCTGGGGCTATACAGGGTAAAATGGAAGGCAAAAAGGGACTGGCTGATTAGGAGAGAATGGAGGACTCAGCCTCTGGGGTCATGGGGTCAAAGAGCAAGCACAGTTCAAATAAAGACAAGAAGGTCTCCAGAAACAACAGCAGAGAAAAGCAAATGTGTTGCTTAAACATCCAAAACTCTGTGGATGGAGAGTTTCTGCATCTTCACACCAGTCCACCGTTCATTCTGTCAGTTTTCCTAAACTGATTTTCTGTGACTTTTCTTCCAAGTCTGAATGACCACTTGATGGGGCTCTTGCAGGAAGAATGCAGCCTGGAGAGTAAATATTAAGTAACATCCCCTGAAAAGCAGTTCCTATGAAATTATGCAGTTTACTTTAGCCTATTCTAATAAGTAGTGAACTTATGGAGAAATATCCCCATGTGTACAATGATGTACACCTTTTTTTATTGCTTCCAATAGAACAACAGCCAAACACTGGTACTCTGAACAATCAAGATTTTCGAAGATTCTTCCATCTTGATACAATTATTGTTTCCTCTGTCACCAGCCTCATCTGAAGTCTTTCTTGCCAATCCTCCACTGGTCATAGAAATATCTTTAAAAAAGAGGACCCAAAACTGGATGTGGTGGCACATGCTTTTAATCCAGCACTCCAGAGGTAGAGGCAGGTGGATCTCTATAAATTCAAGACTAACCTGGTCTACATAGTGAGTTACAAGCCAGTTGGAGCTATAGGGAGACCTTGTCTCCAAAAGGTTAAAAAAAAAGAGAGAGAGAATCCAAAAAGGAGGCCAAGATTAAACCACTCCTCTTCTTTAAGTTTGGTCCTATTTTCTGTCTGCTGCTTAGGTACACTCCTCTCCACTGCTGACAGTGAAGTGATAATCTGCTGCATAAACTGCCACCCAGCTTTTATTCTGCTGCAGCCTCATATTAAAACCATAAGGGCGGTGATTACCAGTGATGAGAGTGACATTATGTGCTGGAACTTCCTGCTCAGTTTTACTTTGAAACTGTCCTCGCTGGTTACCTTACTTCCGTGGGTAGTGTTTAGTGCTTAAGTGCTTTAAGGCACTTGTTCTCCTCCTGCCCTTGACAGCACTGCCCAAATGTGTATTTATTACTCCAAGAATCAGCTGTGACTAAACTGTGTTCATCTCTACAACTGACCAGATGACTCAAACCACAAGATCTCTTTGGTAGTTTCATAGTGATTTATGATCAGCACCACATACTTTCTAATGTGATGTGAGAAAAGCAAGAAAATACAGTTAATCACTTCTCAGGAAAACACTATTGTGGGGTCAGGAGACTGGGCATGTGCTTCCAATTCAATTCCACTCTGTAGATGAAATGTTGAAATTTCTGTAAGCACAAGGGATGGAAAGATGGCTCAGCGGTTAGGAGCACTGGCTGCTCTTAATGAGGACCAGGATTTGGGTCCAAAGAGGACAGAAGAGGGTGTCAGAGCCCCTGGAACTGAAGGTATAGATGGTTGTTAGCTGCCATGTAGGTGCTAGTATTCAAACTCTGGTCTTCTACAATAACAGCTACTACTCTTAACCACTGAGCCATCTCTCCATCCCTCAATCATGTGTCTTAATTTCTTTATGTGTTGACAGGGCTTTGATAAATTGTGTCACACCTTCTAAAGAGCAAGATTAGATTTTAGATCACCCCAGGGTAGTGATCTCACTTCTCACCTAGCTGAGAATGACTGGAGGAAAGACTCAAGAGGCTGTGTGCCAAGGTGCCCGTGCAACAAGTAATCCTTGTAGGAAAATTTTTTTATTTTATTCATTTATCTATTTTTAACAGAGCATAAGGTAGGGGTTTATTTACAGAAGACTGGGTGTCCCACATTTATGGCTGCACTGTAAAGTCCACACTCAGATACAGATCCTGTGACCTCCCGACAGCCCACAAAATGGTGAGAGAGGTGCCTCTTGGTATTCTTAGCATATATACATATGTATATTATATATATATATATATGTATATTGCCCCCCACCCTACGTGCAGCTAAGGTTGACTGATTGGGTGGGAGGGGTGACTGACCCCTCCCTCAACTCCTTGATGAGTGTGGGAAGGAGGTGTGACTATAGCTTGCCAGCATAGTGGTCAAAGGACATTTCCAGTCAACACTCCACCCCTTCCTCTGGCTCTTACATTATTTCTGCCAACCTCTTCCACAAAAGTCCCTGAGCGTTGGAGGACATGATAGGTGTGGCTGATCCTCCTGTTGTGGCAAGGCACTGAACTTTCTGGTCTCTGCATCATCTGTTTTCCATGGGCTATTGGCCAGTTTCAGTGGGATTCCATCTACCATAAAAACACATACAGCAAGAAGCAAGAACATCTAAACAGTGACTGCTACAATAACCTATGGGTGTAAACGCAAATGATTGGTCAATACTTTAACAGGTGCATCATTTCCATCTAATAAAGCAATCACAATGACTTCCCACTGAGGCCTATATTCTCCCCTGCCACAGGGGACTGGCCAGATCTACAGTAACAGACGTTTGTTTTACCCCTAGGAGCAGGCATTATATCCAATTGAAAATTTGCTGGTTGTACATGCACTGGATACTCCACGATTGCACCAGCAGCAACATCTCGTTTGGTATGTTGGTAGTCCAACATGTGGGACCCATCACTGAGGAGAATTATAGGGGACTATTCTCTCCCCAGTCATCTGCATATTGCCTTTTAGCACAATGAAAGCCACCCATCCAGTGGCAGGGAGTTTCCAGTTTAGTCCAAGCTTGATTTCTCCCTCTCGCATACTCACATCATGCAGTGTCTTCAACAATAGGGATTTTCTGTCCACAGGAATTTTTTTTTTAATGCAGGATCTGATTATGCAGTACTGACTGACCTGGAATTCTCTACATAGACCAGGCTGGCATAGAGATCTGCCTGCCTTTGCCTCCCTTCCCAAGTGCTAGGATTAAAGGTGTATGCCACCACATGTGGCTGAAAAAAATTTTTTTTCAAAGCCTTGAGCATAACTAACACTGGAAAAACAGTAATTTTTCAGTGGAGAAATCTGGCAGACATTACTAATGATGTCACAAACCACATCATTTGCCTCCTGCTATGACACACTAAGAGCAGAGCATCTTTTCACCATATTCTGCCAAAATGCATAAACCAGATCAAATCACAAGAATGCATTCGGCAAACCTAGCTTAAGCAAATGCCCAGAAGTGTTTGACATCTGTCTTTTGTTGCTTTTTGTTTTTTGAAACAAAGTGTGCTGGATAGCTTTTGTGTCAACTTGACGCACCTGGGTAAAGGGAGACTCAATTGGGGATTGCCTCCATTGGACTGACCTGTGGCCAAGTCTGTGGGGTAGTCTCTTGATTGTTGAGTGATGTGGGAGAGAGCCCACTATGGGTGGTACCACCCCTGGGCAGGTGGGCCTGTGTTGCATAAGAAAGCAGGCTGAGCAGGGGCCAGGGGAACAAGCCAATAAGCAGTGTTCCTCCATGGCCTGTGCTCCGTCTCCTGCCTCCAGGTTCCTGCCCTGAGTATCTATCTTGGGCTCCTTGAAGAATTGTGTCCTGGTATATGTAAGATAAATAAACCCTTTCCTCCCCAAGTTGGTAGTGGTCAGAGTGTTTTGTCACAGCAATGAAGAGACAAACTAAGTCAGAAATAGGCACCAGAGAGTGGGATAGTGCTGTGACATACCTGACCTTGGTGTTTTGGGGAGGACTGTGGAAACATTCAGAACTTTGGGCTAGAAAAGCCATTGAGTGCTTAGAGTTTGTTGCTGTGGAGCTTGGAACAGTTATGTTGAAAGAGTTGTGGGCAATGGAGGCCTGGCTTGTGAAGCTTCAAAGGGAAGTGGAGACTATCAGGGCTGTTCCTGTGAGATTTTGAATTGAGAATCTGTGGGTTCTGGTCAGCTGGGGCTGAAGAATCAGCTGTGATTAAGAAGAGACCAGAACTTGAAATCCTTTGCTTTACTGGGTCAATTGCTGGTTAGCTGGGGCTGAAAAATCAGCTATAAGTAACAAGAGCCCAGCAACACTGTGGTGAAGTCTTCTGAGAGGTTTTTCCTCAGGGTCAGCGCACAGCGGGGGTGGGGGGCGTTGAGCAGAGGCCATGGGAGCAAGTCACTAAGCAGCATTATCCAAGGCCTACGCTCTAGCTCCTGCTTCCAGGTTCCTGCCCTTAGTTTCTATCTTGGGCTCCCTGATGAACTGTGACTTGGAAAATGTCAGCTGAATAAACCCTTTCCTCCCCAAGTTGGTATTGGTCAGTGTTTCGTCACAGCAATGGAGAATCAAATTAGGGCAGTCAGGTCAATCCAGGAGCTC
>NW_008339910.1:396440-401792 GCF_000622305.1 Nannospalax galili | reverse complement strand
CTGTGGACGGCAGAGTCAGAGAAGTGGAGCTGCCAGAACCCTTTGGAGTCCTGAAGATCGTGAGTGAATCCCAGATGTCCAGGCTCGAGCTACTTTGCTGGACTTTGGTTTTGCTTAGGTGTGCCCAATTCTTCCCTTTGAAATAAGACAGTACTTGTTTTGGATTTTACAGAAGCCCACCCACAGTTAAGAGACTTTTAAAAGAAACTATGGACTTTTAAGTGTTTGGGTTTTTTAAGGACTGTGGGGTTTTTAAGGTTGTACTGTCTTATGTTGTGATATTAATGTTAATATTGTGTCTTAGGGGCAAGAATTGGAAAGGTTTGACTCTTGAAGAATTATATTGACCCCTTTAATCTTTGGTTATTGTGCTGGATAGCTTTAGTGTCAACTTGACACACCTGGGTTGAGGGAGCCTCAATTGGGGAATTATCTTCATTGGACTGGCCTGTGGCCATGTCCATAGGGCACCTTCTTGATTTTTGAGTGATGTTGGAGGGCCCAGCCCATTGTGAGTGGTGCTACCCCTGGGCAGGTGGGCCTATGTTGCATAAGAAGACAGACTGGGCAGGGGCCAGGGGAACAAGTCAGTAAGCAGTGATCCTTCATGATCTGTGCTCCAGCTCCTGCTTCCAGGTTCCTGCCCTGAGTTCCTACCTTGGGCTCCCTAAAGAACTGTGACCTGAGAGATGTAAGCTGAATAAAGCCTTTCCTCCCCAAGTTGGTAGTGGTCAGAATGTTTTGTCACAGCAATGGAGAAACAAACAAGGACACAAAGTTTCCCTATTTAACCCTGGCTGACCTGAAACTCACTATATGGACTAAGATGGCCTGAAACTCATAGGTGATCCTCCTGCCTCTGCCTCCTGAGTACTTGGATCACAGATGCACACCGTCTATGTGGCCCTGAACTCTTAAAAATAAAATCAATATTATGAAATAAAAAGAGAAATTAAGGACATCCATATTAGAGACAAAAGATAAAAGAAAAGAAAAAACTAAGTGATATGTGCATACCAGTAACTTCTAATGATTTCTTCTATGTATAGAAACTGGGGTAGAGACAGAGAAAAAAGATCAAATGTTGTAAAATAGTAACAATGTTTGATTGAGAGGAAAGTATACAGATGTTCTTTTGCAACCTTGCTATAAGTTTGAAATTATTTCAAATATAACATTAAAAAAAATTTCTGGGACCTGGTACGGTGGTACATGCCTTTCATCGCAGTACTCAGGAGGCGGAAGCAGGTGAATCTCTGTGAGTTCAAGGCCAACCTGGTCTACATAGTGACTTCTAGGCCAGCTGGGGCTACAAGGAGACCCTGTCTCAAAAAGAATTTAAAAAAAGTTCTGGATCAAATGGAGTTATAGTGAGAACTTAAAAGACCTGAACTCCGTCTAAAGACATTGATAGTACATAAGCTTCTGTTTCTGATCTAGAATCTTACAAGACTGTTGAAAGAATTTTAAAAGGTCATATATTAAAGGGGGGGTTGAAAGTTTAAAATAATATATAGCTCTGTATTGTTAGAGATGAGAGAGTGACATTGAAGATGGCTTAATAGACAGGTATCAGAATATCTAAAGCACTGTTGAATGTATCCACAGAGGTAGGAATATGTTTGACACCTTGAAATCACAGAGCATTTTAGGAGGTTTTCGGTTGCCAATTTCTTATCCCAGGTGGTCCCCTTTAACATGTTTTCATATTCTAGAATACACTAGACTGTGTGCGTATTATGAGAATCTCAGTGAGGGGCTGGGATGATAATCAGTGAATAACATGCTTGCTGCTACAGGCATAAGGAGCCCCAGCACCCAAATAAAAACCAGGTACAGCTGCATGCTTTTGTAAGCCCAGAGTTGGGAGGTGGACACAGAAGGATGCCGAGAACTTGCTGACCAGCCAGTTCAGCTGAATCTGTGAGCTCTATGACCAGTGAGAGACCCTGTCTCAAAAAACAAGGTAGAGGCCCAGCATGGTGGCATATGCCTTTAATCCCAGCACTTGGGAGGCAAAGACAGGCAGATTTCTGTGAGTTCAAGGCCAGCCTGGTCTATATAGCGAGTTCCAGGCCAGCTGTGACTACAGGGAGATCCTGCCTCAAAAAAAAAGACATAAAACTAAATGAGGTTTTAACCTTTAAAAGAAGATCTCCATTTCATGATTAAAATAGAGTTTCATGCAGAAAAATTCATTTTTAATGCAATTGACATTAAGATGATAAATAAATAAAGTAGAGTATGATAGAGGAAGAAACTAGATGTTGACCTCTGGCTTCCACACTAGGGGACACACACACACACACACACACACACACACACACACACCTTAATGATTTCATAGCCTATCAAGAGATAAAAATAAAAATTCAAGATCAAAAGCAGTTACAGGAAGAAGGCTGGGAGTCTGTAGAATGTGTTTACCATTTAAAAGGTCCTGGATTCTGTCCCAGAGCCAAGATACCAAAACAAAACAAAAAGGACCAAAAACAAAAATATGATATAAATAAATCAGTAGGGCATGGGGGCGCATGCCTTTAATCCCAGTGCTCAGGAGACTGAAGCAGTAGAACTGCAATTTAAGGCTAGTCTTAGCTACTTTTTTTTTTAGCTACATATTTTGAAACTACATCTCAACACAGAGGGGGAGCAGGCAAGCATGCAGCCATGTACGTGTGCACACACTCCCTCAGACATACAAATAGGAAAGAAAAGAAACCAGTAAGTAAATCTGAAGTCTGTGACTGATATAAAAGTCACCAACAGGAAGTGAACCTGTGCATGAGGAGACCCCCTTAGAAACAGGAAAAGGAGATGTCAAGCAGAGAAAGGGCTACAGAGGAGATGAAAGTCCCTCACAACGTTCAGTCTCCAACAGTCTGCCTCCTGTGGCAGCCTCCCCTTATGAGCCTTCCTGAATTAACTCTCGTGATGCCACAGGATTCTCCATGTTTTATTTCATTTTATTTTTTAATATTATATTTATTATTTTTATTTTCTGTGTAGGGGTATTATGCCTGCATGTAGGTAAGTACACCCGTGTTGTGCAATGCCCGAGAAAGACAGAAGAGGCTGTCAGATCCCCTGGAACTGGAGTTACAGACAGTTGTTAGCTGCTATGTGGGTGGTGGGATTCGAACCCAGGTCTTCTGCAAGAACAGTGTTCTTAACTGCTGAGCCATCTCTCCAGGCCCAGGATTCTCCATATTTTAATTTCTTTTCTGTCATCTTTGAACTTTTAAGTATATTAAAATATTGGATGACCCAGCATATTTGTGAATGTGGGTAGAAGCTCCTGGTAAAAGTTTTGGACTTATTGGTTGTGTTCCTGTTTTGTTTTATTTGTTGTT
Source organism: Nannospalax galili (assembly GCF_000622305.1). Lineage (NCBI taxonomy): Eukaryota > Metazoa > Chordata > Mammalia > Rodentia > Spalacidae > Nannospalax > Nannospalax galili. The sequence continues at coordinate 398,439 of NW_008339910.1, read as the reverse complement.
TGCTTTTGTTTTGCTTTGTTTTTCGTGTTCTTAAAACTATCCTGGATCCAAAGAAAATTAGCAGTTTGTTTGAAATAAAAAAGAAACAAACATCTGCACATAGTGCAGTCTTTTTTTTGCACTGCAGTTTGAGTTGTTTCGAAAGCATTTTGATTAACAATGCAAATTTGTCTGATTACCAACTCAAACTAAAAGTACTCAGAACTAATGTCAGTGGATGCCCACTCTGTGGAACAACCAAACTCGTTTTAAAGCCACTGAAAACTATTTTGAGTAGCCATAAAATAATTTGGTGAGTATTGAAAACAGTGAGATACCTGCTGATTTTGGATGTAACTAAAAGACCCCCTTGTGGTTAATAGATTTCACTTGCAATGAGAAAGTAGAGAGCTGGGAGGGTACACTTGACTGCTTCTACTGAGGTAAAAGTGGAGTTTCTGTTTTAATTTTGCTCTTTCTTTCTTTGAAATGATTCTAGCTTCTGCTTTTGAACAAACAGCAAGAGTTTCTAATTCCTGTTTTACTGTCACTGAAGACCAAATTGAGAACTTGTTTTTGAGACAGGAAATGCTGGTGAAACTCCTCGCTAGGTCAGCACTTTCTAAGCAAATTCGGGCAGAGTGCTTTCAGTATTCTGGAAGGTATTCATCTCTATAAAATGCTCTTTCTAATCTGGAAGCTGGAATAATCCAAATCCTGGGCACCAGTAATCAAATCTTCTCTGTTCATATCTGGAAAACTGAAGGCATCATACTACTAATTCTTTTAAAAAAGACTAAAAATAAACAACAAAAATAACTAACAACTGACAATGTCAATGTCTAAAACGTGCTCTAATCACCTCCGGAGAAAATTGTCTTCTGTAAAATTAGACTTGGAAGGCATTGTTAGACCTAACCTGCTCCAATTCTACAACAAATAATCCAAGAATCATTTGCAAGACAGTGAATTAAGATGAATATGCTGTAAAATAAAATGCAGCTTGTTGGACAGTTTGAGCTCTGTAGGCTTTGCTTGGCATTTTATGCTAAACTGAATCTTTTTTTACTAAGTACATATTAATAAATTATTCCCTGGCCATGGTCATGTGTACCTGTAAAAACCCCAACATTTAGGAAGCTAAGACAGAAGGACCACTGCAACTTTGAGGCCTGCCTGGGCTACTCAGTGCTAAAGCCAGCCTGGGCTACAAAGCAAGTCCTTGCTGGGTGTGGTGGTACATGGCTTTAATCCAGGCAGAGACAGGCAGATCTCTGTAAGGCCAGCCTGGTCTCCATAGTGAGTTCCAGGCCAGCTCTGGCTACAAGGAGACCTTGTCTCAAAAAGACCAAAACAAGCAAACAAACAAACAAACAACAATAAAAAGAAAGCCTTTGTCTCAAAATAAGCAAACAACTCTTCCCTTCCTTTAGTTCTCTTGACCAAATCTACACTAGTAAAATCTCACTCAGTTTAGGCCATCCCTGACTTCTGAACAGTAGTCCCTTTCAGGGCTGGCATTGATATGTGTATTAAATGTCCTTTGCCTGTCATGAAAATGATAGCTGAAGGCAAAAGAGGCACCAGGAAGAAGTACTCAGACTATGGAATTCTCAGAGTTCATCCTGAGGATGGATCCTAAAATCCTCAGAGAGTTTCGAGAATTCTCTAGAGGTAGCTTTGCTAGCATACAGTCACTTTCAGCCCAAAGTGGGTTTTGTATTGTTTTTTTTAATTTTTAAAAATGATTTATTTAATAACAACATACTTAGAAGAAGCATATCGTTACAACACAATTGACATATTCAATAACGGTTTCCTGAGGTAGGATGCATCTCTTTCAAAATTGGCTGTAAATTTTTAGGTTTACAGTTGAATTATTACAGTTATACAATATTGTACTCATTATAAACCCTATAAGACATAAATTAAATGATGTTTTAACCTTTAAAAAGAATCTCCATTTCATTATTAAAATACACAGTTTCATACAGAAAAATTCTTTTTCAATGCAATTGAC
>NW_008339910.1:360926-390307 GCF_000622305.1 Nannospalax galili | reverse complement strand
CTGAGGATAGTAGTGCAGGCTAGGAGAGTTAGCCGGTGGTGCAGGCCCAGGGAAGCAGAGCGAGGTGAGGGCAGGGCCAGGACCAGAAGTGGTGCTCCTGGAGCCCAAGAAAGGGACTGGGTTGCTCTGGGTGAGAAGGGTCAGGAAGCAGTATTGGTTCCCCAGGTGTCTGGGGCCCCAAGACTAGGAGTGGCACAGGGCTCAAACTAGGAGTATAGAATGGCGAGGTGGGGGATGGAAGGGTGAATGTGGCTTAGGGAGTCCCAGCGCGGAGAGCTGCGCTGTAGACTTACCCCAAGAGGCCTGAGGATAGTAGTGCCTGTATTGTTTTTTTTTTTCCCCCTCCCTTGGGGTGCAAGGCTTTAATTAACAGTATTTAACCTAAACAGTCCCACAGTGCCACAACCTTAGGGACTCTGTGAACACACCCTGTTTCCAAGCTCATAGTCAAGGTTCTCTCAAGCTTTTTCCTCTCCACAACAAACAAATTCTCCTGTAGTCAACACTCACCAGAGTTTTATTTCTTTGGCCTTAACATTTTAAGTTCTGATAAAGTTAAAATATTTTTTTTTAATTTTTAGGTGAATGAGTGTTTTATCTGCGTGTATGTAAGTATACCTCTGTTCTGCAAAGCCCGTGGAGGCCAGAAGGCATCAGATCCCCTGCAACTGGAGTTCTAGATGGTTGTTATCCATCATGTGGATGCTGAGAATCAAACTTGGGTCCTCTGCAATAAGAGTCAGTACTCTCAACTACTGAACAATTTCCTCAGCCGCCCTCAATATTATTCTTTATAATACATTGTGATGGAAAATCTAAATAATTTTGGTAGACATATTAACTACCTATGTAAAACTTTAAGAATGAATTAATTGTTATTGATCTCTTTGAGAATAAATTAAGTTACTGCCTAGACATTGTGTTGTAAATTCTAGGCTGGACACTATTTTTTAATATTTTATTATTTTTATTTTATGTGTATGAGTGTATTGCCTACATGTATATAAATGCACGTGTGAAATGCAGTACCCATGGAGGTTGGAGAGGGCATCAGATCCCTTAAAACTGGAGTTACAGACCATCGTTAACCACCATGTAGATGCTGGGAATCTAACCCAGATCCTCTGAAAGAGGAGCCAGTGCTCTTAGCCACCAAGCTATCTCTCCAGCCCTTGAACACTATTTAAAAGGCAATTCTCTTCTTCCACCATGTGACTCCCAAGGATGAAACTCAAGTCATTAGACTCATAATCGTCACTTCCCAAATGCTAGGACTACAGATATGCACCATCACATCTGGTTTATTAAAGGCAACTTTATATATACTTTTGATATAATGCAAATTTAAATGTTACAAAAAAATCTGTAAGTAGAAAATTGTATCTATAATTTATAGATTTGTAATTTTACTGCTATGCCCCTTTCAGGACAACTGACTCCAATCTCTCTAGAGCATACTCTCCATGTTAGTTTGCTTTACTCTAATATCTGCTTAAATTGCCTTCTTATCTCAGCCAAATTCTTTTCTTCAAAAATACAAAAAAGCAAGGAGAAAACTTCACTTGGTAACATATGTAAGGAGCTTGATTTGTGCTAGATAAATCCTCTACCACTGAACTCTATCCCCAGCCCACATATTACTTTTCCTTTCTTAAATTTTTGCTATGGTTTTTTTTAATGTTTCATTTTGTTTTGTTTTAGACAGGGTCTCATATACCCCTAGGATCACTATCTGGCCAAGGATGACCTTGAACTCCTGCTTCTACTTCCCACAAATTGGGATTAGAGGTATGTTCACCAACACCCAGCTGAATAGTGGCCACTCTGCACAGGCCCAGTATATGTTCCCCACACAAACACAATTCCTTGTGCATCCTTGACAGTGGTGCCAAGAGCCAGCTGCCATGTATCAGCTTGTGGTACAGTCTCATATACTAATCCATACAACCTTTCTAGCCTTGGACATTTGAGTTTTCACCAGGGCTAAAGAGAAGAAATAAAAGCATGAAGCAAAAAGATAAGTAAAATAGTAAGGAGACAGAAAAGTAGGTAAAATGGGGAAAAGCTATGCTAACCCAGCTCATGGACAACACATTCCAGACTTCTGGATGATCATCCATGCTCTTGGAATTTCATTTGTTTATATATACAAACTTACTCCAACACTGAATAACTGTAAGCCTCTGCCATAAACGTTTCAGAGTAACTAAGAATCTTGAAGACAACCCTATGCAGGAACCTAATCTTTCAGCAGTCTTGGCTCTAATATTCTAGAAGTCTTCTCTACACTGTGGTACAGAAGGTGTCAAATTGCTTTATTTTCCTACATCAAATTAAATTTGAAATCATTGCCACACTGGCTAACAAAGTAAGAAAAGCAGCTATTGGTTATGGTAGGGAGATGGAAAAAAATGTAGGTAAGACACTAGTGTGTGTCCCGTCACTGCCTACACCCTGTAATGGGTACCCAAAGACCAGAGCCTGCTCCCTTCACAGGCACAGGGAGCATTGCCATGATTTTCAAAACCACAGTATGTGTGAACCTTCTGTGGACAGTCCCACAGTGGCTCTACATTCATCTCCAATCAGTACACCACCAAAGAGCTAGTCAGTGGGAACAGGCCACATTCACCTGTCCTGTTCTACATTCAGTTTTGATCCTTTCTTCCTCTGGTATAACTCCTCTTGACAAGGTAGAGGCAGAAAGAAAACTTCTCCCTGATATAGCCTTTAGAAATGAGTTGTTGGTCAATTTTCTCTTATTTGAAAAAAGAGAGAGAGAGAGAGAGAGAGAGAGAGAGAGAGATGGTTTCTTTTTCCCTGTCCAATTCACAGTGGGAAAAAAAATGTCCAGTTCTTGCATTACTATTTTCTTAAACTTTAATGAAGGAAAAACAGTCTACATGGTCTACAGTTGAAAAAGAAGTTGGATCTGCTTCGAATTGGAAACAGGTAACTTATTGGGTCCTAAATTAACAAAGCCATCTTAAAACGGCTCAATTAAAATTTCATAGTCATATGTGACTATCAAAAAATCTATGCTCAAAAATGTAAAACGTTCTGTGTGGGGGACAAAAACAGCCCCTTATTTTCCCAATGCAAGAAAGCACACTAAAGCTGCTACCATAGAGGCTGACATCTTGCTTTGTGCTGTTTGGAGAAGTGAGGTGAGGGGGGCTTCAAAAGAGATTTTCTCTATGCTCTAGAGGTCATAGTTCAATCCACACAAATAACAATGTGAAATAAAAAACAAAATTAAAAAAGTCTATGTTCTTTACTAGACATTTTTCCTACAGAAGTATTTATGGAAGTGATTCTAACCAGGATCTTGGTTTTATCATCTTAGAGTTTTTACCAATGTGTGTGTGTGTGTGTGTGTGTGTGTGTGTGTGTGTGTGTGTTACTGGGTATCAAACTCATGGGCCTGTGAATACTAGGCAATTCCACTACCACTGAGCTATTTCCTTTTCATAATCATGCCTTTAATCTCTTTGATGCTGACCTATCATTTCACCATTTTCTTCATGAATTTTAAACGACCTCTTTAATGTAAAGCTGCATTTACTATCCTCACCCTTTCAGTTACAGGAAAGGATGGGAAGCTGAGCAAGGTCAGGTGAAGGCTCAATGAAAAACTGAAAGTAAGAGCAAATCACTCACACAGATTTTCCTTTATTCTTCTATAGAAAGATTACCAAATAAATGTTCCTTTCTAGTAAAAATAGTGACTAACTGGGATGTAGCTCAGTGGTATAGCACTTGCCTAGCATGTATAAGGCCCTGAGTTTGATCCCAGCACCATATACACATACAAAAAGGCATATAGGAAAATAAGTTCCACAGAAAGTAATAGAGACATATGAGGCAATTTTCTGATTAACATACATTTTCAGCTATTAAATTTCTTTTTCCTTTCTTTCTTTTCCTTCCTTTCCTTTTGTTTTCTTAGTGCTGAGGACTTTATTTTAAGGCCTCCTGTATAATCATAGATGCCACTAAACTTCAGATCTCATCTACTTTTGTGACATTTCTAATGACTAATGTAAAACTTTTTAAACTAAAAGAGAAGACACTTTTTTGCAATATCACATTTAAACTAGTTTTCATTATAAAGTTAGTTGATTTTCCAAAGTCCACTAACTGTGGCTGCTTCAGAGATAAGTATGAAGAACCAAAATCCTGTTTATACCCTGGGGAAGAACAGTTAAGCCTCCATGAAAGTCCATTCTGTACCTTGCCTTCTCAAGTGTGAGGCACATCTGGAACTCAGACTACAGAAATACAATTAATTTGCATATGCAGTGATAGCATCTTTAAGAAGACATTCAATATTACCATGAGAGGTGCTTGCATAGATTTAAAGCAAAATGGCCAAAAATTATTTCTAGAGTGCTTCCAAAAATAAAGCTGTTCTTAAAAAAGAATGATGTCATAATGAGACCATATATCAAGGACAATTGCTCAACATGTTTTCTGTGAAAATGAAGTTCATTATAGGTATTACATGATGAATCACTGCAGCTCCAGTTGCTGGGCAGTGTCTTCAGTGCACATTTTGAACAGATTTTGCAGCACATAGAAATTTTTGGCGCCTTTTGTTTATAAACTATTGCGGATTTCCCCATGTCTCACTTTGTTTTGTTTTGTTTTCAGTGGAGCTAGCCCAGAGCTGCTCCAGAATTCTCCTGGAGACGGCAGAACTTCCCTCTGCACTTCATCTACTTGTTTCCTCTGTACATTCTCTGTCCACGTGATAACATTTGCTTTCTACTATCTGCATGCTCCTCACATCTTACCTCATTGACAGTGAAGAAGGATTGTGCTACAAAAATAACCAAAGAAACAAAACCAAAAGACAAAGCTACCCAGCCATCTCAGTGAGCACTAGAAGAGAGGGTGAGGGACCTGCCAAAGTCAGCCCCACACATTGAATGCTTTCAGAGCTTTCCTTTCCATCTTAAAAACATTGATCTTCTTGACCTCATATTCAAAGTTCATTCTCTGTCCTAGTAACTCATATTTTTCCCAGATTACTATTCCAGAAAACTGCTCTTGCAAGTACAGTTCTGTCCCACACCCCCCAAAAAATGATATGAAGTCGGAACCCCCAATATCTGGAATGTGCACATATTTAGAAATATAGTTTGACAGAAGTAATCAAGAAAGAATGAGGTCATTGTAATGATCCCTAATCCAAGATGGTCAGTGTCCTTTCCTATGCAAGAGAGAAACTTGGACACAAAGATGGGCAAGAATAAAAGGAAGAGTGTGTGAGGTTAGAAGAGGCAAAGAAGGATTTTCCTACAGGCCTCCATTGCTCCCTTTTGAGCCCCTGCACTCCTTCTGTCATTATAAGACACACAGTTTAAGGCACGCTTCAGTGTTTGTTATCAGAGGAAAATAATATAATTGTAAGTAAAAATCAAGCTTCTGATAATATTGTTTCTTCTGCCTCTATCTCTCTTCTTTTTTTCCCTCTAAAATCCCACCTAACTTGTTTGTTTTTTTATTGTTTTATTTTTATTTTTATTGTATTTGTATGAGTGTATTGCCTGCATGTATTTAAGTGCACCCTGTTATGCAATGCCTGTGGAGTTCAGAAGAAGGCATCAGATCCCCTGGAACTGGAGTTATGGACAGTTGTTAGCTGCCATGTGGGTGTTGGGAATTGAGCCCCAGTCCTCTGCAAGAGCAACCAGCACTCTTAACCATTGAGCCATCTCTCCAGCCCCTTGTCCATTTGTTTGTAATGACCTCTTGTACCCCAGGCTGTTCCTGAACTTTTGATTTTCTTGTCACCTCCCCCAAGTGCTGAGATTACAGGTATGTGCCACCAAGCCAGGAAGGAATGATTGTTTTGTTAAGGGACAGAAGCAGTGAAGTGAGCTATGACTGGGCTCCTTATATAGATAGGGAGACAGGCATGGTAGAGGCAGAAGGATCATGAGTTCAAGATCATCCTCAGCTACATAGAGTTAAAGACCCAGCCTGTGCTACATGAGACCTTATCTCAACTGCATCTCCAAAATCATTCCTCAAACTTTGAGGTCCTATGTCATATTCTGTTTTCTTAGTACTTGATAATTCATTATGGTCTGTGGGTGCTAAGATCCTATAATACACAGTTTCTTCAATTTACACTCAAAACAGACTGTCGTATTTATTAGTATTCTTCATACTCTTTTAATATCTGATATGCTAATATCTCCTAATTGATAAATATACTTAAATAATTTGATGAAATACAGAAATGCAAATGGCTAAGAAAAATCACTTAACTTTGGTGTCTCTCAATTGCATAAATAATACATGTGGTATGAACCATTTCTCATTTTTACATACTTGTCTAGCTTAAAAAGCAAAGAGAATGTATATCTGCTTTCATAGCCCACTTTATTAGTTTTATGTGTATTTAATCTATGATCATATAAACTTTTCCTCCCATTCTTACATGGTATTTAAAAATAAAATTTGTAGGACCTGACAGGATGGTAATGCCTATAATCCCAGCACATGGAGTGCTGCAATGGAAGGATCAGAACTTTAAGAGACCAGCCTGGGTAACATAACAAGACCCTATCTCAAAAATCAAGGGTCTGGGTACAAAAACTTGATAAGGCTTAACATATGTGACAAAATGCATGAAGTCCTGTGGGTGAGCTACAGGGGATTGCAGATAGGGAAGGGAGTGCTAAATATGATTAAGATGCATTGTATGAAATCCACAAAAATTCAATAAAAATGGATTTAAAAGTAAATAAATAAAGGAAGGAATAGGGTGCTGGGGAGAAGCTCAGTCAATAAAGTGCTTGCCATTCAGTCATGAGGCCCTCCTGAATTAAATCCCTAGAACCCATTTACAAAAGCCCAAGTATGGGAGCTGAGGGTTTATAATCCCTGCACTGGGAGCTGAAAACAGGCAGATCCCCAGGACTCACTTGACCAATCAGCCTAGCCTATTTGACCAATTCCAGGCCAGTGCTAGGATCCTGTCTCAAAAGCAAAGCAAAGCAAAACAAAACAAAACACCAAACATAAATACATGGATGACCTCTGAAGAGTGAAACATAAGGTTGATGTAAGGTGTACATATACATACCACAAAAACTAAAATAAAAAGAGATAAAGAAAAGAGGAAATAAAATTGAAATCAAAGTATGCAGCTAATGTTTAAGTCATTTTTTAACTTTAGTATACCCTGAAACAATTTTTGTATTTAAAAATACTTTAGAGCATTATTTTGATTGGCTATATAATATCTCATTCATATACCATAATTTATTCAATGATTTTTATTGAAGGTCATTTATTTGTAATCTTGTGTGCTAAGATTATAGGCATAGACCATTAGGCAAGACATTGTTATGGTTATTTCTTTTTTAATTTCAACTTTTCACACTTATCTGTTAATTTTGTATGTGAGTGCACACACCATGGGTACATGAAAAAGTCAGAGGATAAGTTGCTAGAGCTGTTTCTCTTCTTCTACCATGAGTTCCAGGTACCAAACTCAAGTCAGGATTGGTGGGAAACGGCCTTCCCTCTGGGCTATTTCACCAGACCTGTTGTCATCATTTAAATGGAAGTGATTAACCAACAAGATGGCCCAGTGTGCAAGCCTTTAAAAAAAGAAATGGTAATTTGCCCTGTTCTGACTTTTTTTTTTGGTTCCCTGTCTAGAACTTGTAATACTAACTATTCTTGCCTTTACTTCACCTTCACATCTCCTAGTCACAAGTCAAGGACTTTCTTTTCTCCCTACAGAGAAGAGTTATGCAATTTGGGAGTGTTTTAGATAGACCTACTGAAGGGGTACCCCAGTTGCCTCACCCTGCGTCCCTGTTCAGCATGGAAGAAGTCAGAGTGGTCTGCGTCCTGATTCCCTATTGGCAATTTGGATAACCTCTTCAGAGGATGGTGTGATAACAATAGGAGGCAGGAACTGGCTAGGCAGTTAGGATAAAAAGACTCCAAAGAAAAGTAGCCAGTGTCTTGGCTAAAAGTCAAAATAGCTTTGGGCCTCTTAGCAACATACTCTGTTCCAACGGCCAAAAATGTCAAAAGTATTTGGGAGCTTTTATCTAATCCCTAAAATATTTTAGGGTAACCTCTTCTGAGGGAGGACTGTTAGAGTAGCAAAAAGCCCCATTAAAAAAAAAAAAAGAAAGAGTACATGAAGTTGTCAAAAAAGTAATGGGGAGATATGGGAGGAGGTGGAGGGGAGGGAGTGGGTGTGGATTTGATCAAAACACCTTATATGCATAAAATTCTCAATAAATTTTTTGTTAAAAAATAAAATTTCTGCTCTTTTAAAAAAATAAATAAAATTAAAAAGAAATAGTGATAATCTTTAGTATTATAATTTCAGAAAGATTGTCTTTGCTCATCTAGCTCTCATAGCATCTACAATTACTTTTTCTGAGCAGATTCCTCGAAAAGGAAAGAGTAGATTGAAGAGCAGTTGTGTTTGTGCCCCTGTCAGAGGTCACACAGATTGTTCTTCATAACTGGCTGTTTTGATTTATAGTTTCAGCAGCAGCATATGGAAAGTGTCTATCACACCACATGCTTCAAACCCATTGTGAGATTTTACTGGCAATTACAATTTTTAAAGATCTGTTTTGTTGATTGCATGTCTGTCTGTGTGTCTGTGTGTGTGGATTCCTGGGAGTGAATACAGTATGCCTAGCTTGTTCCATGAGTGCTGGGATCCAAACCCCCACCTAACTGCCCAACATCTCTCCTCTGGTTCATCAAACGCTTGAACATTTCAGATGAAATATGCATATTAGTGATTTATACTTCTATGAAAGTTCTGCTAGTGTTCTTTGGTCTTTTTTTCCTGTAATAACAGCCTTTTACTGATGGAGAAGGATGTTAGTAAGTGGACTTTTCTACTATCTTAGATTTAGACTCAGATTTAAAACTAAAGTTCAGAGGTGAAAAGTATCCTGTGTATTAGAGACATTAAAATGACACCAAAACTTGTGTCCTGATCACACCTCCCAACCCCAGGAAAAGACCCCTCACAACCTCTTGCACTCTCTCTACCACCCCCAGATAAAACACAGGACTGGAAAGTAGAGTCAGCTTCGGGGCTATTATTTTGGACTAATTGTAGTTCTTGTAGCACTTTCCTAACCCTTCACCCCATTTCCAGGACACTGCCAGGGAAGCAGTCTTGGTGGCATTAGGTATGGGGAAAGAAGGCTATGGCTTAAAACCATCAGGACTCAATAGCAAAATGACTAACCAAGTTTGAAACCTACGCCATAAAGTATTCAAGGAGGAAAAAGAAATTTTAGAGCTATAACTCTTCAAGTAACAACTCTGAAAAGGTAAAATGATCTCATGTTTATACTCCAATAAATAGAGATGGTCAGTAATCTGCTGCACTTACTAATATTAGTTTTTGCTTCCAATAACATGTTAAAATAAAATGTGTTGAAATAGTCTCAATTTGTCTTTTACCTTTTATTTAAGTTTGTAATTTAACGCACTGTGCTGTGTTAGGATGGTTGGTTGATCATGCACTCTTAATGAGCCTTTTACCATGCACAATTTTGTAACAGTGATTTGAACATTTGGAAACTATTGCTTCACTGAGTTATATGACTTCCCAAATGGTGGCACATTTCATTTCACGTAGCAAAATAAAATCACATTCATCGGTATCACCACCAATATCCATTTCAAAAACTTTATGATGAAGTTTCCAAGCTCACAGAGTTGAATTTTTCATTGGAAACAGTTACATCCCTTGAAATGACAGTTTCACTTTATTCATCTGTTAGAAAATATGTAATAAATGCCCAAATGGTGCCCTGTTTAAAAAAAAAAGCTGATCTGGTTCACAGCTTCACACAAGCGCTTTCCCACAAGACAAACACCATGTCCTCATGTTCGTTGTACAGAAGTATCATAGGACTGCTCATTTGCAAAGTCAAATATTAAGAAGCCATGCTAGCTGAGCATGGGGATGCACACCCTTAATCTTAGCACTTGAGAGGCAAATGCAGGAGGATCTCTGCGAGTTCGAGTCCAGCCTGGTCTACATCATGAGTTCCAGGCCAGCCAGAGCCACTGCATAGTGAGACCCCTCTTTCAGTGAGTTCCACGCTAGCCAGAGCTACTACACAGTGAGACTCTCAGAAAGAAAGAAAAAGGGAGGAAGAAAGAAAAAGAAAGAAAGAAAGAAAGAGAAAGAAAGAAAGAAAGAAAGAAAGAAAGAAAGAAAGAAAGAAAGAAAGAAAGAAAGAAAGAAAGAAAGACAGACTATGAGCAGACTTGGGAAGGCTAAGGCAGAAGGACACAGAGACTGAGGCCAGCCCATGTAACACAGTAAGTTTGAGATGAGTCTGAGCTACATAGTGAGATCTTATCTGACAAAGCAAACAAATAAAACCAAAAGCCATGTATTAAAGGATCAAGATTTAATTCATTTCATACTTACTACCTTATCAATACAATATTATTTTCCTCTGAAATTTAATTAAATTTACTTTTATGGCTGGGGGAATAACTTAGTTGTAGAATATTTGCCTAGGATGCATGATGCCCTGGGTTCAATTCCCAAAACAAAATTGTTAGCTGATACAAAACATTTAAATTTATGCATATTATTTTTTGCACATAGTAAGAAATTATATTAGTCTAGGGATGTGACAGTTTTGGAGTTTTCTCTAAGATCTATGACCTCTCCGGCCTTATGTATTTGGCTATGTTTACAGTACCACACATGAGTTTCCTCCCATTGAGTGGACTTTTAGTCCAATTAGGTAGCTGTTGATTGTCCCAAGGCTCATGGAACATTGAATAAGAGGTAAAGAAGACAATAATGAATATCTCAGTTCTCATTAATGAAGCTCCCTCATGCAACAGAGGCCCAGGAACACAAAAGGTCACAAACGGCCAAAGTATAGAGACTTAGAGTCTGCAGAATGCCGGTCCTTGGACAGGATTCCCATATTAAACTTCACCCACCCAGGGCTCAGGGACCATTGAAGAAGAAGGGGCAGAAATATTGTAAGAGCCAGGAAAGAAGTACATGACCATATGGAAATAGAGTCCTACAGGCTCCTGGGACCCTGCTCATATGAACCTACAGCAATGGTGTCAACATGCACAGGACCCATGCAAACTAAAACAGACAAAAACCCAGCTTAGAACTGGGGAAATGGACAGCTGACCCCAATCTTAGCTGAAGAAATATTGGCAACTGATTACTGCTGGGTGAGGAAGAGCTGATCTTCCTAAAGCAAGAGACTCTAGATAAGCTGACTAGACCTCAGTACTGAGGGATGTCTGGGTAAACTAATTGGACACAATAGGCCTTAAGACAAATGACAAAATACATGAATTCCAGTGGAGGGGCTATGGGTGTGTGCCAGTGAGGAAGGGGGTATAAAGATGGTTAGGACTGACTGAGATGTTCTGTATGAAATACACAAAAATTCTATTTAAAATTTTTCTTGTGGTGGTGCACACCTTTAATCCCAGCACTCGGGAGGCAGAGGCAGGTGGATCTCTGTGAGTTCAAGGCCAGCTACATAGTGAGTTCCAGGCCAGCAGGAGCTACAGGGAGACCCTGTATCAAAAAGACCAAAAAAAGTTATATATATTAATGGAATATTATAGGATGTGTTGATGCTTGAATACATTATATAATTTTCAACCAGATTAAACATATATATTCTTTTAATTTATCATTTCCTTGTGGTAAAATCATTCAAATCCTTTCTTGTAGCTTTTTGAAGTATACCATACAAGATTGTTATCAAAAAACAGCACACCAGAATGTCTTGCTTCTCTCTTTAACTAAAACTTAAAACCCACAGATAAGCCTTTCTCCATTCCTCCTGTTCCCCTATTCTCAGTTTATGGAAACTACCCTTCTACCGTGTGTGTGTGAGTGTGTGTGTGTGTGTGTGTGTGTGCACCTAGTGGTGAAGAATCATGTAAATCAGTTTAGTTGATGTCACTACCTTGATTTGTGTTCAGAAGACAGAGGATTTACCTGCCTCTGCATTTTTGCACCTCACAATAAATGTGAACACAACAAAAATGGCAAGTAATATCTTAATGCTATTTAAGAATAGTTGAAGTGGGAGGAAGGGTTGCACACACCTGTAATTTCACCACTAGGTTGCGGAGACCAGAGGACTGCAAGGCCATTTTGGGTTACAGGGTGAGTTCTAGGCTAGACCCAGAAACAGTGAGACCTTGTCTCAAAACAGAGTGTGGAGACACACTTGGGTAATCCTAGCACTCAGGAGACAGAGGCAAGGATTGCCACAAGTTTGAGGTCAACCTTGTATAGTGAGTTTCAGTTCAGCCAAGCCACAAAATGATTCTCAAAAGACACACACACACACACACACACACACACACACACACACACACCTGTTTTGACCTCATAGACCCCAGAGGTCAAAGCTTCTTAATTCTATGAGCTAGCCTTGGAAAAACTCTGTTGTAACAGAATACCATGATGGTGGATAAAATAATAGATTCATTGATAATGATGCTGATTTCAGATAGAGAACACAATCTTAAGATCAAATTTACCCAAAAGTAGAATATAATCAAGGGCTGGAGAAATGGGTTCAGAGCACTTGATATTCTTGTTGAGGACCCAAGTTCAGTCAGTTCAGGACCCACCCAGCTCACAACTGCCTATGACTCCAGCACCAGGGTATCCGACACCCTCTTCTGGACTCTGCAGAAACCTATACTTATGGGTATATCCCCACACACAAACACACGCATAGACACATAATTAAAAATCAAATAAATCTTTTTTAAAAGAGCATATCAAAAATATTAACCTGAAAACCAGTTGCTGCTAGTCTCCCAAGGGAGCACAGATACTTCCGATGCTCAGTAATAGTGTTTGCCGTTGGCAAGGTACACTCTTGGCACAGCTGTGCCAGATCCTCATTGATGAGCCCAAGCACCATTCCCATCCCTGCCATCAGCCACTTCATTCATAAGGCCTTGAGGAAGCTCAGGTGACTGAGGATAGGAAATGGATGCTATCCACATGATGGGCTGTCTTATCTAGCTCATGACTGCAAGAATTTTCAGTTAGTGACTTGTCATTGGAATACCAGGAGACTGCCAAATTTCTCCAAGTAATTATACTTTTTTATCTACTACTCTCTCACGGGGAAATATTTTGAGACTGTGCAAATATTCTGTGTTTTCCTCAAATTTTACTGCTTTTAGAATCCTTTTGTGCTGGGGCTGGAGAGATGGCTCAGCAGTTAAGAATACTGACTGTTCTTGCAAAAGACCCAGGTTCGAATCCCAGCACCCACATGGCAGCTAACAACTGTCTGTAACTCCAGTTCCAGGGGATCCGACAGCCTCTTCTGTCCTCCATGGACATTGCACAACACAGGTGCACTTACCTACATGCAGGCAATACACACATATACATAAAAAAATTAATAAAATACAGAATCCTTTGGTTCTGTCTTTTGCCCAGCAAAATTAACAATTATTACTATGGTGCTGGTCTAACAGAATTGCCAATTTTCTTTAGTCTCGTCTTCACTTTGCTGTTGCTTCTTTGTTTTTTTGAGACAAAGTCTCACTATGAAGTGCAGCCTGACTTTGAACTCAAGATCCTCCTGCTACTACCTCTGAGTGCTGAGATGTCAGCAGTGTATCGCCACCCCAGGCTTTCTTATTCATTTTACATATATTGGTTGGAATCTTTCTATAGTGAGGACCTATCTCTTCTTCCTCAATTTTTTTTTATTCAGTTGTGCCCAATGGTGTTCTCTTTGCCTTTCTGTCCAGCCAAGCAAAAAACTCAGTAAAGCTGTATGGAATAAAAGCAAATACCATTTAAAAAGACAAATTATGGAGTTTTTTTGTATTGCACACTATTCTATAAAATCAGATAAACTGGTCAAAGAAGAAAAAGATTAGGTTAGGATCAGACACACAGTCAGGTGTAGTCACAACCCTCTGGAAGCTGAGGCAGGACAGTGTTTAGTTCTTTAATTCGTAGTTCAAGGCCAGCATGGGTTATAAAGTAAGACCTTGCCTCAGAGAAGCGGGGGAGAAGGGAGAGGGGAGACAGGAGAGAAAGAGAAGAGGAGGAGGAGGAGGACGAGGAGGAGGATGAGGAGGACGAGGATGAGGAGGAGGACGACGAGGAGGACGAGGAGGACGAGGACGAGGAGCACTAGGACGAGGAGGACGAGGCCGAGGAGGAGGACGACGAGGAGGAGGACGACGAGGAAGAGGAGGAGGAAGAAAGGAACGAAGGAGAAAAAAGAAAGAAATGGAAAGGAAAAGGGAAAGGGAGAGAGAGGGAGATTGATTTATTTCAAAATGAGCAGTTTATAACTGTTTTTAGTTATTTTTAATACTTTTAAAAAGTCATATTTGGGGCTACGAATGAAGTTCAGTCAAAAGAACGTATGGAGCTCTGGGTTTGATTCCCAACACTGAATAAACTCGGCATGGCAGTACTACCTCTAATCCAGCACTCAGGAATAGGAGGCAAGAGGATCTGAAGTTCAAGCTCATTCTTAGCTACATAGATTCTGGACCAACTTGAGACAGTGAGATTGTCTCAAAGAAAAAATTAAAACAACTGAATTCCCATCCATAAGAAATGGAAAAAAAAAACTTTTTTAAAGAATTTTACATTTATATTATGTGTGTGTGTGTGTGTGTGTGTGTGTGTGTGTGTGTGTGTGTGCAGCGCACACATGCATGTGTATTTTAGGCCTGCAAGTGAAAGCCAAAGCACAACTTGAGGAACATGGTTCTCTCCTTCTAACCTATGGAGCCAGGAGTGGAACTGGCCATCATTCTTGGTGGTAAGCGCCCTCATCCACTGAACCCCACAGGCCACATATACAATTTCTTTCTTATTTTGTTTTTTTAGGTCATTCTTAATTATTTGTTTTTATTTGAGGCTTTTTGTTCTCCAACCAAGTTATCTACTTTGGGGGGGGGGGAATAACACAGCAAGGGCTGGAGAGATGGCTCAGTGGTTAAGAACATAAACTGTTCTTTCAGAGGACCCTGAGTCAGTTCCCATCACCCACATAGGTCAGTTCACAACTGCCTGTAATTCCATCTGACAACCTCTTTGGCCTCCACTGGCTCTATACTCACATGCCCATACCCACATATAGACACACATGTACACATCATTTGAAATAAAACATGAAATCATTAGAAAAAAAGAAAATGACACAGCAGGAAATTGTTGGATTGAGGGACTGGAGAGATGGCTCAGCAGTTAAGAGCACTGGATGCTCTTGCAGAGGACCTGGGTTCAATTTCCAGCACCCACATGGTGCTGGAAACCATCCTTAACTCCAGTTCCAGGGGAATCAGATACCCTCTTAAGATCTTGTGCATTGTATGACATGGGTGCACTTACATATGTGTAGGCAATACACTCACACACAAAAAAAATAAAAATAACAAAAATACATATATAAAAGAATTGTTGGCTTGAGAACAGTATGAATATGATCCCATCAAATGCCTCCACATTATGAAAGATTATCTCCATATTTACATCAACAAAATATTTTGCAAAACAGGCTGCTTTTACACTAAAGTGTTCTACAGTGAATCGAAAAAATTACAGGCAGTATAAAGGTGTAAACATTGATTCTGGGAATGAGGCACCATTTACTGGGTGGCCTAAGAACAAATCACTAAACTTGCCTAGACATGATTTCCCATCTCTGACATGATAATAGCTGCTAACCTACCTCATTAAGCAATGTCAGGCATTAATTAATGCTCATAATGGGCTTGAGATCTGTGATTAAATGATATTATCCTTGATGAAAAACAGTCATTCAACCACTGAGGAGTAGTAAACAGATTGGGGAAACTGTGTAATCCATGAGAAGAGATACTGAATAATGAACAGTCAGGAAACAACTTCGGAGGCCTGGACGTGATTCTGTGTCATGTGTTAATTTTGTTGCAATTTTTATTCATGGAATTCAGTGATATACATCCTCAATGTCTCAGAAAAGGGCCATTCTTCCCTTCACTAAGGCCTTTTACTTTTTCACAGCATACACATTTGTAACATTTTAATAAAGACTCTTCTAGCATTTTCTTCCTTTCTTTATTCCTTCCTTCCTTTTTTTTTTCTTTTTTTTAGTTTTGGAATAATGTAACCCCCAAATTCTCTGTATAGCTGAGGATGGCCTGGAATTCCTGATCCTCCACCTACTGAGAGTTAAGATTACAAATAAGTATCACGCCTGGCTTATTCAAAAAATTTAAATATTTAAATATTAATATATAGAATAGTGAAAGAAAGAATGTTTAAAAATATTTTATTTTATGTGTGTGAATGTTTTCCTGCATGTAAGTGCATATGTATGCAATGACCAAGGAGGCCAGAAGAGGGCATTGGATCGCCTAGAACTGAAGTTACAGACAGTTGTTAGCTGCTGTAAGTGCTGAGAATCGAATCAGGGTCCTCTGCAGGAGGAACCAGAGCTTTTAACTGCTAAGCCATCTCTTTTCAAATGTTAAGGTGAGTTGGGATTTGCTGAAAATAAGGATGACTCCCCCACCCACCCAAATTTCTGACCCTTCTAAATTTTTCCCCAGGTTTCTTTCTGGTGAGACCTCAAGTTGAGAAACCTTGTTCCAACACCTTCCCTGAGATCTTTCAGGTAGCCAAGCAACACGTTTTCTTGATGCATAACCAGATAATCACAGATATGGATATTCATCAAAAATGCAAATTTTTGGCCAGGGAGATGGCTTAGTGGGTAAAAGAACTTTCTACTGAGCTTCACAACCTGAGTTCAATCACTAGAATTCTCATGGTAAAGGGAACCTATTCCTGCAAAGTTGTTCTCTGACTTCCATTTGTACACATATCCCCACATAAGTAAATAAGATGTAATAAAATGCTATTTTAAAAGTAAATGGGGGGGGGGGGCTTGAGAGATGGCTCGGTGGTTAAGAGCATTGGTTGCTCTTCCAAAGGATCAAGATTCAGTTCCCAGCACCCACTTTGTGGCTAACAACCACCTGTAACTGCAGGAGAATCCAATGCCTTCTTCTGACATGCAGGCAATACACTCATACACATAAAATAAAATAGCATATAAAATATTTTTTTAAAAGAGTACTGGCTGCTCTTGCAGAACACTTGGGTTTGGCTCCCAGAATCCATCTGTTGGTAACAACCATTTGTATCTTGTTCCAGGGAATCTGACAACCTCTTCAGGCTTCCATCAACATTGCACACACATGGTGCACTTAAATACATTCAGGCAAAACACTCATACGCATAAAAATAAATAAGACTTTTAAAAAATATTTTGTTAAAAAAGTAAACCTTAGAGTTGTGGTTATAACTGAGTGGCAGAACACAAGTTTAGCACATGCTAACTTCTGGATTTATCCTAAGAACCAAATAATAATAAGCAAATTCCAGTTGGGCATGAGGGGTGGTGTGTACCTGTAATCCTAGCACTTTAAAGACTGAAACAGGAAGATTACCATGAGTTCAAGGTCCACAGGGCTACACTGCAAGTTATTGGCCAGCCTGGGCTGAAGAATGAGACTGACTTCGTTTCAAAAAACAAGAAAAATAAAATTACTTTTTAAAGCTGAAAAAAAAATCTGGTCTTTTCTAGACTCAGTAAATCAAATTTAGGATTGGAAAATGTCTGTGAGTGCGTATTTGTAATAAGAATCCAGGTGACTGACACACACTAACCCTACATAGTTGGTTACCTCAACAGTCCACTCCAGCTGAATCAGTTCGAAGGCCAGATTCTCAAATATTCATTTTTGATGTAATACAGTTCTGGAAGGGACTGAAAAATTTGTTTTGTTTTGTTTTGTTTTTAAGAGTTCTCCAGGCTAGGGAGGATTGCTCAGTGGTTAAAGTGCATGAATGAGGATCAAAGTTCTGATCACCAGAAATCCATGTAAATGTAGATTGGGTGTGTCAGCTTTCCTGAAATTTCAGCCTCTGAAGGCAGAGGCTGGGTCTTCCCACAGCAAGCTGGCTACAGACACTAGCCATATTGGTGAGTTTGTGGTTTGACTGAGACATTCTGCCTCAATGAATAAGATAAAAGTGTTGGAGGATGTGTCCCTGCATCAAAGTGGAGCCTCTGCATGTGCATCCACGTGCATGTGCACTCGCATACATGCTTACATATGCATGCACACCTGCAAAAACAGAAAAACAAAACCCAAAAAGAACTCAGTGATTTTTTTCTTTCAAAAAATTTTAAGGAGCTGGAGAGATGGTTCAGTAAAGAATACTGACTGTTCTTGCAGAAGACCCGGGTTCGAATCCCAGCACCCACACGGCAGCTAACATCTGTCCATAACTCCAGTTTCAGGGGATCAGACAGCCTCTTCTGTCCTCTGCGGGCATTGTGCAACACAGGTGCACTTACCTACATGCAGGCAATACATGCATACAGATAAAATAAAAATAATAAAATATTTTTTAAATTTTTTAAACAGTTATTTGTATTTTATGTATGTGTGGGGGTGTGCATACACCCCAGCAAGCATGTGGATGTCAGAGGACAACTTGTGGGAACTGGTTCTCTCCTTTCACTATGTGGGTCCCAGGGACCCACTTCAAGTGTTGTCATGCTTGGAGGCAAGCACCTTTACCTGCTGAGCCATCTTGGGGGCCCAAAATTTTAGCTTTTAACAGTCATTTTAAATATTATGGATGCATCCCTAACCCCATTATGAGAGATATGCCTAGGCATGGAATCCAGCTGGGGATGAGAGTTGCTGCTGAGGAGCTCTACCTCAGAATCTTCATGATGGTCCTCCATCCCCTTTCCTTTTCTGCATCAGTTAACAATCAAAAGAAAATCTCTATAGAGAACACTTAAACACCAAATCAATGTCCTATATTACAGGAGACACAAAAGGAGAATGACAGTTCTTTCTTCCCATTTTTAACATCATTCCTTATACGAGTAGCAAAAATTAGATTTGTCATCAGCAACATTAAAAAGGAATAATTTTAAAGAGTTGCTGAAGAATTAAAAACATGAGCTTTCATCTACTGCCTTTTGTGCTTCTGCCCAACAAGTCTTTATCCCCATGCCAGGACTCACTGTAATTTGAGCTTTGGACCAATATATCCAACTGCCTATTAGACATCTATTCCTGGATCTCAAACACAGCTCAAGCAGCTCTAGCATTCCTCCACAGAATGGCTTTCTCTCTATTGTTTGTCTCAGATACTGGTACTACCATCTATCAAGATACTCAAAATTACCCTAGATTTTTCATCACTAGTGTTGTTCCTTGTAGGAGACAGACAATTCTGATGACCAATTTTATAGTTTCAGCAGAAGCTTAGTGTTCTTCAAAGTATGTACTTTCACAGTGCCAACCTGAAATGTGGCCAGTGTCCTAATGGACTCTGTGCTTAGAAGAGTCCTTCTGATACAGCTTCCATGTCCCCAAACCAACTCCAGCAACACAGCTGCAGCCCAGGGAACACAGGACACTGTCTTTTACATGAACTCAGATTTTTGGCCTCTGAAAGAAATATCTTTCATTCCTGTGATTCATTTTTCCTTTCATCCAGCCTTTCTTGTTCTTCACTCCATAAGATCTGGGTTTAATGTATAGTTCTTGGAAATGGTTGATCAGTCTGCCACTGGCCTGAATTAGAGGTAGCTTGGAGGCTCACATATGCCAACTGAATTATGAATAAACTACATTGGGAATGGAAACCAAAGAATAATCTAGTACCATATGACTCAGAATGTGGACTTCTGATCACCAACATCTGGTGTAAATAAGCTGACCAGAATAAATAGCTAAAGTCTGAGGGGTAAGATTGCTAAAGAATCCTATACTTTAAGGACTCTCATACCATTTATGGGTGCATGCCCACAAGCAGACCAAGGCTATTGTACCAGGATAGGATATAGGAAGTAGATTATAACTCCATGAGGATAGGAATTCAGTTCTAATATGCTGACCTAATCTCTGACAATGTCTCAGCAGACAAGCTTAAGACTTAGCCATACTGTAGGCACTCCACATCTCTGACTCCAGGATGCTCTAAAAAATTTTCCTTCATCTTATTTCTTAGCCCAGATTGAAAAGTAAAACACAAGTCTAGAGAATATTAAAACAAATTCTTATTAAAGGCCCAAAATAAGTGACAGAAAAGAATGGTCACCACAAGAATTAATTTAACCAAGGCTATATCTTCAAAGCTAAGTGAAAGTGAGACTTCAGGAATAGAGACACACTTCTCAAGGAGCCTCTCCACAAGTGCTGGGTGTGGCTGGCATAAAGAAAGCTGGGTTCTCAGAGCCCTAAACTTTCCACAAGCTTTGTAGTCAGTGGGTGAAGACCCTGATTGAGCAAGAATTGATTGGTCTCTTCTGAGTACTCTCGCACCACAGAAAACAACTGTGCTTTATTTGGCCTGGTGACAGCAGTATATATACCAGCCTGGGGTCTTTCTCTGGTAGACATAGTTATTGACACTTCAAATGTGGCTAGTCTAAACAACAGCAAATGCAGCTAGTGTGAACTGAGAGATGCTGTAAGTATGAAAACCTGTTCTGTTTCAAAAACTTACTACAAAAAATGTAAAGTAACTCACTAATTTCATGATAATTACATATCAAAAATATATTGGTTTTGATATATAATTTAAATAAAGTATGTTGCTGAAAGAAAAACTAAGTTAATCTCTTTTGTAAAAATACCTGGAGAGATGGCTCAGTAGTTCAGAGCACTGGCTGCTCTTGCAGAGGACTGGGGTTCGATTTCCAGCACCCACAGGTGGCTAACAACCATCCATAACTCTAGTTCCAGGGTATTCAACACCCTCTTCTGACATCCTTGGACACTGCACCACACAGGTGCACTTACATACATGCAGGAAATTCTCCCATACAAATGAAATAATAATAATAAATAATTTTTTTTAATTAAGCACTAGAAAATTCAAAATTACTCATATGGTTTGTATTATTTTTCTGTTTGGCAGCACTGGTCTAAATAATTAGACTATATTGATTCTGAGGTCACTGTTCTTTTAAGTTTGTGTAGTAAATATATATTTTTTTTAATTGACATTTAGGGGCTAGAAAGCTGGCTCAGTGGTTAAGAGCACTGACTGCTCTTGCAGAGGACCCAGGTTCGATTCCCAGCAGCCACATAGTGGCTATGAGCCATCCTTAACTCTAGTTCCAGCGGAATCCGAAGCCCTCTTCTGACCTCCGTGGCATTGCACAACATGAGTACACTCACATACATGTAGGCAATACACTCATACACATAAAAAAAATAAATAAAATATTTAAAAATTGACACCTGGAAACCCTGAAACTATTAGAAGAAAATATTGGCAGTAACTTACAAGATATATGTGTAGAAAAAGGATTTTCTAAATCAGACAGCAGTTGCTCAGGAATTAAGGTCAGCAATCAATAAGTGGGACCTCATTAAACTAAAAAGTTTCTGTACAGCAAAAGAAACAATCAAAAAAGTGAAGAGAAAACCCACAGAATGGGGAAAAAAATCTTCACCAGTGATGCATCTGACAGAGATTTAACATCCAGAATATATAAAGAACTCAAATAACAAAGAATCAAGGAACCAAATGACCCAATTAAAAGATGGGCTAAAGATCTAAGTAGTTCTCAAAGGAAGAAATAAAGATGGCTAGGAAACATTTTAAAAGGTATTCAACATCGTTAGTAATTAGGGAAATGCGAATTAAAACCACCCTAAGATTTCACCTTACCCCAGTCAGACTGGCTAAGATCAAGAGAACAAATGATACCAAATGTTGGAGAGGATGTGGGGAAAGGGGAATGTTCATTCACTGCTGGTGGGGCTGAAAACTTGTTCAACCCCTATGGAAAGCAGTGTGGAGAATTCTTTAAAAACTAAAAATGAACCTACCATTTGACCCAGCTATACCATTGCTTGGCATATACCCAAAGAACTCATCCTATTGCAGAGACAGTTGTACATTCATGTTTGTAGCTGCTCTTTTCACAATAGCTAAGAGATGGAAGAAACCTAAGTGTCCCTCAGCTGATGAATGGTTAACAGAAATGTGGTATATTTATACAATGGAGTTCTATTCAACAGTAAAGAAAGATGAAATAATGAAATTTGAAGGTAAATGGATGGATCTACAAGCTGTTATACTAAGTGAAGTAATACAGACTCAGAAAAACTAACGACGTATGTTCTCCCTCATATGTGGAGCCTAGCACCAAATCCTTTTAAATCCCAGGTCCTCTTAATAAGATGATGCTATACAGCAGTCCCTCCTGCATGGAATAACTACCATTATCACAACTTCAGCTGAACCTGATGGCTAAACATCCTCACAATTGGGCTTGTTGATGGTTGTGCTCACTCATTAAAGGAGAGTCAAGCAGGGTCATTGGATCCTCATCGGATTATAAAGCCACTCTTTCCAGCCAACTGTGTGCAATCACACATGGTCTCCTGGTTTGGGGGAGGGCTAAAGTATATGATCTGGGGAAGGCTAGAAAGAACATGCCTGACCCTTGCTGGGTAAAGATTTTCCAGTGTGCATACTCTCAGGTCTTATATACGCCTTAGCAACTCTTCAGCTATCTTAGTAAGTAAGCTCAATAAATTCTTTGGTTCTTCAGTAAAACTTTAAGGAAACATTGGCTTGACACTAGAACCTTAAAAGGGAATAAGAATTGTTTAGCATCCCCAGGAAAAGAAGTCTCAGAACAGATGGAAACTTTATTTGTTAATGCTATTATGTCTCATAATTGTTTAAAAGAAAGAAAATGAGAATGTAAAGGATGATAAAAGGATTTGGAAATGCAGATATTTTCCAAAATAGGCAGAAAAAGTGAGAAAGACTAAGCAAGTGATGAAGTGTAGGTTTGTTATGTAAAGGAGGAGACAAAAATAATATACACATAATATGAAAATTTCTATGTTCATAGTTTAGTCAACTAGTTTAAGGAACAAAATATATATCTAGTCAAGGTTTATCTGAGAATATTTGGTTTTTTACCCAAGCCTTATCTACATAGCACATGATAATTAGAAGTACCAGACTGGTGGAACTATCCTTATTGGATGTTTAATATCCATAGTTTGAGGCCTATACTAATGTCAGAGGGGCTTAAAGGACAGTTTTTGCCCCTTGCCCTCCAAGATCAACTAAGTTTCAAGGACTATGGAACATTTCTTAAAATGTCCTGTAACTGTGGCAAGTGACCTGTCCTCTTGTTCAGGGAGGACATGGAGACCCCATGAGATGGACCTGAACCAGTGTCCAGTCTACAAAGAGAAGGGTCAACTGAGAGGAAACATCTCATTCTTGCTTCCAAGTGAAGCCAGATCTGGTTGACCAAGACCTTTGACTTATCTTCACATAGATGGAACTGGTAAAAGAAAGGAGCCAGGAGCTCTTCCCAAGCTCACGTGACCCCTGAGGAACAGAGCCTCAAATGACTTTAAGTGTAAAAATAAATTGATTTATTTGGGCCAACTGTATGGTCTTAAACATCCCAAAGGAAAGTATAACCAAAGAGTAAAGTCATCAGTATATTTCTTTAAGAGTTCAAGGAATTACACTTCCCAGACTTTAGGCTTAAGTCTGTATAAGAAGTTAATTAGACAATTATTTCTCATTGACGATTTTGTTCCTAATCAGAAAGTGCTGCTCAGATGTAAGGCTTCAAATCTTGGTCGGCAATACTGTAGTGCCCACCTGTAGCTAAGGGAGACAACCAGCTATTTTTCTAAAATGATTGCTCAATTTCTTTTTTCCCTGTCTAGAAGCCTTTGGGAGGGAACTGACACTGATTCTAACCACTCCAACAGGTATCAAAATACCTTAAAGCCTACCCTGAATCTATCACTCTTGAGTCCAGCCTTGGCAGACAAAAGAAAAATGAGGAGGACCCCAATAGAGGAATACTTTTTGAAGCCCTTGTCAAAAAATTCCAATGGACTGTCATATGAACATTAGAAAATTGCCCTATTTTGACTTTTTTCTAGTTCCTTGTCTAGAACTTGTAATGCTAATTACCTTTGCCTTTACTCCTCCTTCACATCTCCTATTTGGGATTGAAGGACTTTCTTTTCCCCCTAGAGATAAGAGTTATATAATTTGGGAGTCTTTTAGAGAGACCCACTGAAGCTGTACTGCAATTGCCTCATCCTGTGTCCCTTTTCATCATGGAAGAAGCCAGAGCCATCTGTGTCCTGTTTCCCTATTGGCAATTTGGGTAACCTCTTCATTGGATGGTGTGATAAGAATAGGAGGTAGGTATTGGTTAGGCAGTCAGGGTAAAAAGACCCCAAAGAAAAGTAGCCAGTTTCTTGGCTAAAACTCACACTGTCGTCCTTGGGTCTCTTAGCAACATACTCCATTCCAAAGGCCAAAAATGTCGAAAATATTTGGGAGCTTTAGTCTAATCCTTAGAAGATTTTAAGGTTACCTCTTCAGAGGGGTGAAATGTTAGAGTAGCCAAAAGCCCCATAAAAAGTAAATAAATCAAAGAAAAAGAAAGAGTACATGAATTTATCAGAAAAAAATTGATGGGGAGATATGGGAGGAGTTGGAGCGGAGGGAGTAGGCATGGATTTGATCAAAATACTTTATATGCATGTATGAAATTCTCAATAAATTACTTATTTTAAAAAAAGAAAAATACCATAGTGATTGCTTTCATGCACCACTACTGTAGTCGTATATATCTCCAGGGCAACTAACTTCACCAGTTTTTATCAGCAGATTAATAAATATTAAATAATATCATTTTAGTTTGGGTAAACTTGTAAAACTTGTGTTCTTTCTGAATGTCCACTTGCTGTCCACTGGCCTTTTTCACACAAGCCTTCATGGCTTGTAGATAGACAGTAAGAGGAGACCAGAGAGAACTACGACAAGTAAATGTGAGTCACAAGCAAACTAAAATATTTCAGTCTAAGTACCAAGAACAGCAACTTCAGATCTCCCAACCAGGCTTAAACGCAGGGTCTTGTGCACGTTGGGCAAGTGCTCTACCACTAAGCTACATTCTGAACTTTTTTTCATCTCTTTTCCTTTTCTGGGTCTGGCTACATTGCCTAAACTGGGCTTCAACTTCCTAGGATTCTCCTGACTCAGCCTATAGTCTTTTCTTTGATGTCTTTCTTCATGTGATCTTTTTAAACACGAAAGGTTTAAAAAGGAATAAAACTAACTTACTAACGTACCCAATTAGGAGGAACCCTAAGGCCATCAACTACTTATCCAGAAGGAAAGCAAAGTACTTAGGGAAAATAGATTACAATACTAGATGTAGTAAAGGGACTTTAAACAAGCTTGCTGGAAGTGTAGGAATGTACCAGTGGAGCAGGTAGGAGAGTTGAAGGATGCCTTAGGCTGTGCAATTAGTTGAGAGACAGTAATACTTGAATCTTTTCACTTGTCATATTAAAAAGTCTCATTTCCAAGTATTGATACTTTTTGTTTTTACCAATACTGTGCAAGAACTACTTTGAGTTCCTGCAAATGTGTAATCAAGCATTGCACATCTTTTTCCTCTTGTTAATTCACATGAATTTAGCACTAGAACTTAGGCTGTTTTTGATTTAAGGAGATTGTAGAGTATTAGAAATACCATAGTTTCTCACAAGTATCTTCAAGGTGACTTCTATCATCCAAAGGTGGGCATTTAGTCATCCACTTCTCTGAACCTAATACATACCTCCTCTGGCCCAAGACTAGGTGTTTCTCCTAGCAACAGCAGAAATAGGACAGGAAACATGTTAACTGGTTGGACACATGTCATTTCCAGATAGTCCAGATGTGGCTATCTGGGAGTTCTTTAAAACAATAAGACTAAATCTCTCTCTCTCTCCTCTCTCTCTCTCTCTCTCTGTATATTCATATATTCGATTGGGAAGGCATTTTTGATGACTAATTCTGAGTTTGAATATCTTTAAGTTAAAAATACTATTCTAATTTGCAAATAACAGCTGCCTCTTCTAGACTCTACTATTCTCTATCACATTTCTCTCTCTCCCTTTCTTTCTTTCCCTCCATCACCCAATGCACTTTCTGTGTTTGTGAAACTTACCTGTCCCCTACAAGCCTTTTGGCTGGTTACTTCCTGTTGTCTGCAGTAGGCACAACAGTCTTGTTTTCTTTCCTTATTTCAAAATATGCTGAACTACTCATCATCTTACAAATGTCACCCTGTCATAACATAGTGGTAATAGCCAACATTCACTGATCTTATAGGTTAGACAATATTCTGTCGTTTCTTTTTTAAAAAAATTTATTTATTTAGGAAGCTGGAGAGATGGCTCAGGGGTTAACAACACTGGTTGTTTTTGCAGAAGACCTGGGTTCAAATCCCAGCACCCCCATGGCAGCTAACAACTGTCCATAACTCCAGTTCCAGGTGATCCGACAGCCTCTTCTGTCTTCCACAGGCATTGCACAATGTGGGTGCACTTACCTACATGCAGGCAATACACACATACACATAAAAAATAATAAATAAAAT
The DNA here is from genome assembly GCF_000622305.1 of Nannospalax galili. Classification (NCBI taxonomy): domain Eukaryota; kingdom Metazoa; phylum Chordata; class Mammalia; order Rodentia; family Spalacidae; genus Nannospalax; species Nannospalax galili. The sequence goes on along the minus strand of NW_008339910.1, from coordinate 363,767 downwards.
ATTTTTAAAATTTTTATTTATTTATTCTTTTGTGTATATGAATGTATTGCTTGCATATAGGTAGGTACACCCATGTCATGCAATGGCTGTGAAGGTCAGAAGAGGGCACCAGATTCCTCTGGAACTGGAGTTATGGATGGTTGTTAGCCACCATGTGAGTGGTAGAAATTGAATCCAGGTCCTCTGTAAGAGCACCACTGAGCCATCTCTATAGCCTCAACATTCTGGAGTTTCTATAAATTTCTGTTCATTTATGTAATAGCCTTTTGAATAGGTACAATTATTTTTCTTATTTAAGAAAAAAAAGATGAAAAACCTATATCTAAGGTGGAGGTCGTCTTAGAACCCAAATAGTCTGGTTTGAAAGTCCATCTCCTAAGTATTATAATCTGCATTGAGTCCTTGATGACTGCACCCCACAAGTCCAGTTATTTTCTGCATATGCTGTTTATATTATAAAATAGAAATCTCTTCCTGGTTATCAGGCCAGTCATTTTCCCCCCCCAGAAAGCCTCTCTTTTGTTTGCCCGTACTCACGCCTCTATCTACCTACCTATCTTCTGTCTATGTATCTATCTATGTATATATACATCTAAATCTCTAATGTGAAAATAACAACTGCCTCTTCCAGATTTTACATTATTCTCTTCTATACATATAGACAAAGAGAGAGGAGATAGCTCCCTCTTTCCTCTCCTCTCCTCTCCTCTCTTCTCTCCTCTTCTGTTCTTTTTCATTTTGTTCTGGGAATGGAACCCAGGTCCTCTCACACACTAACCATGAACTCTAATTTTGAGCTACTGCTTCAGCATCTATTTTTTTTTTTAAGAATTTTTTTTCTGGAGTGTGTGCGTGTGTGAGTAGTAGTAGTAGTAGTAGTAGTAGTAGTAGTAGTAGTAGTAGCAGTAGGTAAGCCAAAGGTTGACATCCGATTGTATTCCTCAATTACTACCCATCTTGTTTTTTAAGAAAGTGTTTCTCGTGGTACTTGGAATACACTAAATCTGCTAGACCATCAGGCCAGCATGCTCCAGGGATACCATTGTTGTTTTTAATCTATGCATTCCCAAGTGTGGGAAAACAATCAGGGTCTGTGTTGTAGCCTAAAGCTTCTCTGCAGCTGTATCCTGGGGTGTCTTTCATAAATACTAGGTAAATGTGGGGCATGGTGGTGCATACTTTAATTCCAGTACTTGGGAGGCAGAGGCAGGTAGATCTCTGTGAGTCTGATGAGGCCAGCCTGGTCTACATTATGAATTTTAGGCAGGTCAGGGCTATATAGTGAGACCCTGCCTCCAAAATAAAGAGAGATAAAGGTTTTAGAATTTTCAAAGTTTGGTTAATCCAATCCTCAAACTATGGAACATACTTAGTCTAAGTTACAGAATGTCTGTAGAAGTATGAGACCAACTCAGTATAAGCCTGTCATGTTTATGCAAAATAGAAGAATGTTCTAGAATCAGCCATGATCAGAGCAGTGCCATATACCCTAAGCCAGTGTTTCTCCAAGATTGGTCAGAGGAATTGCTGTATCAGAATCTCCAAGGAAATAGTTGAAAATGAAAAAAACAGGCCAAATACAATAGTTAAACTCTTCCTGGAAGTGCATTTGGGGGACAGGATGCAAGAATGACTTTTTGTTTGTTTCCAAGATAATTTTAAGCACAATTTAGAATCATTGATTTATTTTTTAAAATAAATAATTTATTAAGAATTTCATATATGTATATAAGGTGTTTTGATCAAATCCATGCCCACTCCTTCCCCTCCAACTCCTCCCATATCCTCACATCACTTTTTTTCTGAAAGAGTACTTAATGTACTCTTTCTTCTTTAATTTTTTTATGGGGCTTTTGGCTACTCTGACATTCCTCCTTCTGAAGAGGTAACCCTAAAATCTTTTAAAGATTAGAGAAAAGTTCCCAAATATTTTCGACATTTTTGGCCTTTGGAACAGAGCAGGTTGCTAAGGGGCCAAAGGACATTGTGAGTTTTAGCCAAGGAACTGGCTAATTTTCTTTGTGGACTTTTTACCCTAACTGCCTAGCGAATTCCTACCTCCCATTCTTATCACACCATCCTCTGAAGAGGTTACCCAAATTGCCAATAGGGAATCAGGACGCAGACAGCTCTGGCTTCTTCCATGCTGAACAGGGATCAGAAAAAGGGGAAATTACCTAAGCTGAACATCTTCCCTTTTTCTTGCCTCTTTATTGGGCTTTTTTTTTTTTTTTTTTTTTTTGATTCACCCAGAAAGCAAATTTTATTTACAGCTTTGGGGGAGGGGTGATAAAATAATTAAAGTCTGTGTTTAAATTCATGATACAGATCTAGGGTAAGAATTCTTGGAAAGGTTATATATAACCTTGTTTGATTTCCTGAGTACAATAAGCTGATGGTGACTGCAAATCTAACTAAGGGAGACCCTGGGACAAAGGTTTGCCTTTTCCAGCTATCTGTTGCAAGGGAAGGATCTTGTTCCTTAAGACCTGATTTCAGCTGTAGCTCAGATCTAGTTATCAGAAGCAAACTTCCACCCTTGAGTCTTCCCTCCACAGAGAGGCTGTCATTTTCTAAGAATTCTCTTCTTACCATGTGCTGGAGTTCTTCTGGTCAGTTGTTTCCTTGTTCCTGACTGATATTATATCCCAGGAAAGTTACTAAAGTGGCCCAACGTGGTTCTCTCACTTAACACTTCTTTTTTTTTCAGTTTATTATTTATTTAATAGCCACACACTTAGAAGAAGCATTTCATTACAACAGCAATGACATATTCAATAACAATTTTCTGAGCTAAGATGCATCTCTTTCAAAATTGGCTGTAAATTTTTAGGTTTACAG
>NW_008339910.1:358956-360887 GCF_000622305.1 Nannospalax galili | reverse complement strand
TACGCTGTAAAAACCCTATAAGACATAAAATTAAATGAGGTTTTAAACTTCAAAAAAAATCTCCATTCCATTATTAAAATACACAATTTCATACAGAAAAATTCATTTTTAATACAACTGACACTAAGATGCATGTGCATCTCTAATCTCTATATACCTGTTTATTACTAGTCACAGTCGGTTAATTTCTGAGCTCCTTGGCATCAGAGCATGGATATAAAGTCATCAGGTAGATTTCAATGGCAATGCTTTTCACACCTACTAATTATTATCATTATTATTTTAATTGTTTATTTCATAAACAAATGATGAGAAGAGACATTTCATTACAACAGCATTGGCATATTCAATAACAATTTTCAGAGCTAGGATGCTTCTCTTTCAAAATTGGCTGTAAATTATTAGGTTTACAGTTGAATTAATACAGTTATACAGTACTGTACTCTGTATAAACCCTATGACATAAAATTAAATGGGGTTTTAAATTTTGAAAAAGATCTCCATTTCATTATTAAAATAAACAGTTTCATAGAAAAATTCATTTTTAATACAACTGACACTAAGGTGCATATGCGTTTCTAATCTCTATATATCTGATTATTACTAGTCACAGTCAGTTACTTTCTGAGCTCCTTAGCATCTCAGCATGGATATAAAGTCATCACATCTACTAGTTATTAAGGAGCAAATTTTTATGCTTTGAAGAAATTTTTTTTTATAGACCCACTTCCCAGGTAGCACCCTCCCTTAACCTCCCTCCCCCCACTAGAGCCCTTATACTTTGATATCCCTGCTACTGTTTGCTGTGTTGTCGGCACCCCAGCCATTCCCCACTACTTGCCCTTCTGGTGAATCTAGTCAGCCTATCTAGAGATCTTTGTTTTAGGAGGGTCAACTGTTCCTCATTTAGAGGTATTCAGTTGTCAATATTCCTTTAGATTAGAATGGGGTCTGCTGTTCAATTTCCCAGTTCTCTGCTGGGTTACTATCTGGTAATCCCTTTGGCCACCTTGGCCAACAACTCAGAAGGAGATATCACCTGACTGGCATTGTTGCTTGCTATGTAGCCTTTAGCTATACATATGGTCTCTTATGAAATTATATTGGCCCCCTTAATCTTTGGTTATACTTTCCTTTTGGGTGTTTAAGACCATAGAGTTGGCCCAGATAAATGAACTCATTTTTACTCTGAAGGTCGTTTAAGGACCTATTCCTCAGGGGTCACATGGGCTTGGGAGGAGCCCCTGTCTCCTTTCTTTTACCAGTTCTCCCTATGTGAAGATAAGTCAAAGGTCCTGCTCGACTATGGCTGGCTTCGCTTGGAAGCATGGAGGAAATGATTCCTCTGTGGTGACCCTCCTCTTTATAGACTGGACACTGGTTCAAGTCCATCTGGTGGGGTCTCCTCAGCCTCCTTGATCAAGAGGACAGGTGACCCACCACCATTATAGGACATTTTGAGAGATGTTCATAGTCCCCTGGAACTAGTCGACCTAGGAGGGCAAGGAGCAAAAAGTGTCCTTTATGTCCCTCTGACCAAACTATTATAGACCTCAAAGTATGTCTGTTAAACACCCAAGCAGGTTAGTTCCACCAGTCTGGTATTTTTAATTACTGTGTGTCATGTAGATAAATTTTGGGCAAAGACCAGTTGTTCTCAGATAAACCTTACCTAGACATATCTTTCTTGATCTGTTATGTATAATTTGTCAGTAGGTTGTAGGAGTAATATGGTTCCATCTTGTTTTCAAAACTAGCAAGGCATTGTTTACCTCTCACATTGTCCCACCCTTCCATCATGGTTTTCCCTCTTAAGGTGCCCCCACTTCCCCCCTTTCTTCCTTACTCCCTTGCTCCTATGATCCTACCTCTGTTGAGCTTCTTCTTTCTCCTTATCCTCTAGGTTCCTGATATACCCTTCCCTCTCCCCT
>NW_008339910.1:338887-358732 GCF_000622305.1 Nannospalax galili | reverse complement strand
GTTGTTTGTTTTTCTGAGTCTATGTCACTTCACTTAGTATAACAGTTTCTAGTTCCATCCATTTACCTGAAAATTTCATGATTTCATCTTTTTTAACTGCTGAGTAAAACTCCATAGTATAAATGAACCACATTTTCGTTATCCACTTGTCAGTTGAAGGACACTTAGGTTACTTCCATCTCTCAGCTATTGTGAAAAGAGCATGGATGTACAGACATGGATGTACAAGTGTCTCTGTGATAGGATGAGTTCTTTGGGTATACCAAATTGTATAACTCTTATATCAAGGAGGAAAAGAGGGCCTTTGAATTGTGAATAGGAGATGTAAAGGAAGAGTAATTAGCATTACAAGTTCTATACAGGGAACTAGAAAAAAGTCAGAACAGGGCAATTTTCAAATGTTCATATGAGAGTCCATGGGAATTTCATGACTAGAATTAGTGTCAGTTCCCTCTCAAAGGCTTCTAGATAGGGGGAGAAAAGAAATTTAGCCATCATTTTAGAACAATAGCTGGTTGTCTTCTTTAGCTACAGGTGAGCACTACAGTATTGGAGACAAAGATTTGAAGTCTTACATCTGAGCAGCACTTTCTGATTAGGAACAAAATATCAATGAGACATAATTGTCTAAACTTTTATATAGACTCAAGCCTAATATCTAGGAAGTATAATTCCTTCAACTCTTAAGGAAATATACTCATGCCTTTACTCTTTGGTTATACTTTCCTTTTGGATGTTTAAGACCATACAGTTGGCCCAAATAAATAAATTTATTTTTTACACTTGAGGTCATTTGAGGATGGGCTTGGGAGGAGCTCCTGGCTCCTTTCTTTTACCAGTTCCATCTATGTGAAGATAAGTCAAAGGTCCTGCTTGACCATGTCTGGCTACACTTGGAAACAAGAATGAGATGTTTCCTCTAAGTTGACCCTCCTCTTTGTAGACTGGACACTGGTTCAAGTCCATTTCACAGAGATTCCATGTACTCCCTGAACAAGAGGGCAGGTGACTCACCAGTTACAGGACATTTTGAGAGATGTTCCATAGTCCCCTGGAACTTAGTCGATCTTGGAGGGCAAGGGGCAAAAACTGTCCTTTAAGTCCCTCAGACAGTAGTATAGGCCTCAAACTATGGCTGTTCAACATCCAATAATGTTAGTTTCACCAGTCTGGTACTTTTTCTTATCATGTGCTATGTAGATAAGGCTTGGGTAAAAAACCAAATATTCTCAGATAAACCTTGATTAGATATACATTTTGTGCCTTAAACTACTTGACTAAACTATGACCATAGAAAATTTAAGATTATGTGTATATTATTTTTATCTCCTCCTTTACCTATCATAACAAACCTACACAGACCTTCAGCACTTCCTTAGGGTTTCTCATTTTCTCTCTGTATTTTGGAAAATATCTTTATTCCCACATCCTTTTAACATCTTATACATTCTCATTTTCTTTCTTTCTCTTTCTTTCCTTCTTTCTTTCTTCCTTCCTTCTTTCTTTCTTACTTTTTTTAATAATTATGAGACACAATAGCATTAAAAAGTAAAATTTCCATCTGTTCTGAGACTTCTTTTACTGGGTATGCTAAGCAATGCTTATTCCCTTTTAAGGGCCTAGTGTCAAGCCAATGTTTGACTAAAGTTTTACTGGGGAACTAATGAATTTATTGAGCTTACTTACTGAGAAAACTGAGGGGTTGCTGAGGTGTATGTAAGACTTGAGGGTATGCACACTGGAAAGCATGGGCTGTTCCTTCTCTTCCTAGCCTTCCCCAGACTGTATACTTTAGTCCTCCAAAATCTAGGAGGCCATGTGTGATTACGGTCAAATTACATTCAATTGGCTGGGAAGGGTGGCTGGATATGAGGTGAGGTTCAATGACCCTGCTTGGCCCTCCTTTAATGAATGAGCACAACCATCAGCAAGCCCAGTTGTGAGGATGTTTAGCCGTCAGGTTCAGCTGAAGTTGTGATAATGGTAGTCATTTCATGCAGGAGGGACTGCTGTATAGCATCATCTTATTAAAAGGACCTGGGATTTAAAAGGATTTGGTGCTAGAATCCACATATGAGGGAGAACATACGTCGTTAGTTTTTCTGAGTCTGTGTTATTTCACTTAGTATAACAGCTTGTAGATCCATCCATTTACCTGCAAATTTCATTATTTCATCTTTCTTTACTGTTGAATAGAACTCTGTTGTATAAATACACCACACTTTTATTAACCACTCATCAGTTGAAGGACACTTAAGTTGCTTCCATCTCTTAGCTATTGTGAAAAAAACAGCAACAAACATGGCTGTGTAAGTGTCTGTACAACAGGATGAGTCCTTTGGGTATATACCAAGGAGGGGTATAACCGGGTCATATGGTAGGTTCATTTTTAGTTTTTTAAGAGCTCTCCACACTGTTTTCTGTAGAGGTTGCGTGAGTTTACAATCCCACCAGCAGTGAATGAGAGTTCCCCACAGTGAATGAGCATTCCCCTTTCTCCACATCCTTGCCAGCATTTGGTATCCTTTGTCCTCTTGATCCTAGCCAGTCTGGATGGGTAAGGTGATACCTTAGGGTGATTTTAATTGGCATTTCCCTAATTACTAACGATGTTAAACACTTTTTGAGATGTTTCTTAGCCATCTTTATTTCTTCATTTGAGACCTCTGTTTAGATCTTTAGCCCATCTTTTAATTGGGCCATTTGTAGTCTTGCTTCTTTGTTTTTTGAGTTCTTTATATATTCTGGATGTTAAACCTCTGTCAGATGTGTCACTGGTGAAGATTTTTTCCCATTCTCTGGACTTCCTCTTCCCTCTTTTAATTGTTTCTTTTGCTATACAGAAGCTTTTTAGTTTAATGAGGTCCCACTTATTGATTGCTGACCTTAATTCCTGAGCAACTTCTGTCCAATTTAGAAAATCCTTTTTCTACACATATATCTTGTAAGTTACTGCCAATATTTTCTTCTAATAGTTTCAGGGTTTCCAGTTTCACATTGAGGTCTTTGATCCATTTGGAGTTGACTTTTATGCAAGGTGAAAGATAAGGATCTAGTTTCATTCTTCTACAGGTGGAGATGCAGTTTTGCCAGCAACATTTGTTCGAGTTGCTGTCTTTCCTCCATTGTGTGTTCTTTGTCAAATATCAGGTGGCTGAAATTGTGTATGCTCGAGTTTGGATCTTCAGTGATGTTTCATTTATTTATGTGTCTACTTTTGTATCAGTATCATGTTGTTTTTATGATGATAGCTCTGCAATATACTTTGATATCTGGTATAGTAATCCTGCCACATTGCTGTTTGTGCTCAGGTTTGCTTTGGCTATCTGGGGTCTTTTGTGCTTCCATATGAATTTAAGGACTTTTATTCTAATTCTATGAAGTGTGTTGTGTCCTAAAAGATAAAGTATGTTATTCCTCCAAGGGGTGGGGACTGCTGCAAAGAATTGGCTGTGGAGAGTTAGCTGCAGAGGGAGGAGTGTTGGCACCATCTTGGAAGCAAGTGGTGCAGAAATAATGGCTCTGGTGACTTGCCTGTGTGGACAGGAGAGGGGGCATTTACCGACCTGGGGCAAGAACACAGGTCCATGAGGTGTGGATGACAGCTAATGGAGACTGTGGGCAGGGCACTCAGGCAATCTGGAATGGCGGGCCACTGAGCCACAGAGAAGAACAGGGCACCAGCTGTTTGCCTTTGTAAATTACTCTATTTCCCCTGCCTTGAATATAAACTATGATAAATTCAGATAAAGGTGAGTTATATGGTTTGTCTAATAGCACCAGGAGCAACAGAACATAAAAGAACTCAGGCAGTATATGTCATGGGGATTTTGATGGGGATTGCATTGAATCTATATATTGATTTTTGTAGGATGGTCATTTTGAAAATATTAATTCTCCTAATCCATGAGCATGGGAGGTCCTTCCATCTCCAGGTGTCTTCCACAATCTCTTTCTTTAATGATTTAAAATTTTCGTTGCAGAGATTTTCTAAGATATTCTCTTTTTTTTTTGCAGCAATTATGAATGGGAGCATGTCCCTGTATTCTTTCTCCAATTGCTTATTATTGGTATACAGAAAGGCTGCTGATTTTTGTAGATTGATTTTATGACCTGCCACTACACTGAAAGTGTTGATAAGTTCTAGGAGTTTTCTGGTGGAACTTTTGGGATCTCTTAGGTATAGTGTCATATCATCTGCAAAAAGTGATAGTTTGACCTCTTCTTTTCCAATTAGTACTCCTTTAATTTCCTTCTCCTGTGTTATTGCTCTAGCAACAATTTCAAGCACTAGTTGAAAATAAGTGGAGATAGTGGACATCCTTGTCTGATTCCTGATTTTAATGAGAATGCTTCTAGTTTTTCTCCATTTAGAATGATGTTGGCTGTGGGTTTGTTGTATATGGCTTTAATTATGTTGAAGTATGTTCCCTCCAGTCCAGTTCCCTCTAGAACTTTGTACATAAATCCATGCTGAATTTTGTCAAAAGCCTTTTCTGCATCTATTGAGATGACAATGTGGCTTTTGTCTTTGAGTCCATTTATGTAATTAATGGCATTTATTGATTTGTGATTGAACAAGCTCTGCATCTTTGGGATAAAGCCTACTTGATCATGGTGAATGGTGTGTGTCTGTATGTGGTTTGCAAGTATTTTGTTGAGAACTTTTGCATCTATATTCATTAAAGATATGGGTCTAAGGCCAGGCTTGGTGGCACATGCCTTTAATCCCAGCACTTGGGAAGCAGAGGCAGGTGGATATCAGTGAGTTTAAGTCCAGCCTGGTCTACATGGTGAGTTCCAGGACAGCTGGAGCTACAGGGAGACCCTGTCTCAAAAAGACAAAAAAAAAAAAAAAAGAAAAAAAAGATATGGGTCTATAGTTTAGTTTTTTTGGTTGTGTCTTTACCCAATTTTGTATTAGAATGATGCTGGCTTCATAGAAGAAATTTGGGAGTTCTCCCTCTGTTTCTATCATTTTGAATAATTTAAAAAGCATTGGTTGGAGGTCTTTTTAAATGTCTGCTAGAGGGCTGGAGAGATGGCTCAGCAGTAAAGAGCACTGACTGCTCTTGAAGAGGACGAAGTTTGATTCCCAGCACTCACATGGCTGCTAGTAACCATCCTTAACTCCAGTTCCAGGGGAATCCGAAGCCCTCTTCTGACCTCTGCTGCACTGCATGACATGGGTGCACTCACATGCATGCAGGCAATACACTCATACACATGAAATAAAAATAATAAAAAAAATCTTTTTAAATGTCTGGTAGAATTCTGCTGTAAATCCATCTGGGCCTGGGCTTTTTTTAGTTGGGAGGCTTTGTATTACTGTTTCAATTTCCTTATATGTTATGGGTCTATTTAAACTGTTTATCTCTTCTTGGTTTACCTTTGGGGGTTCCCATAATTTTAGATAACTATCCATTTCTTTTAGATTTTCAAATTTAGTAGTGTACAGGTTTTTAAAACATTCCCTTGTAATGGTCTGGATTTTTTGGGTATCTGTTGTGATATTTCCCCTTTCATCTCTGATTCTGTTGATTTGGATTTGCTCTTTCTTTTGTTTGGTTAACTGGGCTAAGGATAGGTCTATCTTGTTTGGCTTTTCAAAAAACCAACTCTTAGATGCATTGATTCTTTGTATTGTTTTCTTTGTTCCTATTTCATTAATTTCTGCTTTGATTTTTGTTATTTCTTCTTTTCTGCTGGGTTTGGGTTTCATTTGTTCTTGCCATTCCAGTGTCTTGAGTTGCAGTGTTAGGTCATTTATTTGGGCTCTTTCTAATTTTTTAATATAGGCACTTAGAGCAATAAACTTCCCTCTTAGGACTGCTTTTTAAAGTGTCCCAGATGTTGTGTTGTGTTGTATTGTTCTTTTCATTGAATTTCAGGAATTCTTTTGTTTCTTTCTTAATTTCTTCTTTGATCCACTCATTGTTTAGAGGGGTGTTTTTCAATCACCATGAGTTCATGTAATGACTAGGGCTTTTTCCAGTGTTGATTTTGAGCTTTATCCCATTGTGGTCTAATAGAATGCATGGTATTATTTCAATTTTTTGTATTTGTTGAAGTTTGTTTGGTGGCCCAGTATGTGGAATATTTGAAAGATGTCTGTTAAGTCCATTTGACATACAGTATCATTGAATTCAGATGTCTCTCTGTTTATTCTTTGTCCAGTTGATCTATCTAATGGAGACAGTGGGGTATTGAAGTACCCTACTATTACTGAGTTGGGGTTAATCTGTGTCCTAAAGTCCTGTAGTGTTGATTTTATGACTTTGTGTGCACCAGAGTTTGGTGCATATATGTTATGGATTGTAATATCTTCTTGGTTAACTGTTCCTTTGATCAGAATGAAGTGACCCTCCTTATTCCTTCTAATTCATTTTACTTCGAAGTCTATTTTGTCAAATATTAGAATTGCAACCCCTGCTTGTTTCATACTACTATTTGCTTAGAATATTCTTTTTCCATCCTTTTACCTTAAGGTAGTGTCTGTCCTTGAAGGTGAGAAGGGTTTCTTGCAGACAGCAAAGAGATGGATTTTGTTTCTTAATCCATTCACTTAGCATGTGTCTTTTGACTGAAGAGTTCAGTCCATTGATATTTAAGGTTATTATTGAAAGATGTATATTGGTTGCTGTCATTTTGATTGCTGTTTGTGTTCTCTAATTTTGTGTTTTCTTGATTATACCTTTATTTATTTTCCTTCATTGCCCCTAGGGTATAGTTGTTTCTCTTTCTGCTCTCTGTATCGTTTCAAATATTCTTTGAAGGGCTGGTTTTGTGGACATGTATTCTTTCAGGCTATTCCTTCAGTGGAAGAATTTTCTTTCCCCCTCAACTATAATGAACATTTTTGCTAAGTAAAGTGTTCTGACCTGGCATCTATTGTCATGTAGAACTGGAAATACCTTGGTCCAGGCTCTTCCAGCTTTCATAGTTTGCATTGATAAGTCAGCTATAATTCTGATGGGTTTTCCCTTGTATGTGAGTTGTTTTAAAGATTTTTTAAAAACATGTGTGTTTTTTAAAGATTTTTTTAAATGTGTATGTAATGTTTTTAATATGTCATGGGGAGTTTCTTTTCTGATCTTGTCTATTTGGTGTTCTATGTGCTTCCTGTATTTTTATGGGGATGTTTTTCCTTAATTTTGGGAAACCTTCTGCCATAATCCTGTTTAAGGTCTGGTCAATACCATTAACCTGAAATTCTTCTCCTTCCCCTATTCCTATGATCTGTAGATTTGGTCTTTTCATGGTGTCCCACATCTTTTGCATATTCTACTCCTGTGTTATTTTTTTTTTTAATTTTCCATAATCTTTGCTTGAGTGGTCCAATTCTTCAACTTTACCCTCCACCCTCTAGTGTTGATATTCTGTTTTCTATTTCATTCATTCTAGTGGTGAAGATTACCCCTGTTGTTTCAAGTTGGCTTATTGAGTTTGGACTTCCTTATTCATTTCTGCTTGAGTTTTCTTCAATGTTTCTATCTCTTTTGTGAATTCATTCAGAAGTTTATCCCTATCTTCTTTTAGTTCTTTAATTTGTTTGTTCATGTGTTCTTTAAATTTGTTGACTTCCTTGACCATGTTTATGATTGCTCTTTTAAATTCAGTGTCCTGGGTTATCTCTAGGAGGTTCTCCTTATAGAACTCTTCTCCAGGATTGGTGGAGTTTGGTGGGGATATGGTGCTTCAGCTTTCCATTTTATTATTCTTTTGTTGTGATTTTGGCATGTGAATTTCTTTTGTTGTTTATGATTCTGATATAAGAATTAAGTTGAAGTATGTTTCTGTTTGTATTATTGGAGTGCCTTGATCCTTTTTTCATTGGTTATGTAAAGCTGGTTGGTACAGGGTTCAGGTTCTCTCAGGTTTAATTTGGAGGGAACTGATGGCTTCAGATCAGCTATTCAGGAGTACCCACAGAAGCCCAATTCAGGTTCCAGTCAGGTATATTCAGGCTTCCTTCACCACATGGAGGCAGGATCCGGGCACTCTCAGGCAGTCCCCTGTGTTCTCAGTCCCTGTACCAGAGGGAGGCCAGAGGGAGGCCAGAACTCACTCTCTGGAGATCTGCTGAGATCTGAGCCTGTTCACAGATAGAGGTCTGAACCCACCCTCTCAGGCTGTCTGCTAGGATCTCAGCCTTAGCCTCCCAAAGCCAGAGCTTTGGAGCTGGGGCTTTGGGAAGGGCCTCAGGAAATCCCAGATAGGGAGATGGGTATGGCACAATTAGGGAAGCTCACCACCACAGTGGAGGCAGGATCCAGGGGCTCTCATGCAGTCCCCTGCGTTCTCTGCCCCTATGCCAGAGGGAGGCCAGAGGGAGATCAGAGCCACTATACCAATGGAGGTCGAAAGTTACCTTCTCAGGCTCGATATTTCTCTTAATGGACATTTACCTGTCTCTGCTTCCTATGTGATGAGGCCTGTGCTTGATGGTGCATGACTAGTCGGCCCTTCTCTAGGGCTTCCTCCTGTTCTACTTTCCCCAGATGAAAGCTTCCTAAGAATTGTAAATAAGTTCCCCAACCTATTTAAACCAGATGTCTTTATCAGCCCAGGCTGACTTTTAATTTGCTATGTAGACAAGGATGACTTTGAACTTCTGATCCTCCTGTCTCTATCTCCCCAGTGCTGGGAGTGGAGGCAAACATGATCACACCCATTTTTATTCAGTGCTGACTCTCAAACCCAGGGTTTCATGTATGCTAGATAAGCACTCTACCAACTGAGCTACATCCCTAGCCCACAATTACTTAATTTAATAAAATGTTTAGGGCAACAGTTCTACCTCTGTGGTGGAGCATTTATTTGCTTAGCATATGCAAGCCCTGGGCACAATCTCCAGTGTTAAAAGAAAAAAGTTTATATTTATAAATTAGAAATAAGATTAGTATTCCAATCATCAGTCTTGAGTTTAATAAAATAGTTTCCATTTTGTTTTTAAGTACATGCTTAGATATAATTTTGCAAAAGGAAAACCCAAACAAGTTTGAATTCAAAAAGAATTATCTATGAAAACTGAAATGGAATGACAAGTGATGAACCAATGAGAGGGAGTCACGTAGTACTGCTGTCAGCTTGGAGTGTGTGAGGTAACTCTAAAGCACTAAAGGACAGTCTCAAACTCTAAAGAAACTGCTCTCATACTATTTTATTTATCGTTAAGCCCCATTACCATTTTTAGCAAACGGAAACCAGAAATCAGAAATAATGCACTTTATAAATTCCAAATCAGCAAACTCATCCCTAAAGAAAATTTGGGAATGACCATCTATAAGTCTAAGTCGAAAAAGATATTTAAGATGTGTGTACCACTTAAGAATTTTTTAAATTTATGTGTACATATGTACGTATATGCATGTGTGTGTGTCTGTATGTGCGCACATGCGTGCACAGGTGAGTGTGTGTGAAGGTGGAAGTGTAAAAGTCAGAGGACAACTTTCAGAAGTTAGTTCTCATCTTTCACCATGGTTCTGGGGACCAAGCTCAGGTAACCAGACTTGCTCAGCTAATGTTTCTACCTACCTGCTGAGCCATCTTGCCAGCTTATGTATACCATTTCTGAAAATGATTTCTAGATTTCTTTGGTGTTTATTCCCAAGACTAGGTCTCATGTGGCTAATGCGGACCTCTGAATCTTGATCCTCCTGCCTCAGCCTCCCAAGTACTGGGATATAGAAGCACACCACCAAGCCTGATTGATTTTCGGATCCTTATTATTGTTGTTGTTGCTGCTGCTTTTGTTATTCTTTGAGAATTTTACACATATATAATGAAAGTATGTTCATATCTCCCATCTAACTCTGTACCCACCCCAAATAACTTCCCTCTTTTCACTTCATTTCTTTTTTTTTTTAAATATAACCCATCAAGTCCAATTTGTTCTGCCCATGTGCATGGGTTTGGGGGCCATCCACTAGAATATGGGAAACCTACTAGTGGCCACACCCTCAAAGAAGAATGAGTCTCCCTTCCCAAGCAACTGTCCACTGCCAATAGCAGGGGTGGAGCCCAGAGAGCACCTCTCCATCTATGCCAGAATTTTGGGGCGCTTGATCTTGTGCAGGTCTTGAATAGGTAACCACAGCTACTGTGAGCTCATGAATGTGTTAGCCATGGCATGTCCAGATGACAGCATATCACAACACTCTTCCCCATCTTGCAACTCTTGCATCCTTTCCACCTCTTCCTCCATATTCCATGAACCCTGGGAAAAGAAAGGTTGTGAAGATGTCCCATTTAAAGCTTAGCATGCGCAGTCTCATATTCGCAGCACTTTGACCAGTTATGTGTCTCTGCATGTCTCTGCATTGACTGCTATCACTGCAAAAAGAAGCTTCTTTTACCAAGATTGAAAATAGCCCAAGTTGGCATATAACCAAAGGACTCATTGTATTATGGAGATACTTGTACATCCTTGTTTGTTGCTGCTCTTTTCACAATACCTAAGAGATGGAAGCAACCTAAGTGTTCCTCAACTGATGAATGAGTACTGAAAATGTGGTTCATTTATACGATGGAGTTTTACTCAGCAGTAAAGAAAGATGAAATCATGAAATTTGCAGGTAAATGGATGGAACTAGAAACTGTTATACTAAGTGAAGTAACTCAGACTCAGAAAAACAAATGACATATGTTCTCCCTCATTTGTGGCTCCTAGTACCAAATCCTTATATGTGAGTATATATCCTGATGTAACTGCAGGAAAAGGAAAATAGAAGGGACCCAGGGAGGTAAAGGGAAAAAAGGAACCTAAGAGAGAAGAACAGTAGGAAATAGGTGTTACTAAGGGAGGAATGGGTAAAATGGGAGTATTTAAATGGGAGGGAGAGGAAGGGTCATACAAGGAGCTATGAGGATAAAGGGGAAGAAGGAGCTCATGAGAGGTGGGACCATAGGATACTAGAGAAATGGGGAAAATAAGGATATTTTAAAAGGGGAGGGTATGGAGGGAGGCTTAGACAGGGAGAGAGAAAGGAGAGATAAATAATGCCTAGCACTTGGGAGGCAGAGGCAGGCAGATCTCTGTGAGTTTAAGGCCAGCCTGGTCTACATAGTGAGTTCCAGGACAGCTGGGGCTATAGGGAGACCCTGTCTCAAAAAGACCAAAAAAAGAAAAAAGAAAAGAGAAAAACAGAGGGAATTATTTTTGTCCAAAAACCTATTGACAAATTACGCATACAATATCTCTACATGAGTCAATGTGTATAGCTGAAGACTACATAGCACAATACAATACAGGAGAAACCTTCCTTTGAATTGTTGGCCAGGGTAGTCCAGTAGGTTCCAAAAATTACACAGGCTATTGCCGCAGTCCTTGATTGCTTCCCAGAACTTGAAGGTAAGACCCTATTGCTGAAGACAGGACATACTTAGGACATAAGATTTGGAGTAATGGAGCTGGAACTGACCTGGAAGTCACCTCCCCTGAAGGCTAGCCCTCATAGCTTTGGAGAACATTATGAAAACTGATAAGGACGAACATCAATCAATGGTCCAACCCCAGCTTCAAGGCCTCACATCAATTACTGGCACAGCAAATGACATGAGTGCAGTAGTGGCACTTTTATCTTGGGGGTAATCAACAGCACTGGACTTAAAGCCCACTCCACTGGAAGAAACCCTTGTGTGGTAGCATACACACAGTCAAATAAA
Organism: Nannospalax galili; assembly: GCF_000622305.1. Taxonomy (NCBI): domain Eukaryota; kingdom Metazoa; phylum Chordata; class Mammalia; order Rodentia; family Spalacidae; genus Nannospalax; species Nannospalax galili. The sequence continues at coordinate 347,065 of NW_008339910.1, read as the reverse complement.
CATGTCTGGAGAAGTCTTAGATGTTAGAGAAAACCCCAAGACTGTCATATCCCTAGATAAATGTAATTTCATACTATGTGCAGAATATGGGTTTTTATATTTACAAGTATCCCAGTCACCACTCATCAAAGAAGCTTATTTTACAACAGAGACTTTTACAGAGATCCACAACTGGTCACACACAGACATTGTCTGTGAATTGTCCAAGGCTAAGTGGCACACCTACAATGCAATCTCTATACCTGAGGCTCACAGAACATAGAAAAAGGAGTAAAGAGGATACTAATGCATCTCTCAGTTCTCATCAATGAAGCTCCCTCATGCAACAGAGGGCCAGGAACACAAAATGTCACAAATGGCCAAAGCATGAAGAGTAAGAGTCTTCAGAGTGTGGGTCCTTGGACAGCACTCTTTCTTATATTAAACTTTACCCCCTACAGGGCTTGGGGACCATGGTGGAAGAAAGGGCAGAAAGATTGTAAGAGCCAGGGAGAAGGTGCACAACCATAAATAGTCTTACAGGGTCCTGGGACCTTGCTCATATGAACCTAGAGCAATGGTGTCAGCATCCACAAGATCTATGCAAACTCAAGCAGATAAAACCCCAGTACAGAGCACTGGAAATGAGCAACAAGCCCCAATCTTAGTCAAAGACTTATTGGTAATTTATTACTGCTTGGTGAGGAGGTATTGATTTTCTTAAAGGGAGGGACTCTAGATAGGCTGCCTAGACCCCATTGGATGTACTTGTACTGAGGGATGTCTGGGGACACTCACTTGACATGATAGACCTTAACACAAATGACTGAGTGTTTTAATTCCAGTGGGGTGAGGGGCTATGGGAGGGTGCCAGTGGGGAAGGGGGTATAAAGATGACCAAGATTGATTAAGATGTTATGAATGAAATACACAGAAACTCAATAAAAAGTTTACCAAAAGAAAGAAAGTAGCCCAGGTTTATGAGTATAAGCATAAATATTTAGAAAGCAACTCTATGACCATTTAGCAAAATAACAGTAGTAGGTGCTACCCTAGGACCGAAGACCTACTCAGCCATGAGCTATTGACCAGGATTACAGTGCCAGGTATGAAATTCTTTCCTTTGGAGAGAATTATATTCTCAAATCTAATTATAACAGTTGTGTCAATAAACTTTAAGTGATTTAAAACGATATCATCTTTGAGTCTTGAATGCTTTAAAATAAGATTGATTCAAGCTGGGTGTGGTGGTGCATGCCTTTAGTCCCAGCACTTGGGTGGCAAAGGCAGGTGAATCTCTGAGAGTTCCAGGCTGGGGCTACAGGGAGACCCTGTTTCAAAAGACCAAAAAAAAAAAGATGGATTCAATTGAGTGTTTTGAAACATAACCAAATGTATTGTTGTGAACCTAACAATTGTGAGCTACCTTTGGGTGTCTAGGAGAAAATAAACGGCACGATACCAATAAAAGATATGTTAGTCTCTCAGAAATAATATATTGGTAGTGAGACCATAACAGATAAGTGTTAAAACATTCTATTCAGATCAATAAAGCACATCTTGTAAAACAGTCTTAAATAGCTGAAAAGGATTTATTTGGAATTTGGATTTTTACATTTAATTTTTGTTCTGTAATAATATTTACATACAATAAAACATTTAAATAATATTACACAACAATTTCATATTGAACCCAATTTTTGATAGCACTCCATAGAAATTAGTACAAATAGAGTTATTTGAGGGCCTGAGAATGTAGCTCAGCTGGTAGAGTGCTGACCTAGCATGTATGAAGCCCTGGATTCAGTGTTCAGGACCACATAAACCAGGTGTGGTTGTGAACATCTGCAATTCCAGCACTCAGGCTGTTGAAGAAGAAAGATCAGAAGTAAATGCATAAATAAATAAATGAATAAATATAAACAAGTAAATTTTATATGAGCTGTAATGCAATTCTAGCACAGATTGATACATTTCTTTTTTTCCTTTTTTTTTCTTTTTTGTCTTTTTGAGACAGGGTCTCCTTGTAGCCCCAGCTGTCCTTTTTTGTTTGTTTGGGTTTTTTTGTTGTTGTTGTTGTTGTTTTTTTTCAGTCTTTTTGAGACAGGGTCTCCATGTATCCCCAACTGGCCTGGAACTTGCTATGTAGACCAGGCTGGTCTTGAACTCATAGAGATCTCCCTGCCTCTGCCTCCTGAGTGCTGGGAGTAAAGGTATATGCCACAACACCCAGCGATTCATATATTTCTTGAGTTAGCTGAAGTTTAATGAACCATGCAGTACTCACAGCTGCCTTCCTTCTTTTTACTCAAATTATTTGTTTGTATAAAATACTCAATGAATATGTGAGGCCAGGGAGTGCAAACAGACTATCATCTTTCTAGCAAACTGTGACATTAAAATAGTGGTTTCCTAATCATCTTTCCATAATGTCTCAACATATCTGAGAAACCAAGGGGTGAAGGGTGAAGGGGAGCAAGATTAATATTAAGTCATCACTCAAATATATATATTTGGTTGTTTGTTGGTTGCCTTTCTTAGATCAGATGTAATAAGACAATTTTCCAATCCCAATATCCAGGGACTGAGAGAAAAATGATATCCTGAGGGAAAGCTGAATTTAATTTTTTTCTAATTAACCATGAGCAGGGGGAAAAAGAAGTGTAAGCGATGTCCTGTCATACCTTACCTGTGTTCCATTAAAAAGCATTTTCTTTATCTCTTTTATTTTGCTAGAAGCCATGATATATTTAACATTTCATCAGAACAACTGATTACAACCTTAAATATAATTCTATATCTTCTCATTCTAGCAGTTTTATGTGACAAATTATGTCTTAAAATTGAAATAAAACTCCATTTCTATTTGGAAATCCCAAGAAGACATAAAACACAACAAGTTTCTGCAATGATAATTATGATATTTAATCTGCATTCTTAATGGCATGTGTTTTTAAGTTATCTTCTTTTTTAATATTTTTTTAGGAGAAGCTTACAACTTTAACATACTCAATAACAGTTTCCAGAGCAAAGATACATCTCATTCAAAAGTGGCTATAAAAATTTTAGGTTTGCTGTTGAACCTAATAACTGATAGATAAAAAGTAGTCATATGATGAATAGGGTTGATCAGGAGGAAGCACCAGGACACAGATAAAACTCCATCAGAATAAAGTTTATTAGCAAAGGAACACATGAGACAGATTCCCTTCTGGGCAGGGAAAATGTCTGCCCTGTGTCATGAGCTGGGGTCTTTTTAATTGGGGGAGGCTTCTGCTTCATGCAGAAGGTGGGAAGGTGTATTTTTTTTTAAAGTTGGGTGGAGGAAAGTGGGAGAGTGGGACTTTTAAAACCTATCCTCTTTAGAGATCAAAGTGGAAGCCTGCTGTGTTGGCCAAACAGTGGAGAAAAGTCTGCTTCTCTTGAGTTCAAAGACCAGGGTGCTTATCAGCTTGGTTCCCTTTTATCAGGAGCTTGAGAAGTCCTTGAGACCCTGTTGGTGAGGGGGCAGGGCTATCTGAACCTTAACATTCCAGCCTTTTGTGTATTAGGATGGGGGCACTGTTGTCGTCTTGCTACTTCCTGCTGGACAGGGTCAACTTGGGGGAGGCTGGATTAGGGGTGGATCAGACAGCAGGGATTGGTTCCCTCTTCATGCATCTCAACAGGGTCCTTGATGGTTGACAGGCAATTATATACATGTGGAGGGAAGGAAAGTAACAACTGATTAAAATTAGTATGAGAGTAAGAGTTAGTTTTTAGATTTTGGTCCTGAAAATATCTGAAGAGGCAAGGAGCAATGGTTAGCACCATTTTTCTTTTTCTTTTTTTTTCTCCCAGGGCTGAACTTGAGATTGACAGACTCAGGATTTATTTTCAGGCATTTTGATAGCTGTTGGAGTGGCTATAATCAGTGTTAGTTACCTCTCAAAGGTTTCTAGATAGGGAGAGAAAACAAATGTAGCTATCATTTAATTTTTTAGGCTAGAACAATAGTGGGTTGCCTCCCTTAGCTGTAGGTAGACACTACAGTATTTTGTAGACCAAGATTTGAAGTCTTACATCTGAGTAACGTCTCATGAGGAACAAAATCATCAATGAGAGACAATTGTCTAAATAACATAAGAACTTACATCTAATATCTGGGTTGTGTAATCCCTTGAACCCTTAAAATATACTGATGACTTTAATTTTTAGTTATACTTTCCTTTGGGGTGCTTAAAACCATACTGTTGGCCCAAATAAACCAATTTATTTTTACTCTTAAGGTTGTATGAGTATTTGGGCCTCAAGGGTCACATGGGCTTGGGGGAAGCCCCTGGATCCTCAGGCTTTTCTTTTACCAGTTCCATCTACATGAAGATAAGTAAAGAGGTCTTTCTTGACCAGGACTTCCCTTGGAAGCATGGAGGAAATATTTCCTCTGTGTTGACCCTCCTCTTTGCAGACTGGACACTGGTTTAAGTCCATCTTCTGGGGTCTCCATGGTCTCCAAGAGGACAGGTGACTCACCAAAGTTACAGGACATTTCAAGAGATGCTCCATAGCCCCTGGAATTTGTTTGACATTGGAGGGCAAGGAACAAAAATTTGTCCCTTTAAGTCCCTCTGACCAGATTAATATAGGCCTTAGAGTCTGGCTATTAAACACCCAACAAGGTTAGTTACAACAGTCTGGTACTTTTAATTACCATGTGCTATATAGATAGAGCTTGGGCAACATCCTTAAATAAACCTTGACGAGATATCCTTAGACCAGTTGACTAAGCTGTGACCTTAGAAAATTTAAGATTATCTATATATTATCTTTGTCTCATTTTAAATTTATAGAAACACGGTGAGTAGGTATGGTAGGGAATGACTGAGGTGGGGTTCAAGATTTTTAATTTAAGAGACCCAATACTGGTGGCCTAGTACTTGTTGTGTTCCTTGGCCAGTTTTAATTTGGAGAGATGAATCCAACCAGGTTGTCCCGAGAGCTTGGCTGCAGTTGGGGTAGATAGGATTACCAGGTGAGGACCAATGCAGCTGGAGGATTTCCTTCACTCCTTTCTGTTGGGTGTGAATCTGCAGGTAAGCATGATCTCCAGGTTGAAGTGGGTGGTCAATTTGGCCTTTAGAAGCCTGGGGAATAATCTGGCCAGCATGTTCCCTGAATAGTTTCCCTAGAAGGGTGAGGGCAGGTAAATAGTCATGTAGAGGGGAGGCATGTTGGAATAAGAGGTCATCCTTGGCTAAAATTAGGGCCCTGGTGATTGTCACAAGTTTGGCTTTTTGTGACATGGTTCCAAGTGGTAAGGGTCCTAACTCAATGACATCTGTGAGAGATACTATGCCCTGTGGGACACTGTTGGGGTGAGAGTTAAACTTCTATACATAAACCAAGTTAGGGTTGGGTTTGGTAGGGGATTTGGGGAAAGTAGGGGATCCTGGTAGGAGAGTTCCTGAAGAGTTTCCAAGCACTAGTGAGTGAGCAGTTTGCTGGAAAGGGGTAGGAAGCTGGATTGAGAGGAGGGCAGGAATCAAGGGTGAGCAAGTGTTTTTAAGAAATGTGACATGGAAGAGTTGTAGTTTAGAGGGAGCTGGATTGGCAAGAGATGTGTGGGTTACTTAAGCTTGTGGGGGGAAAGGACAGAGATGGGTTGACCCAAAGTGAGCTTAAGTCCCTCTTGAGCCAGGAGAGCAGTAGTGGCCAGAGGACAGAGACAAAGTTGCCAGTCCCAGATGATGGTATTAAGCTGTTTAGAGATAAGCTACTGGGGCAAAAATGGGACCCCTCATCTGTCCCAAAACCCCTAATGCCTGGTCCTTATTTAGTTGTATAAAAGAGGAATGGACATTTGAGGTTGGGGAGAGGTAGAGCCGGTGACTTTAAGAGTGTTTGTAGTTGTGGACGGCTGCTGTAATGGGCTCTGAGGGGTCAACAGACTCAGGGGATTTCCCTTTGGAAGCTTTGTGGAGTGGCTTTGTAAAGAGGGAAAAGTTAGGAATCCAGGTGTGCAGGTATCCTGCAATGTCTAGGAAAGATAGAATTTTCTGCTTGGGTGGGGTTTAAAGACCTTAGGTAATTTGTCCTATCTATAGTTAAATGGGGGGATGTAGGTTTGAGAAGGAACCCCAAGTATTGACTTGAGGAAGGGAAAAGATCCTATATCCCTTGTACCCAGAAAATTAAGAAGTTTGATTATGTGTGCCTTGGATACTGAGAGAGATGGAGAGCAAAGAAGTAGGTTATCTACATATTGTAGGGTGGTAGAAGGGTTAAGATCTAGGGAAGTTAAATTCCAGGCTGGGCTTGTCCAAAGTGGTGAGGGTTATCTCGAAACACATGGGGCAGGACATTACAAGTTAGATCATGGGTGTGAGTGATGTATTTAAAAAATCTTGTATGAAGTGTGTAGGATTAGTAGAAAAGAGCCTACTTTGTGTTTGAGGTGAGAAAGATCTCCAAGAGAGAAAAGGACATGGACCTTGACCATCCAGTCCATGCTTTACACCTCCTGGAGGGGGAAAGATACCATGGGCAGGGGGGTGAGACTGGGTATGGGAGCGAGTATGGCTTGACATAAGAGAGGGGTTGAGAGAAGGGGAGTCCCAGGAAGAGGCCAGAGTGGGAGAGATGGGAGGGGTGTCCTGTCCATGAGGGGACCCAGGGGCAGGGGTATTGGAGGTGGGGTCTGGAATTGAAGTAGAAGTAGATACAGGAGGGATAAACGGGTTATTTGAGCATGAAGCCAGAATAGGGGAGAGTAGGGAATATTTGGCAAGAAGGTGTTTAAGGTTTTGGATAACTTCATGTAGAGGAGAGTCAGAGGAAGGAGAGTGAGTGACAGACTCAGGGTGCCAGAAAGGGGAGGGGGAAGATTGTAGAGAGGGGGTTTGAGGCAGGTAAGGGTGGGGAGTTGGGTTGGGCCCTGGAATGGAAGGCAAGGGAGAGTATAGCAAGGGGAGAACAGCAGGAGGACTTGGCTGTGCCTCAGGCTTGGGAGCAGGAGGAGGTTGGGGATGGGTCATAATCAGAGGCAGTTCATTGGCAATGGTAGGATCAAAAGCTGAGGTGGAGAGGTGGGGGGGTGGAGGCCCCTGGTGGGATGAAATCCAATGAAACTGTCTTAGCCAGAAGAACATGATGGGAGGAACATGGGACCCAGAGGGAGGGATTAGCACAGAGATCAAAGAAAGCTTGGATGTATGGTAATTTGGACCGTTTGCCTTTATGATGGCAGAAACTTTCTAAATCTCTCAAAATATTGAAGTTTAAGATTCCAGTGTCTGGCCAAAAAGAGTCATTATCTAACTCATACTGAGGCCAGCCTGTGGTGCACAGGAACTTCAGGTGTTTTGGCCTGATTGTATCCAAAAGTCCTAGATGTTTTAAGGATTTAAGAAGACAAGGAAGAGGTGTGAGACCCTGTTACTTTGAGTGGGTGGTTCCCATAGTGACAGATTATGTACAGAGTGAAGAGGAGATAGAGAAAGAACTGAGCAAGCAGGTAGGAGGTAGAGACAGAATCAAGTAGATGGAAGACAAAGAAAATCCTCTCTCCATAGGGAGTAGAGGCAGGATCATGAGTCCAGGCAGGAAAGCACAGCAGATGAGTAAGAGAGAGACAGGGAAGGAGTAGGAGGAAAAGGGGTTTGGCATCTGTCATGCAAAACAAGAGCGAGGAGAACCAGGCACCAAAAGAAAGCATCCTTTTTTGGTTGCATAGGTTCGAGTTATTATTTTTGAGTTATTTCCAAGTCCCAGAAGGTGGCGTCCCGCAATTAGATCATCAAAGAGAGGAAAGGTGAGATCCTGTCCTGGAAAGGATGTAATATGTGTTCCTATCTCTGGAAATAGCACCCTACATCTAGAGAAAGGAAGGGGTTTTCTGACACATGTGTGATTTCGAGGCAAGTGAGAGGAGCGGAAAACTTTGCAATGAGAGCGTGGCATGACCAGCCAGTAAATGGAGACAAAGTACAAGGAATGACATGGGAGAAAGGTGGAAAAACCACAGTGAGCCAAAAGAGAGGGAAGTTTGTGGAGCAAGTTGATCCCAAGGTTTAGTAGAGGCTGAGGGAAGATGAGCCCCAGAAAGGTGGTGGTTTAGTAGAGATTTAGTAGAGCCCCAGAAGGGCGGTGGAGAGAGAGAGAGAAAGAGAGAGAGAGAGAGAGAGAGAGGGAGGGAGGGAGGGAGATGGGGAGAGAGGGACT
>NW_008339910.1:335640-336456 GCF_000622305.1 Nannospalax galili | reverse complement strand
GTTAATTTAACATTTTTAGTTTGTATGAGATTTTAGTTAAAAAATTAATATGATACCAATTAAATTAATTTTAAGAAGCATAAATTTATGTTGACTGAGTCTACATATTTAATTATATAGTTTTTGTTGAAAATGTGGTTGGTTTATCACTTTTAAACTAAAACACCTTTGAAGTAGACAAACAAAATGAATACACCTCAGAACCATTTGACCCAGTTATACCACTCCTTGGCATATACCCAAAGAACTCATCCTGTTGCAGAGATTTACCCAACCAGCTTAGATGTCATTTTGTATAGGTAATTAGTGGTCTAAAGTAATAGTTAAGTTTCCATATAGATTTGAGGTAGCATCTTTTCTTTTTTAAGACCTAAATAACTGAAGGAAGTTACTAAAACCTTGTAGGAGGCAGGAAAGACAAAAGGAAACATTAACAGATTAGGTTAAGAATGAATAAAATCTAAATAGTACTGAAAATAATTCCATTAGCTAGTTTTATTATAGTCAGTAATACCCTCTGTTGAAATTAATTTACACCTTAGCAGTTCTCAACTGCATAGTTCCTTTACTATTAGGCTGTTTTGTTGTTCTCCTCCTTATCACAGGGTCAGGGGGCCATCCTGAACCTGGAAAAGTCTTGGAGAACACATCTTGAGATAATAGGCTTGAGTCTGAAGTGGGAGGGTCAATACCATCTCCAGAGTCAGTGCCTCAGTGAGCTCAAACAGCACATGACTATTTACCAATATAATTAATACAAAAAGGCATTTTTTTCTCTTTAGCCTAAAAGTTTTAAATCTTTATCCATATTTTACT
>NW_008339910.1:330450-335561 GCF_000622305.1 Nannospalax galili | reverse complement strand
GTTTTGGCCCTGGAGTACAGCAAATTCCCATGCCCTTCATAAGTCTAACCATCACAAGGTGTCAGCTCCCTTTGTACCTGGATAGCCTTGAAAGTACATGGCTAGAAAAACTTTAAGTTCCCTTTAGAAACTAATAAATATACTATGTAAAACAGTAAGAATTTAAATAATCATTTTTAGAAAAGAGCAAATACCATATAAAAGACATTAAAATCCAAAAAATTTCTTTAAAGATGTCATGAAAACAATATCAAAACCTAAAAATAATTCCTTTTAAAATATCCATAAATATGTCAAACAATGTAAAAACTTAAACAATCATCTTTAAAAAACACTAAATATACCATAGAAGAAGTTAAAATGCAAAGTAATCCCCTTTAAAAACAGGCCTTAAACGATGTTAAAATTTAAACTCCCATTGTGTAGATCTGGCATTATTCCCTTAGTCTGAACTAGAAATGCATTGTTTATTTTATGACATCATCAAGAAATGAAAACAAAAATAAATTGCAAGAGAATCTTAGTCACCCCTGGTATCGGTAGGTTAAGCTTGATATAAAAGAAGAAAGTACCCTCAGATATTTATATACATACATATGTATGTATATGTATATATATATATATATGTGTGTGTGTGTGTGTGTGAGTGCGTGTGTGTGTGTGTGAGAGAGAGAGAGAGAGATCCAAATAGAAAAGCAAATCAAAGGAATCCATATTCCTCACCAACCAATGTAGTTGTGAATGCAAAGCCAAGTTCTCAGGATCTCTTAACTTCTAGATAGAAGCTATGCTGGAAAAGAAACTCATGAGGGCAGCAGAAGGAACAGGGCATATAAATCAGTGCATTTTTGGTCTGAAAGCATATGACTCGCCTGAGCAGTGCCTGTGACTTTTATGTATAGTGAAATTTAAAATGGTTAGATCTAGTTAGAAAAGTAGGCACCTGAGCACCAGTTGCTTGATGCCCAAGAGGGCCTAAGATCAAAATTTCAAGCCCCTTTGCCTGAGAAAAAGTTTAGGAGCAAAAAAAGGCTTTTAAAACGTTTTTTGTTTGTGCATGGGGCAAGCCACCTGAAATTCTTTAAATGATCCAGCAAAGTTGTCCAGCTGGTTTAGGCTAGTTGGGTCAAAAAGGGAGAAAGGGCCCCATAAAGGGTTCTTAGCCACGTTGATAAGAGAATTTAAGAATGGGCCCAAGCTGGGAACTTTTATCATTTTATTAGAATGTTAAAGAAAAATTTCCCACGTCAGGCAAGCTGGCAATCAAGGTAGCTGCCTAGAGGGGGTGAATAGTGGGAATCGAAAAAAGCCTTGGGGTCATGCAGGTTTAGAGCCTGCATGGGAGGTCAGACACGTGGCAGGCTGGCAGGCACATGGCAGGGAGTAGAAAGCTTTAGTATGGGAGGGGGAGAGAGAGGAGAAGAATACAAAGAACTTGTATGTGTTGGATTGAACAGTATCAGAAATCATCCCATGTAAAGTGAGGAAGAAAGGCAGTTGAAGGGACAAAGACAGGAAAAAAGGATGGAAGACAGCAAATCTTCCAGGCCCATGGCAAAGTGGGGGGAGGGGGCGAGATGCAGGTGGCTAGCAGGGGTCAGGGGAACCAAGGTAGTGAACGGATGAAGCAGGTCCATCACGGAGACCACAGTGTTGTCTGGGAGTGATGAAAATCAATGGGAAAGGAGATCCAAAGAAGATGCAGGCAGGGCAGAGTGTGTTGCCCAGTGAGGAGAGCCAGAAAGAGGTGAAAGCAAAGCAGACGGCTGGGGAGATGAGTAGAGAGAGAAAAGAAGGGTGGGAGTGTACCTGAAAGCCAAGTTAGTGGCATTGGAGAAGTCCAGGTGGGTCCCGTAAAGTAAGAACCGGGTTTTGTCATCATCTGATAGATAAAAAGGAGCCTTATGACAAATAGGGTTGATCAGGAGAAAGCACCAGGATACAGATGAAACTCCATCAGAATAGAGTTTATCAGCAAAGGAACACATGGGACAGATTCCCTTCCGGGCAGGGAAAATATCTTCCCCAGGTGGTGAGCCGGGGTCTTTTTAAGGGGGGAGGCTTCTGCTTCTTGCAGAAGGCAGGAAGATGTATTTTTTAAAAGTTGGGTGGCAGGGGTGGGAGAGCAGGACTGTTAAAACCTGTCCTCTTTAGAGATCAAAGGGGAAGCCTCAGTATTGGCCAAACAGTGGTGAAAAGTCTGCTTCTCTTGAATTCAAAGACCAGGGTGCTTAACAGCTCAGTTCCCTTTTCTCAGGAGCTTGAGAAGTCCTTGAGACCCTGTTGGTGAGGGGGCAGGGATATCTGAACCTTAACAATAACCACATACTTAGAAGCATTTCATTACAACAGCAATGACATATTCAATATCAATTTCCAGAGCTAAGATGCATCTCATTCAAAATGGCTGTAAAATTGTAGGTTTACAGTTGAATTAATACAGTTATACAATATTGAACTCAGTATAAACCCTGTAAGATATAAAATTGAGTGAGTTTTAACCCTTTAAAGAAGATCTCCATTTCATTTAAAAATATCCTGTTTCCTACATTTTTAATGCCACTAACACCTAGATGTTTGCACATGTGTCTTTAATCTCTATGTATCTGATGATTACTAGTCACAGTAGGTTACACCTGGATCCTTAGAACCTGAGTATGAATATAAAGTCATCAGGTAGATTTCATGGGTAATGTTTATCACCTCTACTATTTAACATGAAGTAAATTTTTATGCTTCCTCTTCAAATATGTCTTCTTTTTTAATTTGCTGATTTTTCTGTGTGTATATCATACAAAACATCCCACCCGGTCTTTTTCATCTATATACCCACTCTCCAAATGGCACCCTTGCATAGCCTCCCCCCCCCATACTGGAGCCCATATACACTGTCATCCCTGTTACTGTCCTCCATGTTGTCAACACCCCCAGCCATTCTCCAGTGCTTGTCTGTCTGCTGAATCTAGTTAGCCTATCTAGAGATCCTTGTTTTAGGAAGATCAGTTGTTCCTCATCTAGCAGCAATCAGTTCTCAATATTCCTTTAGATAAGATTGGGGTCTGCTGATCATTTTCCCAGCTCTATGCTGGGTTACTGTCTGGGAGTTTTTTGCATCACCTTGGCCAATAACTCAAAGGAAGGTATCACCTGTCTGGCATTGTTTCTTGTTCTGTAGCATTTAGCTATACATATGGACTCTTAGAAACTGTATTGACCCCATTAATCTTTGGTTATACATTGCTTTTGGGTGTTTAAGACCCTACAGTTGGCCAAGATCAAACAACTTATTTTTACTATTAAGGTTGTTTGAGGATCTGTTCCTCAGGGGTAACATGGGCTTGGGAGGAGCCCCTAGCTCCTTTCTTTTACCAGTTCCACCTATGTGAAGATAAGTCAAAGTTCCTACTCGACCATAGCTGGCTTCACTTGGAAGCATGGAGGAAATGTTTCCTCTGTTGTGGAGACCTAAAGGCCCCAACTTGCATAGGTCCAAAAGGAAGTTACTGGGGGCGCAGCCTGGCTTGCTTTGAAAGTCTGAAGAATACTTCTGCACTGCTGAGGAGTGCATGATCAGCGCATGGCCATACTTAAGATACACCCTTGGGGGGAGGGGGGAGTTCCAGGTGCCTTTATAAGCTCTGTAATAACTGTAATAAATGAGTCCCTGCCTGACTAGACTCCCAGTTACGTCTGAGTGTCCCCGGTATTGGGGGCATCATGGGCTGGTGAATGATGTGCTTACTCATCCCCAATGATCACTGCACCAGGGGTTGCTGGTTTGAACCCCCGGCAACTGGCACCCAGCGTGGCACTCAAAGGAAGGTGAAAAGAAGAAAAGAAAGAAGAAAGAAAGGAGAAAAAACGGATTGGGGCCAATTGGAGGAAGTTCGGGGTAAGCAAGACCCTAAATATGGGTAATGCAACTTTTAAGTTTGAAGACCTGGTGCTTCACGCTGAGAGATATCTTTAAAAGCAGGGGATTGGATTTGTCAGATCCCGTAGCTCAAAAGTTTTGGGCAGAGGCGATTCATTTGGCTCCCTGGCTACCTGGGGCTAATGTTTTTACTGGGGATACATGGGAAACATGAGAAGGGCTCGAGGAAGAAGGCAGAAATGCAACAGAAGTAAAACAAAAGTGGCCAAAGTAACAAGCGGCACCTCGGGCATGCCCTGGCCAGCTTCAGAGCCTCCCAGGCAGAAGGGCTGGGTGGAGCGGAGCACACAGGGTCAGCAGCAAAAGCTGCCCACCCCACCCACCTTGAACTAACAAGTGAGCAGGTCAAAAGCCATGCAAAAGCCGGATGGGATAGCAACCCCTGCCTGGCAACCGGCGGCTGTCAAAAGAAAGAAAGAAAGAAAGAAAGAAAGAAAGAAAGAAAGAAAGAAAGAAAGAAAGAAAGAAAGAAAACCACCTTTGGCGGTGTGCCAACAGCTGAAAAGGCCAGGGTCAGGGAAGGTGGCTCAGGGAGAGGCCCCACCCCATCCATTCCGTGGGTGGCCAGGGAACCACCCTGCCCCCGAGTGCTGCAGCCCCTCCAGCAACAGCACTTGCCAAATCCCAGGCCGAGGGAGCCCTTAGTAAAGCCTACAATGTTTTCACTGACTGGGAAAGATGTGGAGAAACCAAAAAGCAGCTCAATTCAAGGAACTCGTGGCCATTGCTTTCTGACAGTATTCAGACTCATAAGTTCCTTAAAGAAAGAGAAGCTCTTATCTTCTTACAGCATCTTATGGGGCACCAAGGATTGCCGGGGGTTTTATCCCAAGGCAATGCAGAGGCAGACAGGTACCTCCTCTGCAACAGCCAGGGGTAAACCCCAGAGGACTCAAGCTCAATTCCTTATGGCAAACAGATGTCACACACTATGCTCCTTTTGGAAACATGCTCAGTCTCATTTTCTCCAGTGCTTTGCTACGTTGGGATTGCCCCAATGAATTAAAACTGATAATGGACCATGTTTTGTGAGTAAAAATTTACAAGATTTCTTTTCACTTTGGGGAATTCAACACAATACAGGAATTCCCTACAATCCCCAAGGTCAAGCCATTATAAAATGCAACCACCAAAATCTAAAAATCCAATTAGAAAAACAAAAAGGAGGAATAAGCCC
>NW_008339910.1:328116-329943 GCF_000622305.1 Nannospalax galili | reverse complement strand
ACTTGTCCTACACCATGACTTGCTTTGTTTCTCTTGATAATGCTTATCTTTAAGTGTCTTTACCAGATAATTTGGTGACAGAGGACCCTTGGAATTGCCACGACCCACCTCCTCATGATTACAGACTCCCCCAGGACCCCCTCCGGTTGCCCACACTTGGCTAACCAAGTTAGGCAGAAACTAAGACTGTCACGGGCTGGCATTACCCACACGACTGCTCTTAATCATGACGCATTTTGAGCCAAAAACAGGTAAGATGTCCCATGACAAGTACTCCTAAGACAGGACATGCACATGGCCAGGTGCATGATCCAATGACTGGCAATGCTTGATCAGAGGTGACACAACCTAAGACAGGCAAAAATGTATAAGATTAGAGGAAGGAGGTAGCCATCTCTCCTCAGGGAGCTGCCTATGAGGTGGGTAACCTGTGAAATAAAGTCAGTCCGGCCTTAAAATAAAAATAAAAAGGGGGATATGTGGGGACCTAAAGGCCCCACCCTGCATAGGTCCAAAAGGAAGTTACTGGGGGCATGGCCGGCTTGCTTTGAAAGTCTGAAGAATACTTCCACACTGCTGAGGAGTGCATGATCAGTGCGTGACCATCCTTAAGATACACCCTCGGGGCAGAGGGAGGAGTTCCAGGTGCCTTATAAACTCTGTAATACCTGTAATAAATGAGTCCCTGCCTGACTAGACTCCCCATTGCGTCTGAATGTCCCCAGTATTGGGGCCGGCATGGGCTGGCAAATGGTGTGCTTACTCATCCCCAATCAACACCTCCCTGGGGGTCGCTGGTTCAAACTCCCTCCTCTTTGTAGACTGGACACTGGTTCAGGTCCATCTGGTGGGGTCTCCACGGCCTCCTTGCTCAAGAGGACAGGTGACCTACACAGTTACAGGACATTTTAAAACATGCTCATAGTCCCCTGGAACTTAGTTGATCTAGGAGGGCAAGGAGCAAAAACTGTCCTTTATATCCCCATGACCAAGTTAGTATAGGCCTCAAAGTATGTCTGTTAAACATCCAAGAAGGTTAGTTCCACCAGTCTGGTATTTATAATTAACATATGCCATGTAGATAGAGCTTGGGCAAAGAACAAATGCTCTCAGATAAGCCTTGCCTAGGCATATATTACATTCTTTGATCTGGTTGTATGTATAATTTGTCAGCAGGTTTTTAGCCTAATGTGGCTCCCCCTGTTTTTCTAAAACTAGCTAGGCATTGTCTAACACTTCCACTATGGTTTCCCCATTTAAGGTGCCCCCATTTTTTCCATTTCTCACATAATAATACCCTTCTCCTATGGTCCCACCTCTCTTGAGCTCCTTCTTTCCCTTTATCCCCTAGGTTCCTTGTATAACCTTCCCTCCCCCATCCCCTTAAAATAACCCCATTATTGGGGTCTATAGTTTTCTTTTTTGGTTGTATCTTTACCTGGCTTTGGTATTAGAGTGATGCTGGTTTCATAGAAGGAATTTGTAAGTTCTCCCTCCATATCTATCTTTTTGAATAAGTTAAGTTAGTATTGGATGCAAATCTTCTTTAAACGTCTGGTAGAATTCTGCTGTAAATCCATCTGGTCCTGGGCTTTTATTAGTCAGGAGGTTTTGTATTACTCTTTCAATTTCTTTTTGTGTTATGGGTCTGTTTAAGCTGTTAATCTCTTCTTGGTTTAGTTTTGGTGGTTCCCATGCCTTTAGATATGCATCCATCTCTTTTAGGTTTTCAAATTTAGTAGCATATAAGTTTTTAAAGTATTCCCTTATAATGTTCTGGCTCTTTTTGGTGTCTGTTGAGATGTTTCCCCTTTCATCTCTGATTTT
>NW_008339910.1:326329-327950 GCF_000622305.1 Nannospalax galili | reverse complement strand
TCTCTTCTGCTGGGTTTGAGTTTCATTTGTTGTTGCCTTTCCAGTGCCTTGAGTTGCAGTGTTATGTCATTTATTTGCGTTCTTTCCAATTTTTTAATGTAGGCACTTAGAGCTATAAACTTCCCAATAAGGACAGCTTTTAGCATGTCCCAGAGGTTTCGTTGTGTTGTATTTTCCTTTTCATTTAGTTCTAGGAATACTTTTATTTCTTTCTTAATTTCTCTTTTGACCCATTCATCATTCACGAGTGTGTTGTTTGATCTGCATGTGTTCATGTGGTGACTAGGGCTTCTTCCAGT
This sequence comes from Nannospalax galili, assembly GCF_000622305.1. Classification (NCBI taxonomy): domain Eukaryota; kingdom Metazoa; phylum Chordata; class Mammalia; order Rodentia; family Spalacidae; genus Nannospalax; species Nannospalax galili. Next base: position 327,651 of record NW_008339910.1, on the reverse strand, counting down.
GTTGATTAAAAGCTTTATTGCATTGTGGTCTGATAGAGTGCATGGAATTATTTCAAATGTTTTGCATTTGTTGAGGTTTGTTTTGTGCCCCAGTATATGGTCTATTTTGGAGAAGGTTCTATTGGGTACTGAATAGAAGTATGTCCTTTGGTGCTTGGGTGGAATACTCGGTAGATGTCTGTTAGGTCCATTTGATATATGGTATTGTTTAATTCAGATGTCTCTCTGTTCATTCTCTGCCCTATTGACCTATCTAATAGAGATAGTGGGGCATTGAAGTCCCCTAGTGTTAATGAGTTGGGATTAACCTGGGTCTTAAAGCCCTGTAGTATTGTTTTTATGAAGTTGGGTGCACCAGAGTTTGGTGAATATATATTCATGATTGTAATATCTTCTTGATTTATTGTTCCTTTGATCAGAATGAAGTGGCCCTCTTTATTGCTTCTGATTAGTTTTAGTTTAAAGTCTATTTTGTCAGATATTACAATTGCAACACCTGCTTTTTTCTTAGTACCATTCACTTGGTATATTTTTTTCCATCCTTTCACCTTAAGATAGTGCCTTGTCCTTGAAAGTAAGATGAGTTTTTTGCAGACAACAAAAAGACGGGTTTTGTTTCTTAATCCATTCATCTAGTCTGTGTCTTTTGACTTGGGAGTTCAGTCCAATAATATTTAAAGTTATCAATGAAAGATGTGTATTGAATACTGTCATTTTTATTTCTGTTTACATTCTTGATATACCTTCATTGGATTTCTTTCTGCAACCCCTTGGGTATAGTCATTCCTTTCTTCTGCTATTTGTATTGCTTCCAGAACTCTCTGAAAGTCTGGTTTTGTTTACATGAATTCCTTTGGCCTGTTTATGTCATGGAAGGTTTTTCTTTCCCCTTTGACTATAATAGACATTTTGGCTGGGTATAATAATCTGGGTTGGCATCTGTGGTCATTTAAAACTGGGAATACTTTGGTCCAGGCTCTTCTGGCTTTGATATCTTGCACTGAAAAGTCAGCTGTAGTCCTAATGGGTTTTCCTTTATATGTGACTTGTTGTTTTTCTTTCGCAGCTTACAGTATTGTCTCTTTGTTCTGTACATTTAGTTGTTTTACTATGATGTGCCATGGAGAATTTATTTTCTGGTCCTGTCTGTTGGTTGTTCTATATACTTCTTTTATTTGTATGGGCATGTCTTTCTTTAATTTGGGGAAATTTTCTTCCACGATTCTGTTGAAAATCTGGTCCATGCCATTTTTCTTGGGATTTTTCTCCTTTCTGTATGCCTATAATTCATATGTTTGGTCTATTTATGGTTTCACACAAAT
>NW_008339910.1:299833-325617 GCF_000622305.1 Nannospalax galili | reverse complement strand
GTCTAAGCTTCTGGTTCTCTCTTTTGATTTTATATTGGAGTGGCCAGATTCCTTTTGTCTTCAGGAGTTCCCACAGAGGCCCAAGTCAGCTGAGGATCAGATGCTATCAGCCTTTCTCCTAAGGTGTGGATCCCTCCAGGAAAGATTTTGGCCTTAGGAATTTGGAGATTGAACTGGTCTGGTAGCAAGGCCCAGGAAAGATGCTGGTCTAGGGCAGGTGGTGGCCATTCCACCCAGAGATGCAAAGGAAGATGGGGTGGAAAGCAGCCCCAAGAGCTCCTGGGGACTGCACTGAGGAACTGGGTTGGTCTGGATGCAAAGGATCGGGAAGCAGTGGTGGTTCCCCGGTGCCTGGGGTGCCAAGTTGGGGTGCCAAGTCAAGGAATGGGACAAGTACCCAGAATAGGAGGAGAGATGGGTGGGGGAGATGGGAGGGTGAATGAGGCTGGGAGAGTCAAGGCACGGAGGGCCTGATGTACTTACCCAGGAAGGAGGCTGGTGGGTTGTGCAGGCCCAGGGAAGCAGAGGGAGGTAAGGGCGGGACCAGGCCCAGAGAGCTCCCAGGGACCTCCAGAAGGAACTGGGTCTGTCTGGATGTAACAGATCAGGAAGCAGTGGTGGTTCCTGGCAAGGGGTCCACCCAGTGTCCAGGAAAGAGGCTGGTGGGTTGTGCAGCCCAGGGAAGCAGAGGGAGGTGAGGGCGTGACCAGGCCCAGAGATCTCCCCAGAGAGAAGCTGCCAGGTTGTGCAGCCCAGGGAAGCAGAGGGCAAGTTACCTTCTTTTTTTGTTAACAATGAAGGACATACACATTTTAAAACTCATATTCTTTTTCATTTAAAATGAACTACTTTGCCTTAGCTGGAAAGAAATCTTTATTTCTTCACTGAAAACAATATTTATGCTGGGTATGGTGGCACATGCCTTTACTCCCAACACTTGGGGCGGGGGGGCAGAGGCATGCGATCTTTGTGAGTTCAAGGCCAGCCTGGTCTCCATAGCAAATCCAGTCTAGCTGTGGCTACAAAAGGGAGGACCCTGTCTGAAAAAGACAAAAAAGGGAAGGGAAGGGAAGGGAAGGGAAGGGAAGGGAAGGGAAGGGAGAAAAAGGGAAAAGAAAAAGATATTAGCTAAAGAAATAAAACTGCCTGTTAGTCCAGCTTTCAGGAGGCTGAGGTAGGAGGACTACCATAAGTTAAAGGCCAGCCTAAAGCTACAAAACAAAATAAAACAAAAAAAACCAAAATACTATCAAATGCTAAGTAAGCCTCTTCTAAATAGTGGCAGTATCACAGTAGTCAAAATAATTCTTGCAGAATTTTTGCTATATCAGAGAAAAAACAGACAATAATAAGTTTATAAAGTAATAAATAAGTTCTATGACTAGTATAAGTATGGGAAAAAGTAAAACTGGAAAGAGAGGTGGGAAGATATCAGGGAGTGTAGAAGACAGCTGGTTTTAAGCAGAAGAGTCAAGACAGTCTTATTAGAAAGATATTGGTAGGAATTATAGGTAGAGACCTTGGCTTATATTCTAAGCAGAAAATGAGGCCTTTGGAAGTTTGGGAAAGAACACTCAGCAGCTACTCCTAATTATGAACCTTAATTACCCTTAGACTGCACAGCAACATGCATCCAGGTGCTCTTCCTCCTCCCTTTCATTGTGCTTGCCTGTGTCTTTCCCTTTCCTCCCTTCTTCGCTCACAATCTGATGGTTCTCCTCTCCAAATTCCCTGCCCTCTTTTCTGTCTTAAGCATGATTTCCCATCATTTTCTATTCACTGACACCACTTACAAGGAAAAGGGGACTTAGTAGAAAAGCACATGAAAGAAAAATTCTAAGCTTCGAAACAGAACTAGATAACTGCTCATGTGATGTGTGTCTATGAATTAGAACCTCACATTTTCCTCTTCTGCTTTTTAGGGTATTTTTTTATGAGGGGTTCAAACTCAGGGACTTGCATATGCAAAGCAAGTGTTCTACCATTGTACTACATCCCATATCTACCCTTCTAATAATCTTAAACAGCAACCGTCATAACTCATCCATCCATCCATCCATCTATCCATTCATTTATTTATATAAAAATATTTATTGTTACACTGGAACTGGACTATTTTGAAAAGACAAAGATGAATAAGGTTATCTGTCCTATAACGAGGTGACTTGAAAAGACCAGCTTCTCTAGAGATAACCTATCCATGCAGTGAGACAAATTCCACAGTAGTTTGGATGTTTGCTTAAAAAGCAAAGAAGGAAGGAATATATATCTCCTGTGAGATGTGTAAAGATTTCCTGAGGGGACTTTTCAATTGTCTCAAACAATGGGTAGAACGATTTTAAATAAAGAGTTCTAATGAACTCTAGTGAACAGAAAAGTAGCAACCATTAGAAACCATCAGAGGGCTGCTCATCAGGAAAGACTCCAAGAATTGGAAATGGATGAATACAGTTAAAAGAAAATCAAAAAGCTTGTCTTCAGTTCATAGAACATCTTTACTGGACCTTCCACAAATTAAGCATAGATATTATGTCAAGAAGTTCTCATCAATTACAGATCTGCACTTCAGCTTGTGTTTAGTTCACACACAAACAGTGCAGATTAAGAAACTGAACACTAGAATCAGAAAAAAGTTCAAGTCACAAGTCAAAGAAAAATGAGAATAATAATAATACTAATACTTTTAAAGGACAGCACTAAAGAGGCTGAAGAAGGATTGACATCCTGGGGTACATAGTGAGTTCAAGCAAGTTTAGGCTACAGTTTGAGATCTTAGCTCATAAAAACAAAATAGATCTTGTAAGGACTGCATATAGTACCACAGTAAAAATAAAATTAAAGAATCATGACCAGGAGACTTGGGACAGTGTTTACCTCAAATGGAAGATGCGATGGTTAATATTGTCTACTTGGTAGGATCTAGAACCACTTAAGAGACAAACCTATGGACATGCCTGTTAGGAATTTTCTAGACTGGGTTCATTGAAATGGGAAGACCTACTCTAAATGTGGGTGGCACCATCCCAATGGGGTACAGTCCCTGGCTTCATAAAAAGAAGAATGTGAGCTGAGTACCAGCATTCATTACTCTCTGCTTCCTGACTGTGGATGCAATGTAACCAGCCATCTCACACACTTTTCACCATGTCTGACCTGACATGATGGACTGGGTCATCAAAGCAGGAGCTAAAACACATCCTTCCTTAAGCTGCTTTTGTTGGGTATTCTATCACAGCAACGAGAAAAGTAGTAGTTCAGGAGAGTAGAAGTTCTTAATACATATTGTCCATCAGAGCAGAATACCTGAGCCAACATAACTTACAAATAATTTTTAAATTATTTTTGCAGTAGTACAAACCTATACTCTCAATATTCAAGAAATAGTGGCCAGAGGCTCATACTAACTTGTACTATATAATAAATTTGAGACTAACCTGGACTAGTGAGCAAGATCCTGTCTCAAAAAAATATGTGTGTATACACATAGATATACATACATTTTTTTATAATGCTGAAAACTGGGAAGTCCATGATCAAGGTACCAGCAGGTTAGGGGTCTCTCTCTACTTCCAAGATAGTGCCTTGACTACTGTACCTTCCAGAGGAAATGTGATGTCTTCACACAGCAAAGGCACAAGAGAGAATCCATTCCCTAGGACTATTTGTATAGCAGCACTGATTACTCACGACAGTAGAGCCCTCCTGACTTAGCTATGTCCCATTATGCCCCCACATATCCAACATTGTTGCAATGCAGATAAAGTTTCCCAGCACATAAATTTCAAGGAGCAAAGTCCTCATAGGTAGATGGAAAGTACTCTCAGGGCTCTATTTTCCTGTAATGAATTTATAAGTGAATATTTAAATATAAATTAATAAAATTATGAAAAGAAAAAAGGAAAACATGAAGGGACAAAGAAGGGGAAGAAAGGAGGAAATAAAGGGAGGGAGGGAATCTAGTATAAACTGTGAGACTATTTCATTCACCAAGAATTTTGAATAATTCCATTCTATTCATCCAATGTCCATTGGAGGGAGGAAGAAAAAAGAAAAATGAAAAGAAAAGAAACTTTTCCCTTTTTCTCCCTTCCCTTCCCTTCCCTTCCCTTTCAATTTAGAAAGGTGAGAAAGGCACATGTGCGCATGCACACATACCCCCCCCCACACACACACACAATTAAGCTCTTAAGAAAGAAGAAACAACAAGCTGGGCATGCCACACTTGTAATCCTAGTACTCAGGAGATGGAGGCAGAAAGATTACTGTGATTCGAAGGCTATCCTGGCCTACAGAGTAAGACTGTCTCAAAAGAAAGGAAGAAAAGAAAGAAGGGAAGGAAAGAAGGAAGGGAAAGAGGAAAGAAAAGAAAGAGAAAGAAAAGAAAAAGAAATACAGTACAATACTCACAGCCAGATATAATGTGGATATGTCAGGAGGGGTAGCTTTAATCTGGGAGCAGTAGACATCAAATAAGCTGAGTTCCTCTGTGCTTGCAGATGTAAAGGATTTACCTGGCACAGAGGGCAGGTGACTAGGACCAGCTAGCTCCTATTTCTACCAATATAGCTCTTTAGCAATTTTTTTTTTGAGACAGGGTCTCCCTGTAGCCTCATCTGGCCTGCAAATTACTATGTAGACCAGGCTGGCCTTAAACTCACAGAGATCTGCCTGCCTCTGCCTCCCGAGTACTGGGATTAAAGGTGTCACCGTGCCTGGAACAATATAGTTCTTTAACTATATTGAGCCTTTAATGCTGAGAATAATGACAAGTTTTACAGGACCCAGGAAGGTGATGACACACTGCACTTCATTAACATAAGCAGTTCCCAGGTTCTAACATTACTGCTACTGGATGTATCCTAGACAAGCAATAAAATACCTGAAGGTTAAGACAAGACTGAGAAATCAAGGAAAGACAGTGCTGCCCTTTGAGGCCACAAGACCTACATAACATGTTTTCAATGCTTCTACTCCTATTGGAATTAGATTTAGTCATGCCACTGACTGCCATCAATCTCCTAGACCCTGACATATCATTTTTAATGCTTGGGACTACACCCTGATCTAGATCTACACATGCTCTATGGGGAACCCATTTAACTCAGATAGTGCATGCAGTAAGACAATGGCGACCATACCTACCAGCATCCTTTCACATCTGTGCATCAGAACACAGCCTAGGTACAGGATAGGGCACTAAATTAAATAACCATCCAAATATATAAAACACAGCTCTCAGTATAAACATTCATGCACACATTTTCCAATGCTTGGTTATCAAGTTAGGAAAGTGGTGTTGTCTAGGAGATAGCTGTACTCAGGGGCATCCTCCCATTAATGAGCTACACAGATGCCTAGCATGGTGGCACTGGCCTTTAATTCCAACATTCAGGAGGCAAAGGCAAGCAGATCTCTGTGAGTTCCAGGCCAGAGAGATCCAATATCAAAAAGACCAATAAAAAAAGAGCCAGACACTCAGAGCAAGCAGCTAACATTTACATTTATTAGGATGGAAAAAATTCCAAGGCAGCAGCATGACCCCATGTATAGTGAGGTTTCTGGGATCCCCTGCAGCAGAGCACTGTGTCCTGACTGTAGGCTTGGTGCCCATGTTTGTTGCCTTCTGTTCTTCCTCAGTCAACCATCTCGATGGAAACACATGTGTGCACCCCAAATAAAAACCTAGACACCTAAGACACTATGAAAACTACTTCTGACTCCTCAGCATCCTTTCATGGTCATTACATCCCAGGAATGCCATTCGTGGCAGTGGGCAACATGTCAATCAACAACTTATCTTTTATTCAAAGCTGCTGTCAGATCCAGACATTAAAGCCTTTTGGTCCTCCATGATAAACCCAAACAGTGAGATGCTTGATTTATATGTCAACTTTACTGGGCTAAGGATACTGGGCTCTCTGGTTAAACATTATCATTATCCTTGGTGTTTGAAATCACTGTGTGAATGAGGCAGATATTCCTCCTGAAGGAGGGCTGATATCCTCTAACATATTAGGACATGAATAGAACGGAAAATCTGGGGACAGTTGAATGTGCTCAGCTTGACTGCTCCAAGATGACATACATCTTTTTTCCTTAGTGCTTTGGGTTTTCAGGCTACAGACTCAGACCAGAATCTACCATCAACTTCCAGCTCTCAGGACTTCAAACATACCACAGGCTTTCGAGCATCTCTAGTTTGTATAATGTACATAGTAGGACTCTTCAGCCTTTATAATTACCCAAACTAACTTTATTATGCACACTATACACACTCAGACCACCACCATGACCACATTTCCTGTGTTTCTTTAGAGAATCTTGAAAATATACATTCTTAGCTCATATTGTTTTATCCCCCCCCTCTGTGTGTGTGTGTGTGTGTGTGTGTGTGTGTGTGTGTACATCTGTGTGTCTGTGTATCTGCCATATGTGCAGGGGCTGGGGGAGCTGCTCACAGGGGCCAGAATAGGGTGTTAGAGTTACAGGAGGTTGTGTTCCACTGCCCAGTGTCTATGCTGGAAACTAAATTTGAGTCCTCTACAAGAGCAGTAAGTACTGTTAACCCCTAACCCGTCTCTCCAGCCCCTTGTGTACATTAAAATCAAAGTACAGTCTGCATATAAAGATGAATAGCTTTTTAAAAAATTAACAGGGCAGATCTGGCTTTGGTAGGCTAATGCTGAGGTCTTACCAGACAGCCTGAGAGGGTGGGTTCGGACCTCCATCTGTGTAGCAGTTCAGATCTCAGCAGACCACCAGAGAGTGCCCAGTTCTGGCCTCCCTCTGGTCTCCCTCTGGCATAGGGTTGAGAACACAGGGGACTGCCTGAGAGCACCAGGATCCTGCTTCCACGTGGTAGTGAGTTTCCCCTAATTGCGCCATACCCATCTCCCTACCTGGGATTTTGTGAGGCCCCTTCCAAGGCCCCAGGGAAGATCTAGCTTTGGTAGGCTAAGGCTGAGATCCTAGCAGACAACCCGAGAGGGTGGGTTCAGACCTCGATCTGTGTACTGGCTCAGATCTCAGCAGACCTCCAGAGAGTGCCAAGTTCTGGCCTCCCTCTGGCCTCCCTCTGGTATAGGGGCTGAGAACATGGGGGACTACCTGAGAACACCTGGATCCTGCCTCCACGTGGTGAAGGAAGCCAAAAGTGTACCTGACTGGAACCTGAATTGGATATCTGTAGGTACTCCTGAATAGCTGATCTGAAGCCATCAGTTCCCTCCAAATTAAACCTGAGAGAATCTGAACCCTGTACTAGCCAGCTTTACATAACCAATAAAGAAAGGATCTAGGCACCCAGATAATACAAACAGAAGCATACTTCAACTTAATTCTCATATCAGAATCATAAACAACAAAAGAAATTCACATGCCAAAACCACAACAAAAGAATAATAAAGTGGAAAGCCAAAGCACTATATCCCCACTAAACTCCACCAATTCTGCAGAAAAGTTCTACAAGGAGAATCCCCTAGAGATAACTCAGGACACTGAATTTAAAAGAACAATAATAAAAATAAGGAATTTAACTAATTTAAAGAACACACAAACAAATCAAAGAGCTAAAAGAAGATAGGGATAAACTTCTGAATGAATTCACTGAAAAGATAGAAACATTGAAGAAAACTCAGGCAGAAATGAAGAAGGAAGTGCAAAACTCAATAAGTCAACTTGAAACAACAGGGAAAAGCCTCACTGCTACAACGAATGAAATGGAAAACACAATATCAACACTGGAGGATAAAGTTGAAGAATTGGACCCCTCAAGCAAAGATTATGAAAAAAATTTTTTAAAACAAAAGAATAGAATATCCAAGAGATGTGAGACAACATGAAAAGACCAAATCTACATATCATAGGAATAAATGAAGGAGAAGAATTTCAGGTTAATGGTATTGACCAAACCTTAAACAGGATTGTAGAGGAGAGTTTCCCAAAATTAAGGAAAGACATCCCCATACAAATACAGGAAGAACACAGAACACCAAATAGACATGATCAGAAAAGAAATTCCCCATAACATATCATAGTAAAAACACTAAATGTACAGAACAAAGAGAGAATACTGAAAACAGCAAAAGAAAAACAAGTCACATACAAAGGAAAGCCCATCAGAATTACAGCTGACTTATCAGTGCAAACTATGAAAGCCAGAAGAGCCTGGACCTAGTATTTCCAGTTCTACATGACAATAGATGCCAACCAAGAATACTATACCCAGTAAAAATGTCTATTATACTTGAGGGGGAAAGAAAACTCTTCCATGACACCAACAGCCTGAAAGAATACATTTCCACAAAACCAGCCCTTCAAAGTATACTTGAAGCACTTCAGAGAACAGAGAGAAAAACAACTATACCCTAGGGGCAGTGAAGGAAAAATTTTAAAAAGTATAATTTAGGAAACACAAAATTACAAGAGAACACAAACAACAAACAAAATGATGGCAACCAAAACACACCTTTCAATAATTATCTTAAATATCAATGAACTGAACTCCTCAGTCAAAAGACACATGCTAAGTGAATGGATTAAGAAACAAAATCCACCTCTTTGCTGTCTGCAAGAAACCCATCTCACCTTCAAGGACAGGCACTACCTTAAGGTAAAAGGGTGGAAAAGAATATTCCAAGCAAATGGCACTAAGAAACAAGCAGGGGTTGCAATTCTAATATCTGACAAAATAGACTTCAAAGTAAAACTAATCAGAAGAGATAAGAAAGGTCACTTCATTCTGATCAAAGGAACAGTTAACAAAGAAGATATTACAGTCCTTAACACATATGCACCAAATTCTGGTGCACCCTAATTCATAAAAACAGCACTGCAGGACTTTATGACACAGATTAACCCCAACTCAGTAATAGTAGGGGACCTCAATACCCCACTGTCTCCATTAGACAGGTCAACTGGACAAAGAATAAACAGGGAGATGTCTGAATTCAATGATACCATACATCAGATGGATCTAACATCCATCTTTCGATTATTCCGCCCAAACACCAAAGAATACTTTCTACTCAGCTCCCCATGGAACTTTTTCAAAAATTGACCACATAGTGGGTCACAAGACAAACCTCAACAAATGCAAAAATACTGAAATAATTCCATGCATTCTATCAGACCACAATGCAATAAAGCTCAAAATCTACACTGGACAAAGCTTTAGTCACTACACAAACTCATGGCAATTGAACAACACACTCTCAAACAATGAGTGGGTCAAAGGAGAAATTAAGAAAGAAATAAAAGAATTCCTAGAGTTCAACAAAAAGGACAATACAACACAACACAACATCTGGGACACTTTAAAAGCAGTCCTAAGAGGGAAGTTTATAGTTCTAAGTGCCTATATTAAAAAATTAGAAAGAGCCCAAATAAATGACCTAACACTGCAACTCAAGGCACTTTAATGAAATAGTAACAGAAAACAATACAAAGAATCAATGAATCTAAGAGCTGGTTCTTTGAAAAGCTAAACAAGATAGACAGGCCCTTAGTCCAGTTAACCAAAAGAAAGAAAGAGCAAATCCAACTCGACTGAATCAGAAATGAAAAGGGATACATCACAACAGACACCCAAATGATCCAGACCATTACAAGGAAATATTTTTAAAATGTATACACTACTAAATCTGAAAGTCTAAAAGAAATGGAAGGATATCTGATGGTTAAACATCCTCACAATTGGGCTTGTTGATGATTGTGCTCATTCATTAAAGGAGGGCCAAGCATTGTCACTGAACCCTTACTGGAGTATCCAGCCACTCTTCCCAGCCAACTGTGTGTAATTTGACCCTAATCCCACATGGCCTCCTGGATTTTGAGAGGGCTAAAGTATACAATCTGTGGAAGGCTAAGAAGAGAAGGCATGACCCATGCTGGGTAAAGGCTATCCAGTATGCATACCCTCAGGTCACACATACACCTCAGCATCCCCTTGGTTATCTCAGTAAGTAAGCTCAATAAATTCATTCATTCCCCAGTAAAAATTTAATCAAACATTGGCTTGGCTCTAGAATCTTAAAAGGAAATAAGCATTGCTTAGCATTCCAGGAAAAGACGTTTCGCAACTGAAGGATAATTTATTTGTTAATGCTATTATGTCTCCTAATTATTTTTAAAAAGAAAGAAAGAAAGAAAATGGGAATGTAAAAGATATTAAAAGGATATGGGAATGGAGATATTTTCCAAAGTAGAAAAAATGAGAAAGCCTAAGCAAGTGATGAAGGTCTGTTTAGGTTTGTTATATATAAAGGATGAGACAAAAATAATATACATATAATCTTAAATTTTCTATGGTCATAGTTTAGTCAACTAGTTTAAGGAAGAAAATATAAATCTATTCAATGTTTATCTGAGAATATTTTGTACTTTACCCAAGCCTTATCTACATAGCACATGATAATTAAATGTATCAGACTAGTGGAACTAACCTTATAGGATGTTTAACAGCCGTACTTTAAGGCCTATACTACTGTGGTCAGACAGACTTAAAGGACAGTTTTTCCCCTTGCCCTCCAAGGTTGACCAAGTTCCAGGGTACTAAGAAACATCTCTTAAAATGTCCTGTAAATGTGGTGAGTCACCTGTCCTCTTATTTAGGGAAGACATGGAGACCCCACAAGATGGACTTGAACCAGTGTCCAGTCTATAGAGAGGAGGGTTAACTAAGAGGAAACATCTCATTCATGCTTCCAAGTAAAGCCAGACATGGTTGAACAGGACCTTTGACTTATCTTCACATAGATGGAGCTGGTAAAAGAAAGGAACCAGGAACTCTTCCCAAGCCCATGTGACCCCTGAGGAACAGATCATCAAATGACCTTAAGTGTAAAAATAAATTGATTTAATTGGGCCAACTGTATAGTGTTAAACACCCAAAAGGAAAGTATAACCAAAGAGTAAAGTCATCCATATACTTCTTTAAGAGTTCAAGAGAATATGCTTTATATAAGTCTATATAAAAAGTTATTTAGACAGTTTTTTCTCATTGATGATTTTATTCCTAACTAGAAAGTGCTGCTCAGATGTAAGACTTCACATCTTGGTCTCCAATACTATAGTGCCCACCTGTAGCTAAGGGAGACAACCAGCTATTGTTCTAAAATGATCAATGAATTTGTTTTCTCCCCCTATTTAGAGGCCTTTGAGAGGGAACTGACACTGATTCTAACTACTCCAACAGCTATCAAAATACCTGAAAGCAAATCCTGAATCCATCACTCTAGAGTCCAGCCTTGGAAGACAAAAGAAAAATGAGGAAGAACCCAATAGAGGGATGCTTTTGGAAGTCCTTGTCAAGAAAGTGCAATGGACTGTCATATGAACTGAACAGGGAGCAATCTGCTCTTATATAGGAACTCTGCTGCACAGCTTCAACAGTGAACTTCCTTGCCTTTACGTCGCCTTCACATCTCCTAGTCAGGATTCAAGGACTTTCTTTTCCCCCTAGAGATAAGAGTTATGCAATTCGGGAGTCTTTTAGATAGATCCACTGAAGGGGTACCCCCAATTGCCTCACCCTGTGTCCCTGTTCAGCATGGAAGAAGCCAGAGTGGTCTGTCTCCTGATTCCCTATCCACAAGTTGGGTAACCTCTTCAGAGGATGGTGTGATAAGAATAGGAGGTAGGAATTGGGTAGGCAGTTAGGGTAAAAGGACCCCAAAGAAATGTAGCCAGTTTCTTGGCTAAAAGTCAAAATGTCCTTGGGCCTGTTAACAATGTACTCTGTTCCAAGGCCAAAAATGTCCAAAGTATTTGGGAGCTTGTATCTAATCCTTAAAAGATTTTATGGTTACCTCTTCATAGGGGGGAATGTTAGGGTACCCAAAGCCCCATAAAAATAAATAAACGAAAGAAGAAAAAAAAAGAAAAAGAAAAAAGTGATGGGGAGATATGGGATGTATTGGAAGGGAGAGAATGGGAATGGATTTGATCATAACACCTTATATGCATGTATGAAATTCTCAGTAAAGTTTTTGTAAAAGTTTTAAAAAATTAACTTAGGAGCCAACATGAGAATATCTTTAGGAAAGTGTGGGAGCCGCGAGCGACCCTGCGAAGGTGGCGCCAAGAGAAAGTGAGCAGGGCGATGCTTGGTGTGTTTTAAAAACCTCCCGATTGGCTGAAGGATACTTCCCCGTCTCTGGGGATGTGTGATCAGCACATGATCATTGTTGATGTCTACGGGACCCTGCCCATGTGGCAGGCTGACCTTTAAGCTAATTGGGTGCATTCGGGGGAGGGGGTTTCCGAAGGGATTTTCAAACTGTGGTTTTTGCCTATATAAGTTCTGTGACACCTGCAATAAACAAGTTCCTGCTTGACAAGACTCCCTGTCGAGTCTGATTGTCCTCAGTAAGGAGGCTGGTGAAACAGGCAGACAGTGTGCTCACCTTTCCCTGACCCCCATGGTGGCAGGTCCCTCCGGGGCGGGACCTTGGGGCGGACCCCCACAGGAAAGTATATTATTATTGGGAAAATACTTTTCTTAAAGCTGAAGGAATGGTCAGGTGCGATGGTGCACACTTTCAATCCCAGCACTTGGGACAAGGAGGCAGGCAGATCTCTGTGTGAGTGAGTACAGCCTGGTCTACATGGTGAGTTCCAGGCCAGGAGGAGCTATAGGGAAACCCTATCTCAAAAAAAAAAAAAAAAAAAAACTGAAGCAAATTGGAGTCCTGAAAATCTATGCATTAGCTGGCAGAAAATCTTATGAAAGGAGACCTTATTCATTGTTGGTAAGATTGCAGGCTGATGCAGACACAATGGAAATCAGTGTGACATTTTCTCAAAAAGCTAAAAATAGAACTATCATAAGACCCAGGTAGACTCCTGGGAAAAAGAACACCATACCCTATTACAGAGATATTTTCTCACAGGTGTTTATTTCAGCTCTAGCCACAATAGTCAAGAAATGGAATCAGCCTCAACATCCATCACCTAATGACTGAATACTTAAAATATGGTACATTTACACAATGGAATTCTTTTGAGCACTAAAGAAAAATGAAATTTGGAGAAAAATGGATGGAGCTAGAAAAAATTATATTAAATGAGGTAACCCAGACCCAGAAAGACAAATGCTGCATGTTCTGTCTCATACATGGATTGCAGAGGAATAATGGGGCAGGAAGGGATAAGAAATGGGGATAGGAGAACAGGAAAAATGAGGGAGTATACAGTAGAACAGCTTAACTAAAGACCTTTGACAGTACTCTATGGAAACCTACTATTGTTAAAGCTTCATAAAAGAAACACACACACACACACACACACACACACACACACACGCACATATGTATGGGGTTTAAATGGATCTATTCTATAACTAGGGGACAGTGACACCTCCAGACAACATTGGCTTTCAAATAAAAAGTCCAAGGCCAGGCATGGTAGCACATGCTTTTAGTCCCAGCACTTGAGAGGCAGGGGAAGAAGCAGGCAAATCTCTATATGCTCAAGACCATCCTGGTCTACATAGTAACTTCCAGGACAGCTGGGGCTAGAGGGAGATCTTGTTTCAAAAATAAAATTAAATTAAAAAGTCCAGTACCAAGTATGAGTTTTACCTCCTTTCCAGTTGTTGGTCAGTGGAATCCCCAAGATGCCCCTAAACATTACAGGCTACTGCCAGTACTCTTGGTTGACCTATAGAACTTGATAGCAATACCCTGTTGCTGAAGACACTACATATTTGAGTCACAGGACATGGAGAAATCAAGCTGGTACTTACCTGGAAGCCTCATTCTTACTGGCTAGCTTTCATTAGTGCTGGATGGTTCTATGCACACTAGGAGAGAGGAGCAGAAAAGTCATCAGTCTTACTCAGCTGTGAATCCTCAGAGCTACAATAATGATTCCTGGCAATCTATGCTCTCTGGTGCAATAGTGGCACAACTATTATGGAAGTAACCAACCACTGTCTGATTGAATTTAAGATCCATGCCACAATATGGAACCCATGTCTGGTACCATTAACTGGGAAAAAGCCAGTAGCTACCTAGGTCATAGGCCCTTCAGGAGAACCTAATACTATTATTCTGTTAAATAGGCATAGTAATGAAATGCCCCCTGAGTTCTTATACCCATAGATTAGTGCATTTCTCAACCCTCATCAGAGAAGCTTCTTCTTCCAGTACATGACAATTAATACAGAGAAAAGAATCAGTGAATGTGTGCATAATAAGAGATTGTACGGTGCCCAGCTTTAAATGGGACATCTATATCACATCTACTCCCCTCAAGGCTCAAAGATCATTGTAAAAGAGGGGGCAGAAAGATTATAAGAGCTGTAGGAAGTGGATGACCATAGTGAAACAGTATCTGCTGGACACAACAGCATTGTTGCATGCATGAACTCACAGCATCTGGGACCACACGCACAAACTTACACAATATCAAGTCCGTCAAACTCTAAGGATGGATAAGGGAGGGGTTCATGAAGTCCTATTCCTGTCTAAGGAGCTATTGTCCGTTAATGGATACTAGGAGATGTAGAGTCACTTTTCTTCAAGGACACAGGTCCCGAGAAGATATCAGTGCTCCAGTAGATGGTCCCACACCTATGCACATACAGGACTCAGTGTTTATTAAATTTTAAAAAAGAAAAAAAAAGTAAGCTCATGAACTTGGGAGGAGAAAGGTGGGAGGAAGGGATAGGAGAAGAGTTGGAGGAGAGGGAATAGGGGTGGATTGGATCCAAACTCATTATATCCATGTATGAATATTAAATAAAATATTTTTAAACAAAATAAAATCACTTAATCTGATCTATGTTCTATATTGAACACCAAAACTGTTAAAAGTTCTTCATGACTCTCCTTAAGGTATGGTCACTAACAGCCTGTCTACTTCCTACATCCTCTCTGTGGGTCATATCTCCATTTTTCAGGACTTGTATTGATTTTAGGCCTTCCCAAATGGCAGTGGAAACTCATAAGACAAATTACATGAGACTGTAACAAATGTTCCAAGAGATAATATTCTTCTAGATGGTTACACTCCAAACATTTGTGTAAACATAAAAATAAATACCAAGAGTCTTCTTCCCACTGAGCAACATCCAGGATTTTAATACTTATAACATCTGGCCCTATTAAATAATTGTGATTTCCGTGATTCTATCTCAAGAGTTTTGCTGGGTTTTGTTGCTTTTATTCTTTCCTTGTGATGGCATCTTCCCCATTGTGAGTCCATTGTTAATTTGCTCACAAACAAATCCCTACAACTGCCATTGATGAAACACTGGAGAGTCTATTTTGATTATAGTCAAACAATGATTCTTGCAGAAGCATTCTTAACACTGGCTTTTTATACACCTATACTTTACGCAGACTAGTTGTAAATATGTGATTTATTTTGTAATCCTATTTTTGAGGGAAAGGGCATTTATTTGTTCATTATTTTGTACGTTCTGAGTTTACATACTACCAAACTTAAAATTTAGACAAATAGTGTGAAGAATGTTCATCCAGAGGCCCCAATAATTTATATATGACTACATTTCTTTATTATTTCCTGTCTTCTTTAACACAATATCACTCTTTTTCTGACTATTGAGAATAAGTTGCAGTCAGGTGTCTCTTGACCTCCCACCCCAAACACTTCAGCATGGCCCTCATCCTAATGAAGTTTTTGACAGCTCTACAGCTTCCTCAGCCTCTAACCAGAGCAGCAGTGCCAGAAGGACAACAGCCAGAAGCTGAGAACTTTCCCCAAGGCCATGAAACAAGCCTGAAGGGACTCTTGCCAAATCTCTAGAAGTGTTCATCAAATTAAATGATAAGTGCAGTGCTTTCTGATAACATTCCAAAGGAATTTTTGAATAAGCCTTTCAAGAGTTCTGATACATGTTCCAACTTGGACAACACAAGGACATTTCCCTGGGAAAGATAAGCCAGTCACAGCCAGGCATGGTGTCACACATCTTTAGTTCCAGCATCCCAGCACTTGGAAAGCAGAGGCAGGCAGGTGGATCACTGTGAATTCAAGGCCAGCCTGGTCTACATGGTGAGATCCAGGTCAACTGGAGTTACAGGAAGACACGGTCTCAAAAAGACCAAAAAGAAAGAAACAAAAATGTGTCACCAAAGGACCAACACTGCTTGACTCCACTGATTATAGAGATCTCCACTAGAATGATCAGATTCATAGAGACAAAAGATAGATAGAATTGAGACCTGAGGGAAGGGAAGGTTCAGTCTGGGATGATGAAAAGTTCCAGAAAGTGGTGATATGTGCACACCACTGCGGATGTGCTTAATGTTATTGAA
This sequence comes from Nannospalax galili, assembly GCF_000622305.1. NCBI lineage: Eukaryota > Metazoa > Chordata > Mammalia > Rodentia > Spalacidae > Nannospalax > Nannospalax galili. The sequence continues at coordinate 309,334 of NW_008339910.1, read as the reverse complement.
CTATACCTTAACAACACTAAGACAGACTTGGGTTTGGTGGTACACGGTTATAATCCCAGCACTTGGGAAGATCAGGAGTTCAAGGCCATCTTTAGCTACATACTAAGTATGACTGAGTATTGCCTGGTCTATATGAGTCCCTGTGTCAAAAGACTGAAAAAGGGGCTGGAGAGATCGTTCAGGGGTTAAGAGTACTGACTGCTCTTGCATAAGACAGGGATTTGGTTCCCAGGACCCACATGGCAGCTAACAACTGTCCTTAACTTCAGTTCCAGGGGATCTGACACCCTCATCTGGCCTTTGCAGGCATCGTATGACATGGGTGCACTTATATACATGCAGGCAATACATTCATACACATAAAATAAAAATAATAAATAAAATATTTTAAATTTGAAAAAAAGACTGAAAAAGAGTTACCATGTGTACAAGGTTATAGCTTGGATCTAAGACATTCAGTCTTTACATTGATGGCTTAGTTCTGTGCTTAAAAACATGGTAGATTTATTATGCAATCTGCTTGATGAAAGATAGTTTGGAGACAAGTGTTCGCATATCACATTAGGGTATTTGTTAAAATGTCCTAATTTAAGCTGTCATTGTTGTTTCCTCCAGGAATTAATATTTTGTTTAAATGGATCCATTGGCTCACTGCTATGTAACAATGTTTTTATATCTTTTTTTATGTATATGAGTGTATTGCCTGTGTGTATGTAAGTGTACCTGTGTCATGTAATGCCCACAGAGGTCAGAAGAAAGCATCAGATCCCCTGGAACTGGAGATATGGACAGTTGTTAGCTATCATGTGTGTGCTGGGAATTGAACCCAGGTTTTCTGCTAGAGCAGTCAGTGCTTTTAACAGCTGAGCCATCTCTCCAGTCCTGTTTTTGTTTCTTATACAGTATTCCCATTGACATGGTAAAAAGTTAATACCATAGCTGTTGATACCCAACAAGGCATACACTATGCAAATTGTACAAGTAAAACTTTGTCATTTAAACAATTCATAACAATAGTAATAAATTTCAAGTTGGATATGTTAAGACTTATGGCCTGTTACAGAGTCAGTAATCTCTAGTTCCTAAACATCTGCACCTTCCTGCCATGTGAACAGCTACCACTTTCATTCTTCAACATCTTAATTATTTTCTTCCAAAGTGATTCCTTTTATTTATTTTTACTTTATGTGTATGTTTTTTGCCTGCCTCTATGGACGTGCACCACGTCATGCATATAATGCCCATGGAAACCAGAAGTAGGCAACAGATTACCTGGAATTGGAGTTATAGACAATTGCTAGCTGCCATGTGGGTGCTGGTAACCAAACCTGGGTCCTCTGCAAGAGCAGTCAGTGCTCTTAATCACTGAGTCATCTCTCCAGTCCCTGAAAGTAATTCTTTCTCTGACAAAAGTAATAGAATCCTCATGATCTTCTAAAGATAAAATAAAAAATTTATTGAGACTTGTTTAAAGTTCTTTTGAAATATATATGACTTTTTAAAAATTTATATTTACTTGAGACAAAATCTCAGCCTAGGCTGGCCTTATAGCTGAGCATGTCCTTGAGTTTCTGATCCTCCTGTTTCCACCTCTCCAAATGCTAGGATAACAGGTGTGTACCACCACATCTGATTTATAGGGACTGAACCCAGGACTTCCTGCCTGCTACACAAACACTCAACTGCATCTCTAGCCAGAATTCATTTTATAATAGTATATTTTGTTTGTTTTGTTATAGATGTATGAAACTGATTTAGCTTTTACCATTGGAAATATATGTAGTTAGATTGATAAAACATTTATAGGTGTTTGCTTTCAGAATAAGTCAATAAAATTTGTGTCACTTCAAAATAATTTCCCTTGACTTGGCAAGATGGGTCAGTGAGTAAAGGTACTAGCTGCCAAGCATGATGACCGAAGTTTGATTATTAGAACCCACAAGATGGAAGGAGAGAACCAACTTCCCCAAGTTGTCCTCTGACCTCCACACTCCCGTGATCTGCACACAACTAGGTGTGGTGCACACACCTTTAAACCTAGCATTTGGGAGGCAGAGCAGGCTGATCTCTCTAAGTATGAGACCAATCTGGTATGCATAGCAAGTTCTGGGATGTCCATGGCTGCATAGTGAGACCCTATTTAAAATAACAACAACAAAAACAAGCAAACAAACAAACAAAACAAAAAAACAAAAAAACCTCTTCTGTAGCCTTACATTTCCCTAAAATTTTCAAAAATTATGTTTATTGATTCTTTTATTATTCACTAAGTTGCTATTGATAACCCAAGCAGCAGTTTGTTAATTAATCTTTTTCTCTTTTTTTTTAAACTCTGACTCCTACTAACATATCTATGCTAAATTAAAAACAAATGAAGGTAACAGATTCAAAATTATTCCTAATGGGTGATAGTACATAGCAGAAATCAAATAATCCTGAAAGATTTAAAGAAAAACATATCAAAATAATGTGTAATAAACCCTTACCATATCATCTCATTTAAGTTCCTAGCCTATGAGCTAAGTATTATTAGCTTATATTAGAACTGGGGTGAAGCCAGGTGTAGTAGGGCATGCCTTTAATCCCAGCACTTGGGAGGCAGAGGCAGGTGGATCTCTGAGAGTTCAAGGCCAGCCTGGTCTACATAGTGAGTTCCGGGCCAGCTGGGACCCTGTCTTGAAAAGAATAAAAAGTAAATAAAGAAATAATTGGGGTGAAAAACATAAATATAAATATTAATAAACATACCAAGTTTGAGAATGACAAGCTAAGAATCACAGATGTGTCTGACAGAAAGCCTTGTACTTCCATCTCTGGCCTAAGGAGATGCCATCTCCATTTTGAATCAGGAGTGTGGATTTCTCTGTAGAAAGAATGAAAATTTCATGGTAGGCAGAGGGAAGAGTATAAATGTATAAGCTTGCAAAAGCATGGGACAGTCAAGAAAATTTGAGTTGTCAACTATTGTTGGCACCTAGATTTATCATCATCCCACTGTGGATTATGTAGACAGATGAAGAGTCTATTAGTGTCTGAAGCAGAGTTTAAGATAGAGGTACGATTTCTCATACCGCTTGGTCATGTCAGCAAGTTGTTTCCACTATATTCTGGAAAAAGAGTGAACTTTCATATTCTATTGCTCAAAGGTACCAGTATTCCATCCTCTAAAATGTTTACCTCTGAAGTATACATTAATGGTAACAACCATAAAGGAATTTCAAGTCTGTATTAACAATTTATATTCAAATCAGCATTAAGTCTTATATGAATGATTGTGTATTCAACCATTCTCATCACTGGACAATGTTAACTCCGTAGTTGTAATTTTCACTTCTTTATTGACTAATAATATTGAGTACCTTTTCATACATTGATCAATTGATATTTTATTATGTCTTTATCTAAGTTCCTTGTCAATGTTTCTAGTATTACCTGTCATTATTAACTTGTTGGGTTTCTTTTATATATTTTGCATTTTTCTATTATTTTTTGTGTGTATGAGTGCATCGCCTGCATGTAAGTGCATCTGTATTGTACAATGCCCTGTCAGAAGAGGGCATCAGATCCCCTGGAACTAGAATTATGGATGGTTGTTAGCTGCCATGTGGGTGCTGGAAATCAAACCTGGGTTCTCTGCAAGAACAGCCAGTGCTCTAAACCACTGAGCTATCTGTCCAGCCCCAGACTTTGCATTTTTAAATGGCTTTTTCTATACATGACTTCTTTCTTTTCACTATCTTTATTTTTATGGTCTTTTAAAAACATAGTCTCCCTGTAACCCTAGCTGGCTTGGAACTTACTATGTAGACCAGACTTGCCTAGATCTCACAGAGATCCAACTGCTCTGCCTCCTGAGTGCTGGGATTAAAGGTGTGCACTACCATGCCCAACCTAACCAAAACTCTATGCCTATTGATTAGTAATTCTCCACTTCTCCCTCCCACAACCTCTCAAAACCATTTCTCTCTTTGATACTGTGTGTTTTAGAGTTTAAGTATCTCATATAAGGACAATCATAAATTGTCCTTGTATGACTTACCTCAATTGGCATAATTTTTTCGTGATTCATCCATGTTTAATGTTAGAGTATTGCAAAATTTCCTTCTTGTGTAGATCTGAATAATTTCCTCATTTTTTGTTTGTTTGTTTTGTTTGTTTGTTTGTTTGTTTGTTTTATGTTTTTGAGACAGGGTCTCCCTGTAGCCTCAGCTGGCCTGGAACTCACTATGTAGACCAGGCTGACCTCAAACTCACAAGAGATCTGCCTGCCTCTGCCTCTCAAGTGCTAGGACAATAGACCGGCATGTGCCACCACACCTGGTGATTGTTTTATACATTCACCCACTTTGGGCATTTAAGTTATTTCTCTTTCCTGACTACTGTAGATACTACTGCAGTGAACAGAGGTGCGCTAGTATCTCATCATCTTCTGGATAAATATCCAGAAGTGGTATTACTGGGTTATATAGTAGGTCTATCCTTTAAATTTTTCTGAGGAACCTCCATATGGCTGAAGTGTAGCAGTCATCAATATCCACCAAGAAAGGTGCTTTTAGGGCACAGGCACAAGAGATGCCAGTCCCTCTGGGGGTAGGGATGCAGCATACCAGGACTGTACCACAGCAACCTGTCACCTTGCGTGGAATGGTGTGGGAGTGGTTGATCTTGTTTCACTGGTTATCTCTCTACTCAGGTTCAATGCACAGCTTAACCAAGATGATGACTGCTCCGAAGGCTAGAGCTACCTCCTTTGAAGCACTTAACACCCAGACCAGTATGGTGGTCATGGACCCCCACAATGTCAACTAATGCTTTGATCCTGGTCTGCTGGTCAACATGTCTGCTTCTACACCAACATCTTCAAAACCTCATCCTGAGGGACACCTTCAGGAAGAAGACAATCATCTCAGACTCCTAGGCAGGGAGGATAGACAGCTCTCACAAGGGACTTGATCTTCATACCCCAATCAGAGGATCCTTGGGACAGGAATCTGCATGCTGTCTTCAGCCCTGCCTCCATGAGCCCTACAGCCCAGGCTCCCATTCTGATCACTGCACCAGCCTCACCCCAGAGGTCTCTGCCAAAGACTAGACTTTTCTGCTACGCCACCATCTTTGCTACTGGGTGTTTTCCAGGGGAAGAAGGGCTTATAGGTTTCTAGGAATTCTTTATGTATTTTGGATAATTTCTTATAAGATATAAGGTTTTGCAAATACCTTCTGCCATTCCCTAAGTTGCCGTTTCACTTGCTGGCTGTTTCTTTGGCTGTGCTTTAAAGGCTAATTAGTAAGAAACTAAAAAATCACTTTATGGATTCTACATTTATTCTCTTGATATATTTATTGAGCACCTATTATGGGGCTAGGATCTTTTTGTTTTTATTTATTTACTTTTTTAATATAAGACTTATTGTTATCTTCCAACATTTTCCTTACATTTTAACAATGCGAACACTTTTTTTTAATATTTTATTTATTTTTTATTTTTTTCTTTCACATTTTTATTGAGCTGTTAAAATTTCATACATTTCCCACTCAAATCCAGAACCCCCCTTCCCCATCCATACCTCCCCCATCCCCCCCAACAAACTCATCATGCTATAGAGATACATGCATGTTTATTGCTGCTCTCTTCACAATAGCTAAAAAATGAAAACAACCTAAATACCTCTCAACTGACGAATGGTTAATGGAAATGTGGTACATCTACCCAATGAAGTTCTACTCAGCAGTAAGAAAAGATGAAATTTCCCAGTAAATGGATGGAACTAGAGAAGGCTAGAGTCTTTTTAACATGATGTTTCAGTGAATCCAGCAGGTAAAAATCCCTGCCTTCATTGAATTTAAAATTCTCCTTCAGGAAGACAGACATTAAGTAAACAAACAAAAACATAGCATGAAGAGCAGTGCCCCAACATCTGGGATTTACTTTAAAATACTCTAGAAACAAAACAAAACAAAACAAAATGGCAAGGAAATAGGTTTAGTAAGCCTGAGCTACACAGTGAAACTGTGTTTTAAAAGAACGAAAACCGAAATAATATTTACTTAGTGGATCATGGTAATGAATGAATCAGGCTTTCATTATACCACTTTCTCCAACGCTTGTGATTAATGCTATAAAGGAGACTGCAGCAGAACAGGTGAGTGACAGGGGTGTGCAGAGCTGGTAAGGGAAGGCCTGCGCATTTACTCATGTACGCACCTGTACAGCGGGGTCTCCCCGTTTTCTATCTTATCTGCCCTGTGAGTGCCTCTCCTTGAGACAGGCAAGGAAGGAAAAATCTCAATTCAATCCAGCCCAGGAAAACCTCAGTCTAACTTTCCTGCTGCTTCCACAGTGCCGGCTGGAATGACTCCTGCGGCAATGTGAAGACAGTTACTTAGTACTCAAGTGCTTTCTGAGACAGCAAGTCTGTACATTTTTGTGTCAGCCGTGCATTTTTCATTTCTATCTATTCATCTTCTTTGAACACCTTTCCTCCTGCCACCACCCCCATCCCCACAATTAATTGCCCGTAGCCTTTTTCCCTGGGTAACAGTAACTGCTCCACAGATGGCTTCAGCACTGGTTACCCATTCCTTCGTCTGCGTTTCATTTATTCTTACACGATTATCAGGAGTGATTTCATTGCCCTGGCCTTTGCATGTTTTTGGTCATAGCTGCTTTGGCCAAACACAATTTGCTGTAGCTTATCATGTGCTCATATCTCATCACAACAGAAACATCTGTCAACACCCATTCCTAGCTATTTCTTCCACTGTCTTGGTGACTTTACACTTTCTCCCAAATTCCATCACTTTAAATTTTCAGCTTTTTATAATTGACACTGATGCAATTCCGTTCTTCAATATAAGATATTTTCTGCCTTATCAATTCTACTCCACACCAAAAATAGCTCTCCAACCCTTTCAGCATTCTCTCTCATCTTCACCCACCCCCATTCCCTTCAGAAGAATTAACCTCTTTTCTTTTTGCCTCATTGAATTCTGTCTTTTAAAATCCTTAGGCTTTGTTGTTGTTTTAAAGTCAGTTCAGGATGCTGTGACTAGTATATTTAAAATAAATGAAATTGTTGTAGATAAAATATATCAAAATACTTTTCAGATAATGAAAGTAATCATGTGTGTGAAACTTTAGTTTCAGCTATAACTTGCATGTCGTGACTATTGTACGTAAGTGTGAACAATGTGTTTCCTACTGTGGCTGGTGTTGGTTTGAAAGCTCAGTAGCTAGCAGGCCTAGCTTTTGATATGTTAAATGAAAGCAAAAGAGTTTGGGAAAACCTTTTCACTCTCCAGGTTTGCAAAACAATTCTCTTCCTAAAGAGGTCAGGAAAGTCAGCTTTGAGTCTGGCAGCTAATCAGTGTCCTTTTGGTGTAGCTTCTTTTGTGTAATAATAATCTTTGGTGTTGGTTTGAAAGCTCAGTAGCTAGCAGGCCTAGCTTTTGATATGTTAAATGAAAGCAAAAGAGTTTGGGAAAACCTTTTCACTCTCCAGGTTTGCAAAACAATTCTCTTCCTAAAGAGGTCAGGAAAGTCAGCTTTGAGTCTGGCAGCTAATCAGTGTCCTTTTGGTGTAGCTTCTTTTGTGTAATAATAATCTTCTGACTGCTTTTGTGCAATAAACCTCAATTACCCCGGGGGGGGGGGGGGGGGGACGGACACAACACGACTGCGAAGAGGAATTAGGCCTCTCAGTATAACATTGTAAAATATCATCCTATTAACCATAGCAATTATGAGTCTTGGGCTTCCATACAGATTTGTAGTTGCTTAAGCAAAGAAGGCAGCCTTTCTTCTTATTGAGCCCAGGCATCTCTAAAGAGAGCGAAACCACGGTGGCTAGCAGATCCCCTGAACAACTATGGAACTGATGATAGCACATATAGGAAAGCAGTTTCTCTGCTAAATTTTTCTTTAACAAACTAGGTCATGCAGGTGGGTATATGTAAACATTGTGATTAGTGTCCTCTTTCCTCACTTCTAGGGTTAAAGAGATGCATGTCCACCAAATGGAAGTTCCATGAGGATGAGGCTTCCCACTGACTGTTGTGTCCTTACTACCCACAAGTATCTTAAAAAAGCAATCCTCAAAAAAACAAAAACAAAAACCTGCTGTGTTTCTAAACTTATCTATGCAAATTTCTTTAAGAGCCATATGTTCCTAGAATCAACAGCAACAAAATACCCTTGATCTCCACCTCTTTTTTTTTTTTTTTTTTTTTTTTTTTTTAAAAAAAAAAAAAAAAAAAAAAAAAAAAAAAAAGAATTGGGACACCTGAATAAAATGGAGTTGGGAGGAGGGCTTTTAGATACATTTCTGATTACATGATACAAGACTTACTAGCCAGTGATTACCATGATAAAAAGGGAAGGGTAACAGTGATTAAGGTAATTTTGGGTAATCTGACAGATAGCTGTTTAAAAGAGACAGAGGCTATACACAAGCAGAGTGGTTTTGAAAGGGCAATGAGCAGGCTGGAGAGATGACTCAGCAATTGAGAGCCCTGGTTGTTCTTGCAGAAGGCTGAATCCCAGTACCCACATGGTGACTAACTACTGTCCCTAACTCCAGTTCCAGGAGATCCACAACCTCTTCCATCCTCCTCTGGCACTGCACTACACGGGTGCACTTAAACATATGCAGGCATAACATACATATAAAGTAAAATTATTTTTTTTTAAAAAAAGAAAGGGCAATGAACTCAGTTTTCAACACAACAAATTCAATGGGTAGAAAATTCAAGTAAAGCTTGTCAAATAGTCTTTGGAAAATCTACACAGATCTCAGAAAAAAAGAGTTGAACAAAAGATTTTGGAATCTATCTGTGTGGGGGATAATTACACACAACCAAGGTGACTAGAGAAGATAGTTATGGAATCGTGACGATGAGGGAGGAGGGATGAGGGAATCTGAAATCTGGGGGTAAAGGGAAAGTGCCAAGAATCTAGAATAAAATGGGAAATGAACTGGCTATCTTGGCTTTGCTTTCTTGTTCTTCCATTACTGTAGAGATAATATTGGTCAACTCCTTCAAAGTTCCTTCTTCCTCTTCCTTTATTTCCATTCATACATATATGTAAGATGCAGGTCAAGATGGCAGGGGAATGTTGAAATTCTGAGGTCTGACCACCAGAGGTGGGGAGAAGGGATTCTCTCCAGAGCAAGCTCCAGGAGAGGGGAGGGAGGGAGGGCTTGAGAGAGGAAGCGGATGCCTTGGAATACAGTTGTTCTTAGTTGTCTCTGGAGAATGCTTCAGGCCCCTTCAAAGAAATTCTGAATCAAGGCTAGAAGGCCAAGCATTTGTGTCCATATTACAGAGGTTTTCATTTGGAAGAGCACCTTCTTTAAGTTAATTTCCAGAGAAGAATATGCTACAAGCATCAGCAGGCAGCATTGGGCAAACAAGGAGCATGTGTGCCTCAGTCCTTGAAAGGCTGGACTTGGAGTGCCCCAGCATCTGTTCCAGGCCCTGATTTATATACATATATATATA
>NW_008339910.1:299169-299745 GCF_000622305.1 Nannospalax galili | reverse complement strand
TTTGAGACAGGGTCTCCCTGTAGCCCCAGCTGTCCTGGAACTATGTAGACCAGGCTGGCCTTGAACTCACAGAGATCCGCCTGCCTCTGCCTCCCAAGTACTAGGATTAAAGGATTGCGCCACCAAGCCCGGCTTTTTTTTTTTTTCTTTTTAGGCAGGGTCCTATTATGTAGCCCTGGCTGGCCTACACCTTGTTATGTAGACCAGAGTGACCTCCCCTCTGCCTAACAAGTACTGGTATTAAAGGTCATGCACCACCACATATGCAAAATAATATACACAGGTACAACTTATTAAATCTTCAGTTTCTCAGTACTCGTATTATAAAAAGTGATTGACAGAAGTATTCTGGTGACGTAACAACTGTGATGATGAACTGATTGGCTACACTTACTACTGTTAATGAAGTTACAAATGGAGAGGAGTTCCTTGGTTCATATCCCAGAGGCAAAGAGAATGTAAGCTTGGCATTTGAAAACCAGCAGTTTTCAAAGTCCACCAAAGTTCTTGATTAAATAATTTTTTAAAAAGCACATAGATGTCACTAAACTGTTCTATTAGTGATGTTTAGAAATC
>NW_008339910.1:297859-298514 GCF_000622305.1 Nannospalax galili | reverse complement strand
GATCTACGTTTCATTTTGGAATATATTGTTCCTTGCAGAAAGACTCATTGTTTTTGCTACTAACACTGAGATGTTGGCACATGCATCTCTAATCTGTATGTATCTGATTATTACTAGTCATAGTCATTTGCACTTGGATCCTTGGCACCTGTGTATGTCTATAAAGTCATCAGGTAGATTTCAATGGTAATGTTTATCACCTCTACTAATTAGCGTGACATAAATTTCCATGCTTCCTCCTCAAATATATTATTTTAAATTTGTTGATTTGTGTGTGTGTATGTGTGTGTATCACACAGAACATCCCAAACCATCTTATTCAACTATACACCCACTTCCCAGATGGCTCCCTCCCATAGCCTCCCTCCCACCACTAGAGCCCTTATACTCTGATACCCCTGCTACTGTCTGCTGAGTTGTTGGCACCCCATCCAATCCCCACTACTTGCCCTTCTGGTGAATCTAGTCAGCCTATCTAGAGGTCTTTGTTTTAGGAGGGTCAGCTGTTCCTCATCCAGCAGTAATCAGTTGTCAATATCCCTTTAGATAAGATTAGGGTCTGCTGTTCATTTTCCAAGTTCTATGCTGAGTTACTATCTGGGAGTCCCTCTGGCCACCCTGGCCAACAACTCAAAAGAAGGTATCTCTTATCTGG
>NW_008339910.1:296294-297639 GCF_000622305.1 Nannospalax galili | reverse complement strand
CGTGAAGATAAGTAAAAGGTCCTGCTTGACCATGGTTGGCTTTGCTTGGAAGCATGAAGGAAGTGATTCCTCTGTGTTGACCCTCCTTTTCATAGACTAGACACTGGTTCAAGTCCATCTGGTGGGGTCTCCTCGGTCTCCTTGATCAAGAGGACAGGTCACCCACCACAGTTACAGAACATTTTGAGAGATGCTCATAGTCCCCTGGAACTAGTCAACCTAGGAGGGCAAGGAGCAAAAACTGTCCTTTATGTCCCTCTGACCAAATTATTATAGGCCTCAAAGTATGTCTGTTAAACATCCAAGAAGGTTAGTTCCACCAGATAAATCTTGGGCAAAGACCAGTTGTTCTCAGATAAAACTTACCTAGACATATTTCTTGAGCTGGTATGTATAATTTGTCAGTAGGTTGTAGGAATAATATGGTTCCCCCTGGTTTTCAAAACTAGCTAGGCATTATTTATCTCTCACATTGTCTCACCCCTCCATCATTGTTTTCCCACTTAAGGTGCCCCCATTTCCTCCCTTTCTCCCTTAATAGTACCCTTCTCCTACAGTCCTACCTCTCTTGAGCTCCTTCTTTCCCTTTATCCCCTAGTTTCCTTGTAGCCTGTTTCCTACTGTTCTCTTCCATGTTCTTTCTTTTCCTTTACCTCCCTAGTTCCTTTCCATTATCCTGGTTCCTGTAGTTATGTCTGGATACATACTCACTTATCAGGGTTTGGTTCTAGGATCCACATATGAGGAAGAACATATGTCAATTTTTTTTCTGAGTCTGTGTTACTTCACTTAGTATAACACAAAGCTTATTACTATAGTTCAAAGAAAACAGAACTTGCTGCTTTTTAGAAAATATGTTGCAGGGCTGGAGAGATGGTTCAGGGGTTAAGAGCACTGGCTGTTCTTGCAGAAGACCTGGTTCAAATCCCAGCACCTACACAGTGGCTAATAACCATCTGTAACTTCAGTTCCAGGAGCTCTGACACCCTCTTCTGTCTTTCTCGGGCACTGCATGATATGGGTGTACTTACATATATGCAGGCATAACACTCACATACATAAAATGAAAATAAAAAAAAAATTTTTTGGTCTTTTTGAGACAGGGTCTCCCTGTAGCCCCAGCTGGCCTGGAACTTGCTATGTAGACCAGGCTAGCCTTGAACTCACAGAGCTCCGCCTGCCTCTGTCTCCCAATAGCTGGGATTTAGGGCCATGCTGTACCATGTCTGGCTAAATAAAAAAAAAAATTAAAGAAAATATGTTGCTAGGTTTTCTCAAACAGGCTCTGGAAAGACTTAGGATATATAAAAATATTAATACATCGAGAAAAGAAAATAATTTATAA
>NW_008339910.1:264130-296182 GCF_000622305.1 Nannospalax galili | reverse complement strand
TTGGTTTCTTGAGACAGGGTCTCCCTGTAGCCCCAGTTGGCCTAGAACTCACTATGTAAACCAGGCTGGCTTTGAACTCACAGAGATCTGCCTACCTCTGCCTCCCGAGTGCTGGGATTAAAGGTGTATGCCACCACGCCCTGATATTTTTTAATTATAAAGTAATTCTAAAGTGTAAACTTGAGTTTTTTCAAACCCAAGTTTCTTTAGATCTGTTGTGGCTCCACTATAAACTTCAAAGCTACTTTTTCTTTGGTGATGTAAACTATGAAAAAGATGAAGGATGTTAAGGACATCATTAGAAAACTCTGTTATCAATTGGCTAGGCAGTCTCAAACATAGCATTTCAACTCTTCAGGCTTGGATTTTCTTATCTGTTAAACAAAAGAAGTAGAGAGTTACTAAGGACTCTTTATGTCTAGGGTATACAGCAGCGGCATAAATAACTTATCAATTTAAATAATATGTGAGATACATACATAACATACACACACTGTTCTAAAAACACTTCAGTGTGAATAGAATTATTAGACTTTGGAATCTGAAATATGTGTAAGCCACAAAATTCTAAAAAGTAGTCTATGACTGCCCTCTCCTGTTAATTATATTGATAAAGATGATAAAAAGTACTGCTTCAAAAATTAATTTATAACGTTACCTTGAACACACAACTGTTTACTGAGAATAGAAAAACGTATATTACGACACTCTATTCATTTAAGTTTGAGCGAACATTTAAATTTTTTTTTTAATTTTTAATAACTACATGATTAGAAGAAGCTTTTCACTACAGCTTTAACATATTCAGTAACACACTCCAGAGCAAGAGTACATCTCTTTCACAAGTGGGTGCAAGTTTCTAGGTTCACAGTTGAATTAATATAGTTATATATTATTGAACTCAGTATAAGCCCTGTATGACATAAAATTGGATGAGTTTTTAACCTTTAAAAAATATCTCCATTTCATTTTAGAATATATTGTTCCTTGCAGAAAGACTGATTGAGTTAATGAGAAAGACTGTCTCTAATGTATTAAGAAACTGACCCAACCCCCTCCTGTGAGCTGCAGCTTGATCCCCTTCTGTGAACCTGGATCTGTGATCCCTTCCCACGAGCTGGAGTCGTGTTCCATAATCATGAGCCAGAGTTCCACATTCCTCTGGTGGTAGGCTGATGGTGGAGTAGATTGGAGGATGGAGGACTTCCCAGTGTTGGGCAGCAGTTTCAGCCTTTTCTGGGTGACTACAGTCCCCACAATCCCCTCCCCTGAGATCCCATGTTGTACAAGGCAGTGGCTTTGCCTCTGTGTTGGGCTTATCCTGGGGACAGGAGGTTTCTGTCATTTGCAGATTCTAGTCTTGGGAGGACTGATTCTCTAAAATGAACTTTGCACCTCCCTTGATGGCCAGCTATGGTCTTGACTCCACATATGGTCCTGGGCATTCAGGCCCTAACATTGAACCTTTCCCATCCTCACTATTTCTCTTCTACAGCCCCAGTCTACTTTTACCTGTGCCTTACAGAAAATGTAAAACACAAAATTGAACTTCTAGTGATAAAAAGTCTGGGAAGTTAAAAAACATTTTTTAAAAAGTGCTTTAATAAGTAAACTGATATAACTCCCAAAGTAAAAACATGTAACTATATTTTAGAATGGTAATTCACAAATCTATATGTCTACTATGACCTTTGAGTAATTGTTTATTGACAAAACTATACTATCAAGCTTCAACAATACTATGAAATTCCTCACTATTGTTGCAGTGTGAGCTTGGCATTTATTCCCCTTCTAAATTATCCAACCTATGCAAAGCTTTTCAATGTAACTATGTAATTTTTTAAGTAATGTTATTTTTAAAAATTAAAGAAAAAAAGAAAAAGAAATTGACTCAAGGGGGCTGGAGAGATGGCTCAGAAGTGAAGAGTACTGGCTGCTCTTGCAGAGAACCTGGACTCAGATCCTAGTACCCATATGGTGGCTAACAACTGGTCTTAAATAAAAATAAACAAATAAATTGACCCAAGGAAGCAATATACAAATTATTGAGTGCCATAAATTGAAGTCATTCAATGTACATATTTTACAAAGCATTTAAAAATATCATAAAGCTTTAGGAGCACAGTTGATCTTGTTGCCATTTTGCCTCTGAAAAGCAGTAAGGAAAATGTTATTATATAACATGCTTTCCAGACTCTTAAACTTTAAAAGTGTATGCTACAAAGCCTACTGGCATATACCTGTAATCCCAGCCACTCAGGAGGCTGAGGCAGGAAAGTCACATATTTGAGGCCAGTCTGGGCAAAAGTCTGTCTCAAGGCTGGGGGAGTAGTTTTCCTACCATGCAGAAATTCTGGGGTTCATCCTCTACACCACAGAAAGCAACAATGTCTGCTAACTATCTTTAATATCTCCTGATAAGGAGCTGCTATCAGGTACCTCATCTAAATTTTCTCTCTTTTTTTTTCTTATTTATTTTTTAATTGTTATTGTGGTTGTTTTAGTCTGAATATCAGAAATAAGAACTTTTTTTTTTTTTTGAGTCTTTTTTGAGACAGGATCTCCCTGTAGCCCCAGCTGGCTTGGAACTCACTATGTAGACCAGGCTGGCCTTGAACTCATAGAGATTTGTCTGCCTCTGCCTCCCAAGTGCTGGGACTACAGGTGTGCACCACCATGCCCAGGCCCAGAAATAAGAATTTTTACATTTACTTTCATCCCCAAATTCAACTATTTGATTGCTTCACTCATTTAACAACTTTTAGAAACTGACACACAATTCATATACTATTTTAAATTCACTGTTCTAAAGGGTCTAATTCAGTGAGTTTCAGCAGTCACACGGCAGAATGCACACAAGCAATAGGTAGATGAATCTGTAAAAGTACAGAGAGCAAACTCACTCCCTTATACTCTTCCCTGAGGATTCTTCCTTTATGACTTAATCACACTCTGAAGGCCTCTCCTTTGAGTACTGTCATCCTCTTGATTATATCTCAACAGATGAACTTGGGGCATATTCTACCACAGCAACATGAAGGTCACAGGTTACACTCTGGGATTATTTCACTTAGGTCTTGATCTACCCCTAACCAGTTTGATCATCTCCTCTTAAAAATATACTATATCAAGCCATGGAGAACTTTTAAAGCCAAAGATCACACTAACCAGGAAGTGGTATATTCATAGTCTTTGTTTTTTTCCTCACAAGTGCAATCTAAATAAAAATAATAAATCCTAAACAAAAGGGAAAGTGGGGTCCCACTCAGCTTACTAAGTAGTTATAGAAAGCAACCATCATGGTATCTTTGACTTAGAACCTTGCTCTTTGATCTTAGCAATGAGGTCAATAGTCAGGCATAGAAAATGAGAGAGAAGCTGTACTGCCCTGACGTACCTCTGTTCCACAGCATTGCTAATTACTTCTTAGGGAAGTCTTTAAGGGATTCCCAAGTCTTGCTTGGCTCTCAGAGTGCAATTGGGGTAAAAGTGTGTGTGTGTGTGTGTGTGTGTGTGTGTGTGTAGGGAATGCAGACACTCAATAGATCAAATGTATCTCTTTGATAATTCTGCAGCAATTTTCACTTTCTTGGTCACTATCTCCTAGGGCTTCCCTAACAAAGTACTGTAGACTAGATGACTTAGAAAACAGAAATTAGGGGCTGGAGAAATGGCTTGGCAGTTAAGAGCATTGGCTGCTCTTACAAAGGACCTGGGTTTGATTCCCAGCACCCATCCGGCAGCTAATAACCATCCTTAACTCCAGTTTCAGGGAATCTGATGCCCTCTTCTGACCTCCACGGGCATTACACACATGGGTACATTTACACATGTAGGCAAAACACTCATACACATAAAATAAAAATGAGGTCTGAAGAGATGAGTCAGCAGTTAAGAGCACTGACTACTCTTGCAGAAAACCCTGGTTTGGTTCCCAGCACCCACATGGTGGCTAACAACCACTCATAACTCTAGTTCCAGGGAATCTGATCCCCTTTTCTGACCTCTGTGGGCACTGCACGACACAGGTGCACTTACATACATGCGGACAATACACTCATACACATAAATTAAAAATAAAAAATAAAAATAAAAAAATATTTTTTAAAACACAGAAATTGATTTCTCCCACTTTTGGAGGCTAGGAGTATGAGCTCAAGGTGTCATTAGAGTGGGGTTCACTTTAGGCTCTGTCCTTGCTCTAGATGACTGTTGCCTTGAGTCAGCTATACATTGAGTCATATAGGCCTTCCCTATGCATCCGTGTCCCACATTTCAATTCAAATCTTTTTTAAATTTTATTTATTATTTTTCTTTAGACAGAGTCTCCCTATAGCTACAGGTAGCTAGACTGGAATTTGCCATGTAGTCCAGGCTGGCTTCGAACTCACAGAGAGTTCACCTACTTCTGTCTCCCAAGTGCTGGGGTTAAAGGTTTGTGCCCACACCGGCTATTCTTTTTTTTTTTAATATTTATATTTTATTTTATGTGTATGCATGAATTGCTTGCATGTAGGTAAGTGCACCCATGTCATGCAATGCCAGCGGAAGACAGAAGAGGCTGTTGGATCCCCTGGAACTGGAGTTATGGACAGTTGTTAACTGCCCTGTGGGTGCTGGGATTTGAACTCGGGTCTTCTGCAAGAACAGCCAGTGTTCTCATTTAAACATAATTACCTCTTCAAGGACTCTTGCTTCAAGGCTACTCATATGCTGGGGATTAGGACTTCAATATATATGTTTGTGGAGGGGACAAAATTCAATCCATAATGTATGTGAATGCTGCTCTGTAAATATTTAACAATAGTTCTCCAAAAAGAAAAAAGTCCGTGCAGCAGCATTTGCTAATTTCTATGGTCAAGTTCCCCTAATAGGTCAAGTCTCAAGCCACACACATAATTCTGCCAAATGCAGAGTAGGGAAATGTTAAGGAGCACACCGCTATTGCCCAGCGACTCTATGGTGGAGATACAGCCATTGTAAGGAAACTCAATATGAAAAAAAAAAAAAAAAAGAACCTCAATATCTCAATATGAAGATGTGAGTGCCTCAGGCATGTATTAAGAGCAAGTAGATTTTTCTATAAAGGACCAGGGATTAAATGTTTGCAGGTTTGCTCAATTCTTCACCAAAGCTTAAAAATAAGAAAGTAAAAGAGGGGAACCCATTGTTCAGAACCCTCCCTGTTCAGGGAGCTATTACTCTGTTTAAAAATAAATAAGTTTACACTATGTAAGTGTAAGATATGTACCAACAAAATCTCAGTTTACAGTTGTCCTTTATCTCATCACTAGCAGTTCGGGAGGTGTAGCATTCTAATTGCTTCCTCACCAGCTTTCAACCAGAGTGGTTTATTTCAACTTTCTTCTTCCTCATCAAGAGATTTTTCTCTCAGGTACAGGCACCCCGTGAGCCTTCTCCTGTTAGATCAGTGGGGCAGCCATTGCTACACTTGCCTGACCTTGCAAGTTTGATTCCTGGAACCCACAGAGGAAAGAGAAACAATTTCTGAAAGTTGTCCTCTGACCACCACATGTGCACACACATACATCATATACACACAACATACACAGACACACTAATAACAAACAATATTAAATTCTAAAAAAAGAACTTGCCATTCAGCTCCACTAAGTGTGAAAAAGCCAGGTGTCTCCACATGCAGCAAAATCATGGTCTACCATGGCAGTCCAGCTGAGGCAAATTTTTTCTTGGTAGCTGTCAATCAAGGACAGAGCATGGCAGTGAAAATAGAGTCTCCCATTTTTCCCAGTGTAAGGTTTCCCCTAAAAGGTAACATTTTCTTTAGGAGTTCTGCCTTATGAGATTTTTGTCAGATCTGCACCACATTGTGTGTGTGTGTGTGTGTGTGTGTGTGTGTGTGTAGTGTGTGTTTCCTAATAAGATTTTCTTCCTGTTTATCATATTTCTCACAGATTTCCTATAGTCCTAACTTAATGTCATCTTTTGCTATTGGAGTATGGCCAATGACACACAGTTGATGTAAAAAATAGGCTAAGAATGGTCAAGCTGGACCTTTGACTTATCTTCACATAGATGGAACTGGTAAAAGAAAGGAGCCAGGGGCTCCTCCCAAGCCCATGTGACCCCTGAGGAACAGATCCTCCAACATACACAAGAGTAAAAATAAATTGGTTTATTTGGGCCAATTGTATGGTCCTAAACACCCAAAAGGAAAGTATAACCAAAGAGTAAAGTCATCAGTACACTTCAAGAGTTCAAGGGATTATATTTCCCAGACATTAGGCTTAAGTCTATATTAAAAGTTATTTAGACAATTATTTCTCATTGATGATTTTGTTCCTAACCAGAAAGTGCTGCTCAGATGTAAGACTTGAAATCTTGGGCTCCAGTACTGTAGTGCCCACCTGTGGCTAAGGGAGACAACCAGCTATTGTTCTAAAATGATGGATAAATTTAGTTTTCTCCCCCTATCTAGAAGCCTTTGGGAGGGAACTGACACCGATTCTAACTACTGAATCCATCACTCTAGAGTCCAGCCTTGGAAGACAAAAGAAAAATGAGGAACCCAATAGAAGGATGCTTTTGGAAGTTCTCATCAAGAAATCCCAGTGGACTCTCATATGAACATTTGAAAATTGCCCTGTTCTGACTTTTTTCTGGTTCCCTGTCTAGCACTTGTAATGCTAACTACTCTTGCCTTTACTTCTCCTATTTACTTCACAACCCCTATTCACCAGTCAAGGATTTTCTTTTTTCCCTACAGATAAGAGTTATGCAATACGGGAGTGTTTTAGATAGACATACTGAAGGAGTACCCCAATTGTCTTACCCCGTGTCCCTGTTCAGCATGGAAGAAGTCAGAGTGGTCTGCATCCTGATTCCCTATCGGCAATTTGGGTAACCTCTTCAGAGGATGGTGTGATAAGAATATGAGGTAGGAACTGGCTAGGCAGTTGGGGTCAAAAAGACCCAAAAGATAAGTAGCCGGTCTCTTGGCTAAAAAAATGTCTTTGGGCCACTTAGCAACATACTCTGTTCCAAAGACCAAAATTGTCAAAAGTATTTGGGAGCTCTTATCTAATCCCTAAAAGAATTTTAGGGTTACCTCTTCAGAGGGAGGAATGTTAGAATGCAAAAAGCCCCATTGAAAGAAAGAAAGAGAGAGAAAAGAAAGAAAGAAAGACAGTTGAAAGAGAAAAATAAAATGGAAAAAGGGAAGGAAGGAAGGAAGGAAGGAAGGAAGGAAGGAAGGAAGGAAGGGCACGAAGTTGTCAGAAAAAAGTGAAGGGGAGCTATGGGAGGTGTTGGAGGGGAGGGAGTGGGCATGGGTTTGATTAAAACACCTTATATGCATGAATGAAATTCTCAATGAATTTTTTTTTAAGTTAAAAAAAATAGGTTAAGAGAGAAGATCCTAAGATGGTGCTATGGTCTAAATGCTTGTGCTTCCCAAAATTGAATGTCAAAATATTAACTTCCCACCAGGCTTAGTGGTGCAGCCTTTAATTCCAGCACTTGGGAGGCAGAGGTAGGCAGATCACTGTAAGATCAAGGCCAGTCTGGGATGGTCTGCATAGCAAGTTCCAGGTCATTTGGGGTTATATAGTGAGAGCCTATCTCATAAAGAACAAAATAGAAACAAAAAACCTTCCAAGGTCATTGTGCAAGGAAGAGAGGCCCTTAGGAGCTGATTATCCCTAGGATTGGGATTTGTGCTTTAAATAAAGAGGCTAAAGCTGCCTTCTGCCTTATACCCTAGGAGGACATAACAGGAAGGCACCAGCTACCATGAGTCCCCCTCAGTCACCCTCAATGACACTAATTTGCCACTGCTTTCATTTCAGATTCTCCAGCCTCCAGAGCCAAAGGAAATGGATTTCTGTTGCTCAGAGGCCATCCAGTTTATGATAATTTTTATAGCAGTCTTGCAAAAAGGAAAGACAAACTGTCCCCACCCCTCAACATAGAACACCTAAAAAAACTTTATTACTTTTTATCTTATGTGTATGAGTGTTATGCCTGCATTTGTGTAAGTGCAACCGTGTTGTGCAATGCCCAAGGAGGTCAGAGGAGAGCATTGGATCCCCTGGAACTGGAGTTACAGATGGCTGTTAGCCCCATGTGTGTGCTGGGAATCAAACCCAGGTCTTCTGCAAGAGCAGCCAGAGCCCTTAACTGCTGAGTCAATTCTCCACTCCAGCATAGAACACTTTTGTGACCAGATGTGTGGGGGATTTTTCACACACCAGCTAATTCTCCAGTGGACATTACCTGAGTAACCTTTAATTCAATTCAATTCTTTTCTTTTTTTCTTTTTTCTTTTCTTTTTTTTTTTTTTTTTTGGTTTTTTGGTTTTTTGGTCTTTTTGAGACCCCTGTAGCCCCAGCTGTCCTGGAACTCACTATGTAGACCAGGCTGGCCTTGAACTCAGAGATCCGCCTGCCTCTGCCTCCCAAGTGCTGGGATTAAAGGCTTGCGCCACCACGCCCAGCTAAATTCAATTCTTACACCACCTGCCTGAGTATTGTCAGATTCCTCAGGGGAAGACTCAGTCCCACAGGACTCACTCAGTCCCACTTCAATGTCAGTCACTGACTGCTCTAACTGACCCATGATAACCTCGGTGTGATGATCAATTTTAAGTGGAGATTTGAATGGATTAAGGAATACCTAGATTGAAAAAACCATTATTTGGGGTGCATCTGTCAGTGCGTTTCCAAAGAAGGCAAGGATGTGAATCTGAGGAGACTGGCTAAGGAGCATGTCATTTGGTATGGTCAAGCATCGTCCAACTTGCTTGGGGCCTGGAGAGATCAAATACAGGAAGCTAGTTGTCTGCCATCTCCAAGGTTGTGAATACTCCGACTTCCTGCCTCAGACATCAGAAGACTTCACCAGTAAACTCCACTTTTTCAGCTATACACTACCAGCTTCCCTGGCTGAGGAGATTAGACTTGAGCTCACCCTCATTACTAGCAATCCAGGTGTTTCAGGCTGCTCGTAGCCCATTGGGACTGCTCAACCTCCATAATCTGGTGAGTCTGATTCTCTAAGAAATTCCATCTCACACACCTGGAAGCATCCTATTGATTTTGTCTCTCTGGAGAGCTCTGAATACACCATTTACTAGGATGGTCCACAGAATACAGGGAAACCTTCTGATTATTGTTTATTATGAAAGGTATCTCTTTACAATTAAAATTTTAAGTTAGCATACAAACTGGATGTCATTATGGCATTTTCATAGGTATATATCCTTATACTTTTTTTTTTTTTTTGTAGCCCCAGCTAGACTGGAACTTGCTATGTAGACCAGGCTGGCCTCTATTTTACAGAGATCCACCTGCCTCCTGAGGGATTGAAGGTGTGGGCCACCTTGCCAGGTTTATACTTTGTTCTTATTCTTCTTCCTCCCCCAGTACCCTCCTCCACCCTCCCTACACCCTCTTTCTGGTCCCTTACTCCCCCAGACAGTACTCCAGGCAATCCAACTATGGTGCTTAGAAGTGGGGCCTTAGGGAAGTGATTAGAATTAGATAAAGCCATAAGGTTATTTGGGCAAAACCCCCATGACTGGCTTCTGGTGGCTTTACAAGAAGAAAGGCAGACCTTAGGGGACTCATAGGCATACCCCTTTTGTCTAGCCATGCGGTGCTCTATACTGCTTCAGGAAGAAGGTCATAATCAGATGGGGGCCCTTGAACTTCTATAACTGTAAGTGAAATTAGTCTCTTTTCTTTGTAAACTATCTTGTTTCAAGTATTTTCTTATAGTAATGAATATCAGACTAATAAAGGGGCTCCTTATGAAAAATGTCCTAACAGACATAAAATTCTAAGTGTTCTGTGAAAGGAATAAGAGAGGAAACCCCACATTTATTTCATTTTATAGTAAAAACCAAAAAGATCAAGATAGATGGGGTTCGGAAATCATATCAGAACTGTCTAGTCAATGGCAACATTATCACATAGCATCCCTGGCAGAATGTGTCACCCAGTTACTAAATCTTGAATAGTAGTGAATTAGGAGGACATTCAGATGCAGAACATACCGGCTGGGCAAATGCTCAGGCAGTTCAGGGTCTGTATGCCTCAGAGTCATGCACCCTACCATATAGTGACATTCCAGTCAGTGATGAACTGCCTGTATCTGGCACCCTGTAGATTATAACAGAGCAGGAAAGTTCCTAGAACTTTATGAGGATGAAGCCATCACAAAGCATTTCCACAGTGTATTTCTGGTTTGTGGGGATACTACTGCAAACAAACCTACAGCCTGCAGTCATGTAAAGCACAGCATGTACAAAGAGCTGCAGCATCGGTACTTTCTAAGTGGTGACAGTGCTGGCTATGTGTTTATTATGGCACAGTTATTTTAATGTGTATTTCCACTTTTTACTACAAAACTGTATGCCATGTTTCAGCGTGCCAGTGATAGTAGTCAGTGTATTTACAGATAGACAGGGTCAGTTATTCATCTGGAGCTAAATGGAGCTAAGCTATGAGGTGTTTATGTTCAGAAAGGATGTTATTATGTGATTTTCCTTCCCTCCTCCCTAAACATACTCGTGTTTGTGCATGAGTTGGTCGTGAATGGGGGAATGGAAAACAGTGTAGGGAGACTTTTGCTCTTTTTAGCACTAAACATATATCTTTTTTTTTAAATTTTTTTTTTTAGGCAGGATGTCATGTGGCCTAGGTTGGCCTCAAGCTTAAATTCTCTATGTGCCTTGAACTCCTGATCTTCCTCTTTCTACCTCACAAGTGCTGGTGCAGCAGAGATACAATTTTGTCATTTGTTGCCCCCAAATCACTATTAGTCCCACTGCCTTCAAGACAAAACACAGAACTCCTTGAAAGGGACATATACCTTCAAGTCTTAGCTCCTCCCTTTCTTTCCTGTCATCTTGGGTTCCCTATTTTCTTTCCCATCCTTCATGTCTTCAAGCCTCTGTTTCTTTCCCATCTGATTTCACCTTGTGCCATTTCTTCCTTCCAACCTTCTTTTCATACCAAACATCACACCTCTTCATTTATATGACTTTACTACTAATCTGGAGTGAATTCTTCCTTCTTTCTAGGGTGACTACAAAACTTATTGTCCAAAGTGTGACAAGACAGGCAAGTAGAAAAATAGAAGCAAACAAATATTCCTGGGCAAGCTGGCTCATTATGAGTTCATAAGTCCCTCATGGCTGTGACCTGTAACCAGCCTCACTGGATGCTTCAAGACTCAGTTGAAATGACCTATGGCTTTTTCTTTCTCTAATGTTGCTTTTCACTGTACATACAGAAACTTTGTATGAATTATGAAATGCACCTTTCATTCTGGCAGCAGTAATTTTCTCCTCATATGGGTAATTTCATGTAGTGAAAAAAATATTCACTATGTCTCCAACTGTTTATCTTATATTAAAAAATCAAGTGGTTATGGAAGACATTAAAACGTTGCACTAAAATATGTGGCAGATACCATTTGAAATCTGGATGGGAAAAGAGGCAAAATGGATTTGTGGTAAGAGGAATTAAGTATTAAACATTTATCTAAAATATGATGTGGGGTGAAGGAAAGCACTATGAAAATCTACTGGTTAGTAATAAATTTGCCAGGTGTATAAAAAACAGTGACGTAGGGACTGGAGACATGGCTCTGTAGTTCAGAGCACTTGCCGCTCTTCCAGTAGACCCAGGTTCAGTTCCCAGTGCCCATGTCAAGTGGCTTACAACCATCCAGCTCCTTAATCTGGCCTCTAAGGAGCAACTGCACAAATATGAACATGCCCATAAATAAATAAAATAAATCTTTTTAAAAACTAGTGTTAAGCCAGAAATGGTGGCACACATCTTTAATCCCAGCACTCAGGAGGCAGGTGGATCTCTGTGAGTTTGAGGCCAGTCTGGTCTACATAGTGAGTTCCACAACAGCTGGGGCTACAGGGAGACCCTGTCTCAAAAAGACAAAAAACAAACAAAAAACCCAGTGTTTTGTAATGGGAACATGGGGCTACCATTTATCTGGGGGAAAGCATATTATCAATACTAGTTTATGGAAAAGAAAAACAGTAGCATTCAGAAATGGGCTATGATAGTCATGCTGCCTATGTATAAAATGCCTTCAGTATTTCTTTAATTTTTCAGTACTTTTGCAGTACTTTAACAGCATAGATATGCATTTAAAGGTATGGGAACTAGAGCGATGACTTAGCAGTTAAGAGCACTGGCTGCTCTTGCAGAGGACCTGGGTTCTATTCCCAGCACCCACATGGTGGCTAACAACTGTCTGTCACTCCAGTTCCAAGGGAATCTGATGTCCTCTTCTCTGTAGGCATTGCACAACATATGTGCACTTACACACATGCAGGCAACACATTCATACATATAAAATAAAAATAAAAACATAAAATATATTTTTAAAAAAGCATGAGGCTTTAGACACTTAACAAAAACATCCATCTCAAACTTCTTGTCTCCTGAGACTCTGCCTTTTCTCCTGTCCACCTCAGGTTCCCTACATCACTATCCCCATTCTCTATTCCTAGAATACCAAACACAGTACCTTCACTTTTAAATTGACTGTGTTAGGCCAATAACTGAAGATACAATTTTTTATCTTGGATACAATTTAAAATTCTAAAATCGTAAGTTTTTAAAAAGCACTTAACAACTACTGAAATACATACTTAAGGAACCAGATTGTTCTGAAAGGTTTACAGTTCAAAACACAGCCTGGCTGGCTGTGGAAGTGCACACCTTTAATCCCAGCCGTCCAGAGGCAGAAGCAGTTGGATCTCTCTGAGATCAAGGCAAACGCACTTCAGCTATTTAAAGGTGTTTCTCCTGCTAACAAGTTTCATTTTTCTAAACAATACTAACAGTTATATCTTAATTTATATAATCTCTTGACTTTTGCTGAGAAAGTAGGACTTTTATTAGTTGGACTGCTTCAGCTTTTAGTCATCTCTGTCCTTCTTGGTTTACTAATGGGAAGCTACACTGATTTTCACAACTAGAAGCACAGATTTATGATATGCTTGGGGTCGGCTTCCTGTGGCAGCTCTGGCTCCCTTTCTGTGTGGTTCCGGGGATCTCTCTGTGTCACCTTATCTTTAGATTGCTTCTCTTCTGAGTGCAAAAGAGGTGCCGTAGTTCTTAGCTTCCCAATGACACACTGGATATCAGAGGAGTTCATTCTCTGCTCTGCTCTTCATTCCTTCATTTCGTTTCTTTTTTTTTTATTTTGAGAGAGGGTCTCAAATGTCTCCCCAATGACCTTGAGCTCCTGATCCTCCTACTCTCAAGTACTACATTATAGACATGGAACACCACACCTAGCCCCAGTCTCTGATCTTCTTTCTCTAAATTCTAAATTCTTTCTCTAAAAACAAACCTTTCATAGATGTTTATTCCAAACTGGGTCATATTCTCATATATTAACTAACCATCCTCTCTAGTATAGGAAATGTCACACATTTACTGTTGTAGATCTAACTAGTCATAAATGTATTAAGTGACAAGGGGGTTGAGATTACCTGATTTAGGTTAATCACACTGACCCCTAAATCTGGACTATGCTATAGAAAACAAAAGGATGGGTGTTGGATTACAAGGCCAGCTTGTACTGTCAATATTTCCAGTCTTCCACCCTGCTGCTCTAACAGAAATACCTGATAGTGCTTATGTCATGATGATCATGACAACAAGAGGGCAGTGCGATTCTGCTTCCCATCTATAAAATTTTATGATTATTTTTCCCCTTTCTAAAAAAATGTTGCAACATTTATTTTTTTTAATATTTTATTATTTTTATTTTATATGAGTATTGTGCCTGCATGTAGGTAAGTGCACCCATGTTATGCAATGCCCTCAGAGGACAGAAGAGGCTGTCAGATCCCCTGGAACTGGAGTTACAGACAGTTGTTAGCTGCCATGTGGGTGCTAGGATTCAAACCCAGGTCTTCTGTAAGAACCACTGAGCCATCTCTCCAGCCTGCAACATTTATTTTTAAAATAACCTTAACTTTTCCAACTGTTCATTGTACCAGTTTAACAGGGGGCTTACCTTTTCATTAAGGGAGTTGAAAACAAGCAAGAGAAGTAAATAAGATAGTTGTAAATCATTACTATAAAGGAAATAAATGTGGTAACTAGAAAAAGTAAAGGAGGAAGGGCTCTTTACAGAAGTGACATCTGGCCTGAGACATGAAGTAAGCCTAAGGCCCCATGCAGGGATTCTGAGAGAAGCATTCCAGGCACAGGCAGAACCAGGGCAAAAGCCTTCTGTGGAAAACCAACTGCAGGAGTGCAGACAGAGAGGAAATCAACCAACTGAAAGGAGAGGTACATAGGTCAACAACAGGGAAGAGGACTGTGGAGTCAGACCAATGTGAGATCACACAAGCACCTGTAAGACTCAACAGAAAGGAGGTGGGAGTGTCCTGAGGCGCTAAGCAGTGACAAGATGTGAGTCACTTGATGTCTCTAAACCCCTCTGTTTTCTAAGTTGACAATGGGTTAATGAAAAAAGCAGGACAAAAAATGGCAGCATATAAAGCAGGCCAAACAGTATTGTCATGTTTCTCCATGTTCTGTTTCTAGCACTGGCCTGCGTTCTTCATCTTATGAAGAGTTTTAATATGTGTGTGTGAGTGAATGTGTGTGTGTGTGTGTGTGAGAGAGAGAGAGAGAGAGAGAGAGAGAGAGAGAGAGAGAGAGTGAACAGCTTTCAAATGTTTAAGTAGACTTTTTTAAAATCAATATACTTATTATCATTTAAAATTAGATGTTGAGGGAGGGCCAGCAAGATGACACAGTGGGTAAAGGTGCTTGCAACAGAAACATGGCATCCTAAGTTTGATCCCCAGAACCTACACAGAAGATAAAAGGAGAGAATAGACCCAAAAAGTTTTTCTTTACCCCTCATCCCCATCACACATACACACATACAAATAAGTTTTAAAGATTTTAAATGAGGTATTGATCTACCTATGAAGATCTATACATCATTAAACTTGGACAGTCATTGAACTTTTCCCCCTTCCCTTCAAATATACCTCTTTGTCTTGGCAATAGCTTTTTTTTTAAAAAAAAAAAAAAAAGAATATTTTTATTATTCCAAAGAGAGGCAATTTTTAACACATTTTTTCCAGAAATAACTTGAAGCAGGTTACACAAAAATATATATACAATGAAGTTTAAAAGTGGAAAAGTAGGGATAAGAAATCAAAGACCAAAGCCAGGTGTGGTGGCACACATCTTTAACTCCAGCCCTTGGGAGGCAGAGCCAGCAGACCTCTCTGAGTTTGAGGCCAGTCTGGTCTACACAGCAAGCTCCAGACCAGCTGGAGCTACAGGGAGACCCTGTCTCAAAAAGCCCACCCCCCACCCCCAAATGAAAGAATAAATATTTGCCAACATGGGGTCAACTTTGGTGGAATAATGAAGGTTTCCATTAGCTCTTTTTTTTTTTTTT
Source organism: Nannospalax galili (assembly GCF_000622305.1). NCBI lineage: Eukaryota > Metazoa > Chordata > Mammalia > Rodentia > Spalacidae > Nannospalax > Nannospalax galili. The sequence continues at coordinate 280,729 of NW_008339910.1, read as the reverse complement.
AAATCCTAACTAGTTTATTGGGCTTGCTAACAGAGCATAGGGTGGGGGTTTATTTACAGAAGAGTGGGTGTTCCCTCATTTATGGCTGTGCTGGAAACTCCATACTCAGATGTAGATCTTGTGACTTCACAACAGCCGCACAAAATGGCAAGAAAGGTGCCTCATGGCATTCTCGGCTTTTATATCCTTAGGCCCTCCCCCATATGCAGTTACAGTGGACTGATTGGGTGGGAGGGGTAACTGACTACCCCCTCAACTCCTTGATGAGTGTGAGAAGGAGGTGTGACTATACTTTGCCGGTTCCTGCATTAGTGGTTGGAGGACACTTCCAGTTAACATTCCACCCCTTCCTTTCTTACATTCTTTCCACCAACCTCTTCTGCAAAAGGCCCTGAGCCTTGGTGGGGGTGGTAGGTGTGGGATGATTTTCCTCCCATTATGACAAGGCACTGAACTTTCGGGTCTCTGCATCATCTATTTTCCTTGGGCTGTTGGCCCGATTCAGTAGGATTCCATCTACACCACGTGGAGGCTGGATCCAGGAGCTCTCAGGTAGTCTACTGAGTTCTCAGCCCCTACACCAGATTGAGGCCAGATCAGGCACTCTCTGCATTGACTTTAATGAATCATGTAAAATCATCTCCTATTTCTTCTAGAAGTTTGGTTACTAACATATAAATGATAATTTTGCAGAATTTTTATTAACATTTCTCTAATTAAAGTGATATTTACAATTTACAGTAACAAATATAAAGAAACCATAAAAGCAAATTGATTTAAATTTTAAAAAATATTTTATTTCAATTTTATGTGTATGAATGTATTTATTGCTTAAATGTACTTAAGTGCACCTATGTTGTGCAGTGCCCGAGGAGGTCAGAAGATTCCCTGGAACTGGAGTTAGGATGGTTGTTAGCCACCATGTGGGTGCTGGGAATCAAACCCCGGTCCTCCACAAGAGCAGTCAGTGCTCTTAACTGCTGAGCCATCCATCTCTCTAGCCCCTGATTTAAATTTTTTTAAGTAATCTTTGCCATATAAATATTAATTATTTTTATTTTATGTGTGTGAGTGTTATGCCTGCATGTAAGTTAAGTGTACCCATGTCATGTAGTGCCTGAGGAGGACAGAAGAGGGTCGCAGATCCCCCTGGAAATGGAGTTACCAATGGTTGTTAGCCACCCTGTGGGTGCTGGTCTTCTGCAAGAGCAGTCAGTGCTCTTAGCCACGGAGCCATCTCTCCAGCCCTGCTTTATATATGTTATAAAAATCTCTGACTAAAAATTTAAGGCACTCAAAAAATTAAGCTCTCCACACAGGGCACTGAGAACACAAAGAGAAAGGAGCCTCTAAACAAGTCATGACTGCTTCAGCCTCAAAAGTGCCAGATCACAAGAGCGAGCTACAATGCCCAGCTTCGAATGAACAAATAAAACAAAGTAGATTTAAAAAAAAAACAAAAAACCATTAGTGAGTGCTCACCTACCATCAACCTATCTTTTTTTTTTAAATCTCCAGCTGCATCTGAGTCTTTCAGGTTTTCACAGGAAGTGAAACTCCTCCTGTCCTTGTGTCTTGGCACTTGATCGCCTCTCTGCTTTTCCTGTAGTTCTGCCAGTGCCATTTCATCTAGATCCAGCTTTAGCCGACTCAAAGAGCCTTCTGACCACTGATTGCTCATTCTACTTAAATATGTTTGTTTTTGCTCTGAAATTGCTTTCTTTCCTTTATCAAAACTGTCCCATTTTCTAATCTTATTTCCTCCTCCCCCTCCTCTTCCTTCTCTTCCTCCTCCTTCTCCTCGTCTTTCTCCTCCTGTTTCAAAAGAGGACATTTCCAAGTGACAAAAATCCCTGACTCAATATTGTTTTTCCTGTGCCTAGCCTGAATATGCACCCAGGAAGTAAATAAATATTATGCTGTATAGATTAAATATAAAGTTCAACTAACTTATCTGGGTATAGTGGTAGGCCAGCCCTCACTACATAGCAAGTTAGAGGTCAGTTTGGGTTACACAACACCCTGTCTCAAAATGAAAAGTGGGTTTGGTTTGGTTTTGTCTTCTGTAGTTTTATGAGACAGGGTCTCATTATGTAGTCTTGATTGGTCTGAAACTCTCTATGTAGATCAGGTTGGCCTCAGATGCACAGAGAAACACTACCTCTGCCTCCTGAATGCCGGGATTAAAGGCATGACTTGTTCATTTGTTTTTGTTTCTTTAAACTAGCTCTACAAGAACACAGACTGCCCAACAGGAATGGGACAGTGTACAAAAGGCCATCAATATCTCATAAAGCAAGAATTAGTTGAACGACTTCTGACCAGTTATTAGAAAAAACAACTATACTTGACTTGAGTTTCCTTTTGAAGGGTCATTCCTGAGAACAGACACTGCAATTCATTTGGATAAAAGCATTCACTTCTGGCTGCTGAAAAATCCTAATGTTGGAAGGAAAATCCTAGATGGAAGATCCATGAGGAGTTGAGACAGTCTGTATTCTGCAGACTTTTGGATTTTATGGCATGCAACTGCTCTACTGAGGAGAACTGTTTGCCAGTTTTCTCTTGGGGAGATTCCTTTTGTATTTAGCTGATCCTAAAGACCTTAGTGGGTCAGGTTTCATCTTGAGTTGTCAATTCATCTGGACTTCTGTTTCTTAGCAACAGCTGGACCTCTATCCATCCACATTGTTCTCTGTTTTAGCTTCAAAGCAAATAAGAGAATAAGTGGCCATGGCAGCTTGACCTTTAGTGATGTCTTTATACACATGGTGCATTCCAGCCCTGGTGGCTACTGATAGACAATTGTGAGGAATCGCCAGATTTCTGTGAGGCAGGCACAGGGGTGGGTGGTGGAGGATGTTTTGGAGGGACCCGAAGAACTTGAGTTCCTTAATATCATCTGCTCTGCCTGATGAGTCCTATTCCTATTTTGTGTACTCTGTGTAAAAACATCAATGTTAGAAACAACATGGGAAAGAGCTTATATCCTTTCTCTAATGTGCTTTTCAAAACTCCATACATTTGATAGTTTCAAAAACATCTGGCTACTATGTAGTCTGAGTTTTAAGACATTATTGAATGAAAGATTTACTACTGCATAATATACACTTAGTTCACAGCCAGGAGTGGTGGTGCACACCTTTAATCCCAGCACTTGAGAGGCAGAGGCATGCAGATCTCTGTGAGTTCAAGGCCAGCCTGGTCTACAAAGTGAGTTCCAGGCCAGCTGGGGCTACAGAAAGACCCTGTCTCAAAAAGATAAGAAACAACAACAAACAACAACAACAAAAAATAAACACACTTAGTTCCCACCTTATAGTGGGAATTCCATATTGTCCCTCACTGCACCTTGATTTAGCCAGTTTTAATTTCTGTGTGGTTAGTGTTTGCATTTCCAATCCTAGCCTAGTGCAGGGCTTTGCTGCTGCACTTGGTAGCAATCCACTTTGCTTAAGCCAAGATGTGAAATTCTAATACAAGGATAAATTATGACAAATAATTCAAAGACTGGAGCAGACTAACCTTCCCAAGGGATGGAATCAGGAAGTGGAAGGCTATCAGGAACCAAGGCAGCTATTATATCTGATAGGTGCTTCCTGAAAGCAGTCTCAGTCAAACTGCCTGGGGCTTCAGCTTCCATGCTGCAGCTTCTAGGGATGAGAATATCAACTTCACAGAGCTGCAGGACTTAACCCCAAGTGATGCAGTGAGTCACCAAAACCATTCTTACTCTTCTACACAGCTCTGGATTCTGCATGTGCTGCATGTTATTGAACAAGGCAGGCCTGGCCTCAGTTATGTGTTTTCAGTTCAAATGATCAAGTCTGACAAATGTTTCTCAATCCTGATCTTAAGTTCTCAGGACAATCTGTTTGATTCAGATAGGGTTAGTAGCTCATTTAGCCAAAGTCAGAGGCTTTTCTCACCCTAGTACATACATTCCCCAAAAGAAGAAATACATATGACCTATAAATATTTTTAAAGTTCCCATCAATGCCCCCAAAGTTCCCTGATGGTAACCTTAAGCCATCAAGGAAATGCAAATTAAGACTATTTGAGATTCATCTCATCCCAACCAGAATAGCTAGCATCTAGAAAACAAAAAAATGCTGGTGAAGGTGTGGGAGAGGAGAAGGTATGAATCTTCACTGCTGATGGGATGCAAACTGGTTCAGCCACTATGGAAATCAATGTGAAGATTTCTCAAAAAACTAAAAATGAAACTACCACATACCTAATTACACCACTCTTGGGCATAAGCTCAAAGTATTGTGTGTCCTACCATGGAGATAGTTGCTCATCTGTGTTTACTAATGCTCTATTTACAACAGCAAGGAAATGGAATTTGCCTGGGTGTCCATGGCACATGAATGGAATGGAATGAAATTCCATGAATGAATGAAAATGGAATTTTATTCAGCTTTAAAGAATGAAATTTTCAGGAAAATAGGAGGAACTGGACAATATATTAAGTGAGGTGACCCAGGCTCAGAAAGACAAATAACACGTGTTTTCTCTTATATGCAGATCTTTCAACCTTTTATAGATGTGTGACTGTGGGTGGTGTTCACAAAACCATAAAGGGGTCTGTAAGTGCAGAAAAAAGAGCCTTTAAGGGAGGACTGGAAGGTAACAGAATGCATATGAAATATGAAAGTGGAAAGAATACTAATGGCAGAAGGGGACAAGCAGAGAGGGGGCAAAGACATGGGGAAAATGGGAGTGGGGACATGATTAACCATAACTAAAGAATGAAAATGTCATTAAGAAACCTTTTACTTTGTATGCTAATTTAAAAATAATATATTTTTTTAATGCCTGGCATGGTGGTGCATGCTTTTAATCCCAGCATCTGTGAGTTCGAGGCCAGACTGGTGTACATAGTGAGTTCCAGGCCAGCTGGGGCTACAGAGAGACCCTGTCTCAAAATAATCAATCAATCAATCAATCAATCAATTTAAAAATCTTTATTACTATTACTGTGCATGTGTCTGGATATGTGTGTGAATGTAAGTGCACACCTGCCACAGTGTACATGTGGTCACAAGACAACTTTATGAGCCAGGTGTGGTGGTGCTCATCTTTAATCCTAGCACTGGGGAGGCAGAGGCAGGCAGATCTTTGTGAGAGCAAAGCCAGCCTGGTCTAAATAGCAAGTTCCAGGTCAGCTGGAAACAAAATACAAAGACAATTTTGTGGAATCAGTTCTTTTCTTCCACCTTTACATATGTTCTCATATGTTCTGGGGTTGGAACTGAGGTCCTTAGGCTTGAGTGGTAAGTGCCTTTACCCACCAAGCTATCTCACCACCCCAATAAAGAGTATATGGCTCAGCAGTCTCTTGCAGAGGACCTGGGTTCAGTTTCCCACACTCACATGGTGGCTAACAACCATCTATAACCCAAGTTCCAGGGAATCCAACACCTTCTTCTGACCTCCAAGGGCACTGCATGACATGGGTACACTTATATACACACAGGCAATACAGTAATACACATAAAAAAGAAAAATAAAGGCCAGGTGTGGTGGTGCATGCCTTTAATTCTAGCACTTGGGAGGCAGAGACAAGGCAAATCTCTGAGTTCAAGGCCAGCCTGGATTACATAGTGAGTTCCAGGCCAGCTGGGTTTAGAGGGAGACCCTGTCTCAAAAAGACTGAAAAAAAAAAAAAGTAAAATAAAATATATAGGACATAACATATAGCAAAATTTACAAATGTGCAGCTGAAATGCACACCTTAGCCAACTCATGTACTAACCTACTAACCATTCAGAGCAAGATACAGAATATTTCTATCTCTCTGGCATTCTTCCTGTGGCCCTGAATATCCATACCATCCCTAGAGATAATAGATAACTATTATCCTGGCTTTACCATGCTTTTTTTTTTTTAAATTTTGTATAAATCACATTATAGACATGATTTCTTTTGTGTCCATTGTATCAGAACAATGCCTATGAGGTCCTTCCATGTGGGTAGCAGCTTCTTTGTTGTTGCTGGGTGATATTCCATTATATATGTATACTTCATTTTTCCTGGATTTGGGGCTATGGTGAATCAAACTGCCATAACATTCTAATGCAAGATTTTTAGTAGATACATGCATTCATTTTGTTGGGTCTACACCTACAAATATAATTGATGAATAAAAGTTAAGCTTAAGTTTGGCCACAATGGACACTGCCTACAATTTTCCAAAGCATTTCTAACCAATTTATAAATTCACATACCCCACCAGCAATATTTTCACTTGCATTAATTTTTCAAATATTTTATTTTTTTATTTTTAATGTGTATGCATGTATTGCCTGCATGTAGGTAAGTACACCATGTTGTGCAATGCCCACAGAGGTCAGAAGATGTTGTTGGATCCCTTGGGACTGGAGTTAGAGAAAGTTGTTAGCTGCCATGTGGGTGCTTGGATTTGAACCCGGGTCTTCTGCAAGAACAGCCAGTGTTCTTAACCGTTGAGCCATCTCTCCAGCCCCATTTTACTTATTTTTATGTGTTATGTGTGCTTTGCCTGCATACATATAAATGCACCGCATGCATGCCTGGTGCCTACAGAAGCCAGATGAGGACAAGGAGCAGCTAGTGCTCTTAACTGCTGAGCCATCTCTCCAGCTCCTATTTATTATTTTTATTTTATGTGGGTTTTGTCTGAATGTATATACATGTACCATGTGTGTGCAATGCCCATGGAAGTCAGAAAGGGTATCAGATACCCTGGAACTGGAGTTATAGATGGTTGTTAGCCACCATGTGAGTTCTGGGAACTGAACCCAGGTCCTCTAGAAGAAAAGCCAGGGCTCTTAACCACTGAACCGTCGTCTCTCCAACCCCATATTATTCATTTGCAAAAAAAAGTTTTTAGAGTTTTAAGAATATGTATGCATAACCTGAATGTACACATGTGCACTGTGTGCTTTGTGCCAAAGCCTAAGGAAGCCAAAAGAGGGCAACACATCCCCTGGAATGAGAGTTTCAGGCAGTTGTGAGAGACCATGTTGATGTTGGGAACTGAACCTGGGCCCTCTGCAAACTCTCTTAACCACTGAATCATCTCTCCAGCCCCAGTACTATTAATTTTTTACAAGAAAAAACATTTGCAGTGTTTGTCATTTCTAGTTGTAAGCAATGGTGAATTTTGGCTAAGTTGTAAGCAGAGTTATGTTATTCACTAGCTCCCTTGTCAAATCACAAGCTTTTCTTGTCAAGAATTCATGAAAAATTACTATCTCACTATCATTTTCATCAGAGTATGTTTCAAAGGAGAACCACTGTCACTTTGAACCAAGTACTTTGTGTTGGGAGAAGAAAGTAGCTGGCTGATGCAGTGTAGGATCTCCAGAGTATCCTTGTCCGCAAACTACTCCGTATCAGTAGCAACAACTCCATGAAACTCATCCACTCTCACAACCATGAATGTTCCCAAATTTTGCCAAATATCCTATATGGGGCAAAATTCCCCTTCTGACTGCTATTAGGAACCATGTTTGTAAGTAAGTGTCCGTACTTCACCTAAACCTGAATTTAAGTGCAGTGTTAAGAGGATGATGTGTTTTTCAATATAATGGCACATTAAAATGACCTGGGTAGCTTTTAAAGAATTCACATGCCAGCCAGGCTTTACCTCAGAACAATGGAACAGAATCATATGAGATTGGGTTTGAGCATACATTACAAAATCTTTCAGGTAGCTCTAAATTCTGGTACAGCTGACAACTGTCTTCTAAACATATTACTCTTTCCGAGATATACACGTCAAAATAGACTTCTACCAGTGAGGTTCCCCACCCCCCAAGTATTACTAAGCATTAGTAAAGAATAAAAGGGATATCTGAGGACTGCTAGAGAGCTCTAAGGACCTCTTACCAGTCAAGTGACCACCTACACCCTGTAACTATAAGCAATGTTATTTTTTAGTTCCTTATTTTAAAAATACAGAAAACAGCTGGGCATGGTGGCACACGCCTTTAATCCCAGTACTTGGGAGGCAGAGGCAGGTGGGTCTCTGTGAGTTCAAGGCCAGCCTGGTCTACGTAGTGAGTTACAAGCCAGCCCCACTACAGGGAGACCCTGTCTCAAAAAGACCAAAAAAAAAAAAAAAAAAGTACAGGAAACAGTTTCCCAAATCAGACTTAAAAATTCACACATTTACTTTTTAAATCTTTCTAGCTAATTCTTACACTCAACTCTTCTCTCAAATATTCAACCTCTATTTCAAAAGATTATTACCTGCCAGAAGTAGGCATGATTGCACACATGGCAGGAGGATCATGAGCTTGAGGTCAGCCTGGCTTCCATGAGAAACAAAGTCATTGCAAGAAGGGAAGGAAGGGAGGAAAAGAGTGTCCTATTTCATTTCTGTTGCTGTGGTAAATATCCTGACAAGCAACTTAGGGAAAAAGAATTTATTTTAGCTTACAATTCAAGGCTCCTAACTGCTGGGAAGTCACAGTGACAGATCTTGAGAGAGTGAGTCACATCACATCCAGTTAAGAGCAGAGAATGAATATATGCATGCTCGCTTGTGCTCAGCTGGATTTTTCCATAGTTATGTAGTATAGGCCCCCCTGCATAGGGAATGGTACTACCCACAGTGGGCTGAGTTTTTTCATACTAATAAACTTAAGACAGCTCCCCACAGGCCCACAGGCTAGCCCAGTACAGACAAATCCCTTGTTGAGACTCTCAGGTGATTCTAGGTTGGGTCAAGTTGACAATTAAAGCTAACCATCACATGGAGGGAGAAAGGAAGGGTAAAGAAAAGAATGAGAAAGAGGAGGAGGAAGAGGAGGAAGAAGAGGAGGAGGCAGAGGAGGAGGAAGAGGAGAAGGAGGAGTAGCAGGAGGAAGAAGAGGAGGCAGAGGAGGAAGAAGAGGAGGAGGAGGCAGAGGAGGAAGAGGAGGAGGAGGAGCAGGAGGAGGAAGAAGAGGCAGAGGAGGAGGAAGAGGAGGAGGAGGCAGAAGAGGAGGAAGAGGAAGAGGAGGAGGAGGGGGAGGAGGAAGAGGAAGAGGATGAGGAGGAGAATGGGGAGGAGGAAGGAAAAAGGTGAGGGTGACATGCCAGGCATACCAGTTAACCCAGAACTCAGAAAGCAGTGGTAGAAGATCTTCCACTGTTGCCTATTTGAGGCTACCCAGGCTAGGCTAGCTAAAAAGACTATGTCTCAAAAACATAAAAAAACAGTGTGTGCAATGTGTGCATGCATGTATGCATGTGTGTTTCTCACTGTCTCTGAAACATCTTAAGTCTTTTACCAATACAAAGAAGTAAAAATCCCCAATGACAAAAAAGCATATTCCCTCCCAAGTAAACATCAAATCCTATGAGAATTTTTAGAAGCATTCCATTTCTCTATCATTTACCTCATTCCATTTTAATCTAGCTCCTGGCCATATTGCTCAACAAAATAGTTCTTGCTACTGTAATTGATAACTGATGACTGTCATGTCACTAAATTCAATGGATATTTTTCAGACCTTGTTTCATACGACTTCACATTTGCCACTATTTATTAACCATTTCTTCCTTCAAGCAATCAGTCATTTGTCTTCAAGCATATAATACCCTTCTGGCAACTCAAGCCTCCAGTTCATCTTCTTCTAAGCTATTTCAAAGTCAATGTATACTCAAGATTTTAATTTTTCCCTATTATTTATCAGCTTTTGTTTTAGATGCCAGTTCTCAGATTCATACGTTTATATAGAAGTTTCTTAGATGACTCAAAGGTATCAGAAATTTGGTAAGTACTAAAAAATTACCTCTCAACCTCCACATCTCCAAATACATTAACATCCAACTGATGTCACTACCATTCAGCTGCAAATACACAAGTAACCTCCTCCAAACCTTACCCAGTTCCATTGAGGGGTAGCACTATCTCTCCAAATTTCTCTCCATCCCCATTATACTATTCTGATCCAACATGCCATTTCTAATGCCTTTTATCTCGAAAGCTTCTAATTGGGAATATTTTATCTACTTTGAAACATTCTAATTTTCCTTTGGGATTTATAGCTAGAGTACGATTTTCAGTTTACCAAGCCCATTAAGTCACTACCAATCTAAACATTTCTTTAATGATTTCCCATTTACCTGAAGAACCTACTTCTTACTCAGTATTGGTCCCTGAATAGCTTGGCCTCTGTGTAGAGCCTTCTCATTCATACTGTTTTCTCCTTCAGTACTATGTATCTTTAATCCCCTATTGTGATTGCTGTCACTGTCAACTTGACTGGATTTACAGTCATCATGGAAACACACTTCTTGGTGTGTGTATGAGGGTACATTAGAAAAAGTTTAACTGAGGAGGAAAATTCAGTCTGAATGTGGGCAACACCCTCCCATGGGGGTGGGATCAAGGATAAAATAAAAAATGAGAAAGCAAGCTGAGCACCAGCATTCATCTCTTTTTGCTTCCTGACTACAGACACAATGTGACCAGCTGCTTCGCAGACTTGCCACCATGTCTTCCCAACCATGATGGACTGTGCTTGAAAACTGTGACCCAGAATAAACCCTTCCTCCCTGAAACTGCCCTTTTCAGGTATTTTGTCGCAGCAATAGAAAAGTAACTAATACATTTACAGATGCAATGACGCACTTCTTAAATATCCCTGAAGGATACATTTTAAGTAAATAAGGCATGCTCTACAAAGAACATCTTCAGGGGCTAGAGAGATGGCTCTGTGATTAAGAGCACTGGCTGCTCTTGCAAAGGACTTGGGTTTGGTATCCAGCACCCACATGACAGCTAACAATTGTCTGTGACTCCAGTTCTAGGAGATTCAACACCTTCTTCTGGCCTCCATGGGCATTGCATGCATTGGTACACTTACATACATGCAGGCAACATACTCATACACATAAAACAAAAATAAAAAGAATGTCTTCAACAGCCTCTTTTGTCTATTTTCTTTAGTTTTTGGGTCATGGTCTTTCCTTAGAGGAGACTTTTCTGACTAGTGTATATTAGTCTCACAGGGTTGTATGTCTCTTCACATTGTATTTCTCAGTTGTGATTTCAGTGTGATTATGTCCTCCACTAGACTTAACTCCCTTTTCCTCTGTGATAATCCTCCATTCCCTAGCAGAATGTTTGGAATGCAATAAATACTTACATATCATGAATGTCTGTCAGTTATGTATGGGGGACACAGTCTCTATGATCAAGAATTTTAAAATGTAGCATGGAAGCAAAGAAAATATTGTATTATAATGCTGTGATCTATTGCACTGACAGAGCACTCAATTCCATGTTATAAAAGTGAGACCAGAAAGCTTTCAGGTCTACAATGTGTCTATACAATTATGTCAGGCTACTCAATAGTCCTTGGCCATTAACTTAAACTTAAGAGTGATCTATAAAGTAGATGTACTATATTCATGTACAATAAGTGATGTCTTTCCAATGACCTGAAGAAATGTGTGTATGGAGTCAAATGTCCCTGAAGAATGATGGAAGGCAATGATGGGGTAAGGATGTGGAAAGGTAAAGCAATGAAAATACTTATGTATATGATATTCACATCATGTGTTTGTGTAGTTATGTGTACAAATATATGTATGTATATCCAAAATGGAACCTAAAGGGTAAACTGAAGGTTAGAAACATATATAGAAAAAATAGGCTCTTAAACTAAACACATTAGTAGGGATTAAGAAGGAGAAATACAAAATATCTGATATAAATGGGTATTTGGACAATTTTTTTTTAAGAGGAAAAGAAGGTATGATAACAGTGGACTGATTTGATTAAATTAGAGGTTAGCTATTAAACATCTTTTTTCTTTTACTGCATGTATGCTTAATTAAAATTTTTTTTTCTAATTTTATGTGTATGAGTGTATTGCCTGCATGTACATAAGTGCACCTGTGTGGTGCAATGCCCACAGAGGTCAGAAGAGCATGGGATCTCCTGGAACTAGAATTATGGACCATTTTTAGCTTCCATGTGGGTGCTGGGAATTGAACTTGGGTCCTCTGCAAGAGCAGCCAGTGCTCTTAACCACTGAGCCATCTCTCAGCCACGGCATGCTTAATTTTGAAAGCAGAGGAAGTAATTTTTTTTATCCACCCAATGCCTACTAGATTTTAGACCCAGTGGCCTCTTAGTATCATCTTTAAGACCTTTTGGTTTGAAATTTTAGTCATTAAAGAACTTATCACTTAAAGAGCTAGATGTATGCAAGCGTGCTCCAACTGTTGGTGGTGGGAGTAGGGGGCTGATGCAGGAGGACTGCTTGAGCCCAGGGATCAAAGCTGTGCTAGTTACCATAGGGAGACCTTGCCTCATAGACATACCCTATGTCTTAAAAAGAAAAGGATTTATCAGCAAGATGGCTGAGTGGATAAGGGAACCTGCTGTGAAGCCTGGCAACCTTAATTTGATCCCTAGGACCCACATGGTAAAAGAAGAGAAATGACTCCTGAAAGTTGTCCTCTGACCTCCACACAATGTGTTGTGGCATCTGCATGCACAAACAGTAAATAAATGTAATTAAAAAATAAACGAAAATTTCAGTCAAAATTGCCAACTCCAGTGGCTTTGAACAAGTTGTGTCAACTGAGGTGGATATGAGAATGATCTGGGACATTCTTCCAAAGGTTACAGAGACTAAGAAATTCTGTGCAGTGGGGCAGGAAGAGGAGTTCCAGGTAGCTGCCTGAGAAAAAAAACCCACATGACATCTGCCTAACACTGGAAACTATAGCTCCTCTCCTATAACTTATGACTAGAAAAAGTATCATAACTTTTTAGAATGGCTTAAAATTCTACAAGCCTGTCAGAGAACTTTGCAAATTTAAGTATCATTTTTGGAAAAATCTGTTTGGCAATGACCTTGGTGTGATGTCATAGGTTAAAACTGAAAATACCCTAAGTTGAAAGTGCATTTAACACATCCAGCTTTCAGAATGTCATAACTCAACAACACTGCATAGTAGAGTGTGGTCTGTGCATACTCTACACCTATGATCATGAGTTTAATGAGGATCGACACATTGGCTCTGTGTATTGTCAGGCATATCCTTAACCCAGAAAAAGATCAAAATTCAAACTTGTAGTTGTTCCTACTGAATGCGTATCAAATTCACAAGACCAAAAAACTGAAAAATACTAAGTGGAACAATTTTAAGTCAGGGACTGTCTGTATTTTAATATTAAGTGGCAGCAGCTAAAATATTTATTCTTATCTTGGCATCCAAAAAACTCTAAGAGGGGCTGGAGAGATGACTTAGTAGTTAAGAGCACTAGGTGATCTCATAGAGGATCTAGGTTTGCTTCCCAGCACCTACATGGCAGCTAACAACCATCTATAACTCCAGTTCCAGGGGATCCAACACCTTCTTCTGACCTCTGTGGGCATCGTATGACGTGAGTGCACTTACACATATGCAGGCAATAACACTTATACACATAGAATAAAAATAATAAAACATTCAAAAAGTTCAAAGAGGGAGCACCATTTTCTGTGATGTATTTTCCATTCTGTAAAGTTTTCTCAGTATATCCACTTAAAGATATTGTGTGGGTCACTTTTATATCACTGTAATTTAGATCCCTGAGAAAATCTACTTGAAGGAGATTTCTTTTGGCTTACGGTTCTCAGGTTCTCAGGATTAACACTCTATGGTTGGCTGGCTTCATGGTTTCTGGGATTGTGTGGACGCAGGACATCATGGTGGGACAACAGGAAGAGGCCAAGGTAAAGATCTATTCTTCTAAGGCAGCCCCCCACCCCCAGTGACTCACTTCCTCTTAGGCCCTACCCACCACAGTTCTATCCCATCCTAATAATCTAGTCAAAATTCGAATCCATTAAAGGATTAGGTCAGAACCCCAGTGATCTAATTTTCTCTGGAAATGACCTCAGAGACATACCTGGTATGATGTTTCCTTAAATCCTAGATAGCTCTCAATCCAGCCAAGTTGACAATCTTGACTAACCACCACAGATATCCATTAGCAGTTACTCTAGTAAAATAGATCAGAATTAAGGATTCATACAATGTGTTAGATTCTGTAAATGTAATACTTTTCCACATGAATATGAAGTGGAATTTCCTATTCCTCCAAATAGGAAATTGAATAGTAGTTAAAAACAAAACAAAATAAAACAAAAAAACCCCCCCAAAACTCCTGGTTAATGTTAATCTGGAATTTTGCTGTTTTTACATGCCTAAATGGACTGTAAGGCTATTGTTTGCTGCACCAGTAAGAACAGATGCAGTTGGGCCAGAGAGATGGCTCTGTGAGTAAAGATGCCTGCCACCAGGCCTGAAGACCAGAGTTCAATCTCCAGGACCAACATGCTAAAAGGACAGAACCAACTCATGAAAGTGGTCCTCTGACCTCTCTATGATCATTGTAGCTTGCACAGACACACACACACACACACACAATTTTAAAAATTTATTTGTATTTTATGTGTATTTGTCTGCATGTATGTAAGTACATCACATGTGTGCAGTGCCTGCAGAGGCCAGAAGAGGGCATCAGATCTTCTGGAACTGGAGTTACCTACAGTTATTAATCCCTGTCCTCTGCAAGAATAGCAAGTGTTCTTTCTTAACTGCTGAGCCATTTCTCGAGTCTGAGATAGTTTATTTTAATTTTTTAAAATTTTATTATTTATATATATATGAGTGTATTGCCTACATGTACGTGTACCTGTGTCATGCAACGCCCATAGAAGTCAGAAGAGGGCTTTGGAAGCCCTGGAACTGGAATTATGGACAGTTGTTAGCTGCCATGTGAGTGCTGGGATTTGAACCTAGGTCCTCTGCAAGAGCAGCCAGTGCTTATAACTGCTAAGGCATCTCTCCAGCCCCACAATTTATTAAATAAACTGAAACTAGGAATTTATGCAGCTATCAACTATCCAAAACATAGTTTCACATTACCTATTGACCTTTAAAAACCTGAGCATGCACATCTTCCCCTTCTTCAAGGGTGAATAAACACTTGAATGCAATGAACACACATATTTTCAGATTTCATTAAAGGCTTTGGACTAAACCATTTAGGTATTTCTCAAACGGGCAAATATCTAAATTCGATGGAGACTATTATGGCTATCAAACTCATTTGGCTTGCAAGAAGGGGCCTTTACATCAAATCTAATTTCAGAATGAAAAATCAGAGTTTTTAAAATTAGCCCAACATGGAAGGCACCTCTGCAATCCCACCATCACAAGTCGAGAGGCTGAGGCTGGTGAATTCAGATTCAGGAGACCAGATGGGTTACACAGGCGGTCTTAAAACAAAATATTTTAAAAAGCCGCAAACCGGAAAAATGAAGTGCGAAAGAATTTTGATTTAAAAAGATGCTTGCGTGAACAGTGCGCATAGTGCGGTTGTTGGCACAAACCTGTAATCCCAAAACTCCTAATTCTGGGGTAGGATTGCCCTGAGGCCAGCCTGGGCTACATAGTGAGGCATTGTTTCAAAACTCAAAATAGAAACAGAATTAGAAACTGTGTATAAGACTGCGACATTACATGCTTGAAAAGATACAGAGTTTCCAACACAATGAGTCCTGAGGATACAGTAATGAAAGAAACTATCAACTAAGTCTAAGTCGCAGCACCTTAAACGGAGACAGTTCTAACGCCCCACGAGTGGCCTTTTTGTTGCAATTTGGCACCGCACCCTTCAACTCCCCCCCCCCTTCAGGGAGGGACCTAGAAAGGAACCGTTGTGAAAGTTCTTTTATGAACCAGGCACGGGCCACCCACAAACGAATCAAGTAGCGTCATGGGAAGTCAACAACAGCTCCTCAAGTGGCCCGCCCGGGCAGACACCAAGCCCTGCGGGACACTCCGCCGCAGGTCGCCCGGCCGGGGGCCCGGGAACACAACACTTCTGCCCCGTCGTGGCGCTCCCAGGCTGCCCGAGGTGACGCAGCAGCTCCAGGGGGCGCGGCGGCCTTAAGCTCAGACCCGGCCGGGCAAGGGACCAGTGACGGGGCCGGGCCGAGCGACACGGCGCGCCCCACCGGCTCCTTCCACCCCCAGCAGGCAAACCTGGTCCCTGCCCATTCCAGGTTGTTCCCGCCTCGCGGTCTTGCGAGACTGCGCGAGTGACAGCGGCGCTCACATCCATCCGCAGTGCAGCGGGGAGCAGCTCGAGGGCCGCTCCTCAGTCAAAGTCCGGTGGCTTCGGCGAGGGGCGCGTCACCGCCCCGCGCGCCGCCGCCCCGCCCCTCGCCGAGCAGGGGGAAAGGCCGCGCGTGCGCGCCTCCACCTCTCGCCCGGGAAGGGGAGTGAGCAGAGCGCTGACGTCGCGGTGGGGGCGGAGGCGACGGCGACCTCGGTGGCGGCGGCGCTACGGCGGGGACGGTTGCGCTCGCTCACGGTCGGCGTCATGGCGGCTGCCGGGGCCCGATAAGCAGCGGGTCGGGAGCGCGCGCGGGACGGCGGCGAAGCGCCTCGGTACTTCCCGCCCGGGCGACGCTCGGCCCGGAGCCCGGAGGATGAATTGATCGTGGGAGCCGCTCCGCAGGCATCGCGCGTCGCCGGCCTCCCCTCCCCCCGGCTCCGCTTCCCCACGGCGCGGGAGCCTGCGGCCTCGGCGGCCCGGATCGCGGG
>NW_008339910.1:243317-263812 GCF_000622305.1 Nannospalax galili | reverse complement strand
GAAGGAGGCCGGCGCGGGAAGGAGACCGGCGGGAGCTCGGCTGCGGGAGAAGGCGCTCCGGCCTCGAGGGCCGCCCCGCAAACTTGCCGAACCCCGCTACTGGCGGGAGGAGGGGACCCGCGGAGCCGGAGCGACTTGGGGAGCACTCATTGTTGAGACGCGGGACGGGAGCAGTAGCTCCGAGCGCTCCGGGAAGTCGGCGCCCCGTGCGGTCCTCGGAACAGGCTCCCGGGAGAAGGGAGGTGAGGCTGGAAGGAAGTTCCAGCGGCAGAGAAAGCCATTTTGAGGGACGAAAGGAAGGTAAAGGGGCTTAAAAAGCGCCGAGGCCGGTGAACTTTCTTTACGGAGACTTTCGAGAAGGAGGCACAGGACTTAGGCACGCTTTAATAGTAAAGCTCTCTCCCCGGGCTGGAATTAATAGTTAACATTAGGAGTTACTGTGGACTGGTTACTTCGCAGATAACCTGTTCTTGCAAAGGTGTGAGCCCTGAGCTCTAGAGAGTCACAGTCCTGGTGCAGATGCAGGCTGGGCTCCGACCGAGTTGGCCACAGCCGGTTTGCTGCCTCTGTTTCGCGAAGTGGAAACCTGGGGTCGGAAGACAACTCGCTCTCCGTGGCTGTCTCGATACTTTCTGGCTGGGGAAGGATCTGACGTCTCCTTCCCCCGCTTCTTCCTCTCCCTCCCCTGCCAGAGATCTCCTTTGTTTATTCGTGGTTGGCTTGTAGGTGACTGTAGGGCTGTGGTGAAATCTCGAGAGGTGAAAATACTACGTATCGGTCCATCTTTTTTTTAAAAACCTCAAATCGCTTGCCTTGAAAATAAGATAGCAGTGTATACTCTTTGTGTTACTTTTTTATTTCTTCATGGAGTCTCTGATAATCTACACTGGATAAACACTTGTTTTTCATTCTGCCATTGGGTTATCTGATAAAAAGCATTTACTCTGACGTGTGCATTTTTGCTAAGATTATGATACATTTTATTACACTCTTTCCATGTGAGCATTTAAAAAACTTTGCCTTGCTGGAGTATAGGAAGTTCTTGTTGCTAGGAATTAGAGGTTCATTAACCATAACCTTGGTCCGCCTCATTGGTTATTTAACCGTGTTACCAAATACAACATTTCCTCCCCTTTGGCTGTATGTATATGTTCCATAGTGCCACTTTGCTTCAGTAGTAATCTATACAAATATCCTACACGCTGGAAATTATTCCCCAGAAGTTTTGTGGCTGCACAAATATTTAAATTTCTTCCGTCAAAACAACACTAGCACTGTGGCAGGCTAAATTGTAGTAAGTAATTGGGAATGTAGTTAATAGATGCTTAGTTTTTTAAAGTAAGAGGCTTCCAACCCTACTTACCTCCTGTAGTATAATTGGCTCAGGCACATTTTTGCACTTCTAAACAGGGCTTACTTAATCTCGTAGAGCAAATATTCTTACTATTCATGTGTTTTCCCCAGGTGACTCAAAGAGGGTCCCAGGAAACCTGTGAATGTTGAAGAGGAGTCATCTGTGAATTTTTGGTATTTGAGGAGTCAGCATTTATATTCATCTTTTTAACTGGGAAGATTTGTAGTTTATTTTAAAACGTCTTGATATTTACAATGAATGGACACAGTGATGAAGAAAGTGTTAGAAACAGCAGTGGAGAATCAAGGTAAGCAAGACTTTTAAATCAACTGGTTACCTGAGAACTGAATACATCTGTTTTTAGAAATTTGTTTTAGCTCTTGAAATGCTTAAATATAATAGTTTTGTTGATGTTACAGGTGTTGCTTTTATTCTTCAGAGAGAAGCAGAGAACTTAACTATAGAAGACTTAGATCTGTTTAAATCTGTTGGAGGTTTATAGTGTTTGAGTTTGTTGAAGCCGAAACAAGTAGAGACGTTTAAATTGTTGGACTTTTAGTCAACTGTCTGAATAATCAGTGCAGTAAGATTTTATGTACTCATCTTTATCTGGCATCTTATGTTCTACACCTGTGCTTATTACTAGTACAGTCCATATATTTATAGGCACTTGTATATAGACATCAGTAAATTAGGTGGAGTCAGACTGCACAGTTAATCCCACTTCTACCAATTATTAACTGTGAATTAGGGTAAATTATTTACTCTCCATTCTGATTTTTGCTCCTTTAAAATGGAGATTACACTATTATTTACCTTACTTAAAATGGTGTTTTACATGAGGTGCTTTGTGTCAGGGAATAAAATGTTTTCTGATACAGTAGGCATTCAGTATTAGTTGTAGTCAGCATCATGTTTTGTGTAGTATAGAACACTCTATAACAAGTAGTCACAGTGGTGGAGAAATACAAGGGACAAGAAATAGGAAAGGTGATAGAAGAGTTAAGAAAAGAGAATAGCAAGAACAACATAGAGAATAAACTAAGCAGCAGTGATTGGGAAAACACTGTAGTTGAAACAAATATCTAGAAGTTAAAAACCTGAGTTGAGAGCTAGTGGGATGGTTTAGTGGGTAAAGATGCTTGCTATGAGGCCTGGTAACCAGAGTTCAATCTCTGGGGGCCTACATAGTGGAAGAAGAACTGACTCCCCCAAGTTGACCTCTTTTATTATTAATTTTTTATTTTGTGTGTATGAGTATATTGCCTGCATGTATCTAAGTGCACTAGTGTCGTGCAGTGCCCATGGAAATCAGAAAAGGGCATCAGATCCCCTGGAACTGGAATTATGAATTGTTGTTAGCTACCATGTGGGTGTTGGGAATCAAAGCTGGGTCCTTTGCAAGAGCAGCCACTGCTCTTAAGTTCTGAGACATATCTCCAGCTACCTCTCTCTTTGTTTGTTTGTTTTTTTCTTTTAGTCGAGGTATCACTATGCTGCTCTGGTTGGCCTGGAGCACACAGAGATCCTTGTGCCTCTGCCTCCCAAGTGCTGGGATTAAAGGCATGTGCCACATCCTGTAGATTAGAGGATTTTTGAATTTTAGCTTTGATTTGCATCCGTGTAGATAAATTGTTTGGAGTAAGTAGAAGAATTACACTGCCCATTCTCTTACTCATTAGGCACAATGAAATGGTAAACAAGTAGAAATACATAGTAAATACAGGAACCAGACTACCCACAAAATAGGAAATTACACTCTTGACAAAGTATCCTCTACTTGGCTATCTGGGAGAGCCCCTGTTGGTACCTTCTCACCACTTACCCATTTAGTGCTGCCATATCTCAAATTAGGAGGAATTATAATGCCAATTTGATAGCACATGTGAAAAAAAAAAAACCCCTTTGAAATCAGATTTACTTAAAGAGTGCTTTTATAACTGGATTTACTTTGAAATCAGATTTACTTAAAGAGTTCTTTTATACTGTACACCTATAATCCCAGCAAGGATGGTAGAGGCAAGAGGATTAATGTCAGCCCAACATGGTGGTGCACGCCTTTCTTTAATCCCACACTCGGGGCAGAGGCAGGCTGAGATCCAGGTGGATGAGTTCCAGGCCAACTGGGACTATAGTTGGGCATGGTGGAGAACACCTTTAGTCCCAGCACTAGGGAGGCAGAGGCAGATGGATCTCTGAGTTCGAGGCTAGCCTGGTCTCTTAGTGCTATAGTGAATCCAGGGCAGCTGGGGCTACAGGGGAAACCCTGTCTCAAAAATAAAAAATTCTTTTACTTAATGATGTGTATTCACTGTAGGTGATTGCACAGCTAGTTTCTCTAATGAGTCTGAATCAGTCATTCTGTCACATAGGCTTTTGCCCTTCTGAAGAGTGTTGCTATTGAGCTGCCTAGCTTTGTATGCACTTTGGAGTTTCTCAGGAAAGGAAGGAGCTTGTTTTTTCCTCGCTGCTCTTTTGTTGTCCTTCCTTTTATCTGTACCTTTTGTCATTAACACTCAGTTCCTACCCTCTCAAAACGTTTCATCAAAAGATGGTACGAAGTTTTGAAAAAAGATAGTGCCAAGTTAGAAGACTGAGGAAGTAAACTTTACAGATAAAGGGATTTTTCTTTTTAAAAAAGGCATCACAGTTGTAAATATTAATAGAGAGATGAGAAACATGCCCCATTTTTAAAGTTGGTATACATTGTTAAATAATTTAAATAAATTTGATTGTGTTGGCTAAGAAATGTAAATTGTGTTTTGCTTCAGAATTTCTTTTGTGGAAGCTTAAAAGATGAGATTGTGACATTTTTGGTTTTATTTAGCTTTCTACTAAAAAGAGTGAAGGAGAAGGTTGATTCATCACTTTCTGTATGGAAAGTTCTCTTAATTATTGACCAAAAGAAAGAATACTCAGGAAATAGGTCTTTCTGGCCATGATCAACTGCCAGTTTTGAAAACTTGCTCAGAAAAGTGGGCCAGGATGCACCTGTACAACAGTTTTAGCTTGACACAGTTGTATGTAGCTGAAGCTAAGCTCTCTGACGATACTGGAAGGTTTCCAGCAGTTTTCCACCTGTGTGGACTTGGTTAGTGATCAGGGTCTTCAAACCTTAGTTAGACATTTAAAACTTTTTCATTTTTTAATTTTTGTTGTTTTGGACATCAACCCAATGCCTCACACCTGTTAGGCAAAGTATTGTACCTCCACACAGATTTTTTTCAACTTTTAAAAAAATTTTATGTATATGAATGTATTGCCTGCATGTGTATAAGGGCACCCGTGTCATGGAATGTTCATGGAGGTCAGAAGAGGGTGTTGGATCCCCAGAACTGGAGTTATGGACAGTTGTGAGCTGCCATGTGGGCTGGAATTCGAACCCAGGTCTTCTGTAAGAACAGCCAGTGCTCTTAACCACTGAGCCATTTCTCCAGCCCCATATTTTCGGTTTTAAGGATATTTGGAAGGGTGATTTATTCCAGCAGTGGATTTATGGGGAAATACAGAAATACGTGGTCACCTATTGCTTATTTTTGGATGTATGGTAGATGCTTATATGTAGATAAATCTTTGTCACGCACATTTAAGAATTTCTAACTGTAGTCCTTAGATGGATACATTATGCTCTTGAACAATTTTTACAGAGTTGGAGAAGATGTTGGTGATGGTGTTTTAGTCGTCTCACATAGTCTCATAGTTGCTAATGAAATTCTGTTGATCTGATTCTTAGAATAAAATCTTACAGTTATCTGTGCATGCGGGTACATGTTCTAGGATTTGAGCCCAGAGTCTTGTGTGTGCCAGGCAAGTTTTCTACCACTAAGTAAAATCCTCGACCTAAAAATCTTTATTTTACTGTAGCTTTTTAAAGTGTTAATAATGCTTATATTTGATGTATATGAGTGCTTGCCTGCATATATGTAAGTGTACCACATGTGCAATGCTTGAGGAGGCCAAAAGAGGTCATAGGATCCCCAGGAACTGGAGTTACAAATGGGTGTTAACCACCATGTGGATGCTGGGAACTGAACCTAGTCCTCAAGTATGGTATTAACATATTTTACATGAAGAAGCCCTATGTGTTGTACTAATTTTCCTTGGCTTATAGAAACCACATTTTTCCTTTCTTTACATTTCAAGAATGTTCTTTGGATCTTAGTGTTGTTTTAGACATGGTAGTCCATGCCTTTTAATCCTTACGTTCTGAACATAGACAGGCTGGATCTCTGTGTGTTTGAAGCCAGCCTGGTTTACAATAGCAAGTTACAGGTCAGTCAGCAATGTCTCAAAGAAAAAGGCTTCAGGAAGATAATAGTGGCAGAGAGCTAGAAATAGGATTGATGGACATGTGCTAAATGAAAATTGTTAAATAAATTTTTGCCAATTAAAAAGAAAATTGTCAGTTTACAAATAGAATTTACCAAATTAAACAACACTAAGAAAATAAAGATTATTAGAATTGATGTCTGAGCAAGTAGTTCAGCCATAGAGAGCTTACTGAGAATACATAGTCTTAGATTCAATCACCAGCTCCACAAAAATAGATAAGTAGCTGGTTGTGGTGTTGCCTTGCCTTTAATCTCAGTGCTTGGGAGGCAGAGGCAGGTGTATCTGAGTTTTCGGCCAGCCTAGTCTACAGAGTGAGATCAGGTCAGTACAAGACCTAGCTCAAAAAGAAAGGGAGGGAGGAAGGGACCGGCCGTCTGTTAAATTTCAGAAACATTGAGTCAGTGGGTGGCGTGCGCCTTTAATCCGACAGAGGCAGGTGAATCCCTGTGAGATCAAGGCCAGCCTGGTCTCCATGGTGAGTTCCAGGTCAGCTGTGGCTACAGGGAGACCCTGTCTCAAAAAGACAAAAAAAACAACCACCACCACCACCAAAAAAACACCAAGTCAATGCTAACAGCACCCCCCCCACCACCAATTTTTTTTTTTTTTTCAAATTTTGAGATATGGTTTCTAGCCCCAGGTGACCTGGAATTCACTATATGCGCCAGACTGGTATTGAAGTCAGAGATAGTCTGCCTCTGCCTCCCAGGTGCTAGAACTAAAGGCATGCGATGCCATGCCTAGCCCTTTTTGTGTGTGAGCCTTCATGTCTTTGCCTTGCAAGTGATGGTATTATAGGTGTATGTCATCATGTCTGGCTTCAGATCACATTTTTCACTCTCCTGTAAGTGGCAGTTGAATATTACTTGGTATAGCATTTGTGAAACATTGCCTTTAGTTGTCTTTTTTCTTTTTGATTTTTGTTGTTGTTGTTTTTGTTTTTCTTTTCTTTTTTTTTTTTTTGAGACAGGGTCTCCCTGTAGCCCCAACTGGCCTGGAACTCACTTTGTAGACCATGCTGGCCTGGTTCTCACAGCTTGTCCCTGCCTCAAGTGCTGGGATTAAAGGTGTGCACCACCACCCCCAGCTTTTTCTGAAATGGCATCTCGCTTCATAGCCTACTCTGGCCTGACGCTCACATGTAGCCTATGACATTACACACATTCCATAAAGATTCCTTGTGTAAAAATTAAATTTTTTTGTTTACATTAAATTTGAACTTTTTTTCTTTTTGGTCCTTTTGAGACAGGGTCTCCCTGTAATCCTAGCTGTCCTGGATTCGCTATGGAGACCAGGCTGGCCTTGAACTCACAGAGATCCACCTGCCTCTGCCTCCTGAGTGCTGCAATTAAAGGTGTGCACCACCATGCCTGGCAATTTTTAAAGGAAGTGACATTTAAAATGGTGTTTTCTGAATTTTTTTAATAACCACCTTAGTTTTTTTAAAAAAATTTAATTTAGAAGGTTTTAGAAGTAATGCTTAAGAAACATTTTGGGGAAGATAGGAAAATATGAACTCACAAAACTAGAGTGGCTAGAAATCACTCAGTGAAGAAAGTTGTGACAATTTCCTGTGATGTTATTAATTACAGGAGTGACTCTTACATTTCATTTTTCTTAATCCGTATCTCAGTTCAGTTGCTTTTTCTTTGTCTCTTGTATTTTTTTCTCTTCTCTGGTATCTTGTATGTGCTACTAAATCTGGGATTATGCAAATGCCTATTGTTTTGGAAACTCAGTATATACTTACTAGCAGCTGTAGTGATAGGTTACACTGTGTCCAAGTAGAATTTAACCAAATTATAATTTTCATAAGATTTTCCGAGATTGTGGTAAATCTAGATTGCTATAATTGGGCTTACTTTGAACTGGTGAGGATAAGAGAATTGCACATGAATTAATTTTCAAATACAGTACTTTTCTGTGTATAAGAGTAAGATAATATGTAGGCAGAAATTAATATCAAATGCTTGCTTGATTTTGTTCTTAATAGATGGATCATATCTGATATAATTATACATTTAAAAATACATGTTGCCTCTGGAAAGAGATGGAGGAAAGATTCTTTTCAACTTTGTGTGTGACAAGGTCCTGGAACTTGTTACGTAATGAGGCTGTCCTTGAACTATTGATCTTCCTATCTCTACCTACCAAGTGTTGGGAGTTTAGAAGAGTACCAGGGTTATAGGTGTGTACCTGCCGCCATGCCTGTAAAAAAAAAAAAGGGGGGGGGGAATACAGAAATAAGCCAGCCATGGTGGCACATGCCTTTAATCCCAGCACTCCAGAGGCAGAGACAGGTGGATCTCTGTGAGTTCCAGACCAGCTGGGGCCACAGGGAGACCCTGTCTCAAAAAAGACCAAAAAAAAAAAAAAAAAACCCAGAAATAGAAATCTTGTGATCTTGTGCCCATTATCACCTAATGCCTGTTGGAAAAGTGGTCTTGGGCTTCATCCCAGAGTCTTCATGTTTTAGTAGATTCCTAAGTGATTTGTATGTATTTTAAATTGTTGGCATGTATATTTATAGTATATATGTTACATACATAACATTTATATATATTATAAAATGAACCTGTTTACCTGAAGTCATTTACCAGTTTACTATTTCTACAGTATTTTTGTTACTGATGATGTTGCTTACATATGAGTTTTATTTTCTGTAAATCCTTGAGGAACAGTCTCGTAAAACATCGCAGCAGTCAGTTTTATTTTGAAACAAATAATTACAATGGTAACCAAGGATTACTAATCTTAAATTCTTAATGAACTAAGGGTGCACCAGAGCACTGTATACCTGAAATTTCACAACTCAATTTTTTAAATATTTTATTTCATGTGTATGAGTGTATTACCTGTATGTACATAAGTGCACCTGTATCATGCAGTATCCATGGAGGTCAGGAGGAGGCCATTGAATCTCCTGGAACTGTGGTTACCAATGGTTGTTAGCCACCATGTGGTTGCTGGGAACCAAACCCAGGTCCTCTGCAAGAGCAGCCAGTGCTCTTAACTGCTGAACCATCACCCTAGCCCCTTCAACTCATTCTTGAAAAGCTCCTTTGATATCTGCAGTGTTTAATTCTTTCTGTTCAGATGGGGAAACTCGATTTATAAAGTTTTAAAAATTTTATTTATATGTGTTTGTGAATGTATGCCACTTGTATGCAGCTGCATGTAGAGGCCAGGTGTGGCTGTTGAATCCCCTAGAGATGGCATTGTAGCCAGTTGTGAACCCCCTGATATAGATGCTGGGAACTGAACTGGGGTTCTCTGAAAGAGCAGGTGCTTTTAACCACTGAGACATCTTTCCATCCACCTATAAACAGTTTAAAAATTATCCTTTTAAAACCATTAATGAAAGTCAGGAAGCTGGCTCAGTGAGTAAAGTGCTTCCTTGCTGCCCAACACAAGGACCTGAGTTTGGGTCCCAGAACTCACATGAAAAGTCAGGTATTGGGGCATGCACCTGTAATCTTCACACTGGGAGATGGAGACAGGAGGATCCTAGGGGCTTTCTGGTATCCTGTCTAGTAACTGTAGCTGAATCTGTGAGCTTCAGACTCTGAGAGAATCCATCTCAAAATATAAATGAGGGCTGTGGAGATGGCTAAGGAGCAAGGGCTAACCCATCAGTTTTCAGTTTGATTGCAAGCCTCAATGAATAAGGTGGAAGAGTGATTGAGGAAGATCACCAGTATCAACCTCCACACATGTGCACATGCACCTCCACACACAGGTGCCCATACACATGCAAACACAATACACATAGAGACCACACACACATACACACGAAAAGAAAAAAAGGCGGGGAACTATAGAGGAAGACACCTGACTTAGAGTTCTGGCCTCTGTATGCACATGTACACACACACACACACACACACACACATACACACGCGTTAACAAAACCGTAGACTTTGCCTAGATTCCATTTGTTCCAGGATTTAGTTCATAGTGCTATATTTCATTTACTTCTCACATCTTTTCAGTCTCCTCTGCGATTTTCTGTTTATTTTTTATAACCTTAATGGTTATGAGAAATAATGGTCAGGTATCTTGTGTAATGTAACCAAATATACATTTGTCTGGAGTTTTTATATAGCACATATACATTTTGTGGTCATACAATGTGAGGAACAGATGATATTAACCTTCATCAGTTGAGCACCGTAGCATTCACCAGCTTTTTCTACTGAAGTTTGCTGATTCCCCGTCTTGGTACTGCATTCCTTGGAAGCAAGTCACTATGTCTAGACCCCTCTTAGTGAGGTTGAGTGGTGATTAAGCTTTATCTCCTGGGTGAGGGGAGTATTTATATACATTAAATGGAATTTTTGTAAAAAAATATTTGTACTTCAATTTCTGTTTATATTTTACACTTGAATGTTATTATCCAATAATGTATATATTTTGTTGCCTAAATTACTCAGACTTTGGCCATTGGGAGCTGGGATTCTTGTAGGCTTCTGTGTTTCTTTTATATACTCTCATCTTTGTGTACTTGAAGCCATTCTCGAAGGAGCACTGGTTACTTTTATTGTATTAGAAACTGAGTTTTGCATGCTGGGTGTTCTAGTTTGCTTTTTGTTGCTTTGACAAACACCATGACCAAAAGCAACCTGGGAAAGGAAAGGGTTTATTTGGCTTAAACTTCCACATCACAGTCCATCATCCAGGGAAGTCCCCAGGCTCACTTGCCTAGAGATGATAGTGTCCATGGTGGGTTGGGCCCTCCTACATTAGTTAGCAATCAAGAAAATGCCTCACAGACATGCCCGTAGGCCAGTCTGATAGAAGCAGTTCTTTAGTTGAAGTTTTTTTCCCAGGTGTTACAAATTGACAACCAGTATTAGCCATCACACTAAGTTTACCCTTTGTTACCTAAGTGTCACTTCTAGGCCCTCTCAGCAGATAAAGCAGGCAGAACTAGAAAAGAAATGTATACACAAGCCTTATGCATCTCCATTTTTGTAGTTACTTGTGTATCTTTCCATTGTGTACATCCAGTAAGCATGAGTTTAGATATCTACAGTAACTCTTATCCTGTACTACATGGTTTATTCCAATAAAGAATTGCAAGTTCCATAATAAAGAAAATGTATTAGACATACTGGTTTTACAGTTCTTTACCCTGAGATTTATTCATTGTTATGCTGAAGTCTTAACAATAAGGGAAAGGGAATGAGAAAAAAGGAAGTCTAGCTTCTAGAATAATGGAGTGGAGGTAAAATTAAAATAAGGAAAGATTTGGAGTGACCCATGAGAATATGTTCCCCATATAAATGGATTTGTCAGAGCCACCAGTTTTAGGGAGAGACCCCAGGAATCTATTGTACTAGAAATCAACTTATTTAATGCCTGTGAGAATTGTTGTTTATAATTGAAACAGTATTATTATTTGTTAAAAGGTGGCTACTTAGTCAAAAGCTGTCATTAAGTACATGTTGAACCACATTTAACAGTTCCTTTGGTATGAGTAGATAAGGTACAATTTAAGTTACTATTGATTAGAATACAGAGAAAACGTTTTAAAGACACTCAAAAGTTCTGTCCAAACGGTAGTGACTTTTGAAATTCAGTGTCTGCATTATCTCTCAGAGCTGAAGCTTAGGGAACAAGAATTGTGGGCGCTTACAGTGACTCCCTGTGGTTACGGAGCTGTTTCTCAGCTCTGCATTGTTTTCATAAATACAGCTGTCATAATAATGAAGGCTTTTTTTTAAAGTTTTATTTTTTAGTTTTTTGAGATAAATTATTTAGAACCTCAGTAAACTTAAATTTTGGATAAATTGAAAATACCTTGTTAATGTACTTTTTATGATGGTACTATACTTTGACAGGCATTATCAAAAAGCAGAACTGCTGGAAATATATTGGGCATAGTACTTGCCTAACATGAGCAAGGGTCCGTCCTCCCCCAGCCCACACCGAATAGCAGAGAGCAATTTAATTTTATATTGAGGTATGGAGGGATGCTAGTAGAAGTCCGAGAGTCATGGGAGCACTGGAAAAGAGGACATTGCAGTTCCCTCATCTACTATGGCAGTTCTTGTTTTGTGCTTGAGCTACATTATTATTTTTATCCCTTGCAGCATCTGGAGTATTTTTTTCACTGTTATAAATGACTAAATCTTGAAATACATTAGTGATTTGAAAGAAAGGTTTATAGGAATAATAATCAGCTATATAAATGAACGTTAAAATTACAAAAACTTCTTGTTTAGCATGTATTTTTATGGCAAAGGTTATTTTTATTTTATGTGTATGTTTATATTGCCTGCATGTAGGTAAGTGCACCCGTATTGTGCAATGCCCATGGAGGACAGAAGAGGGTGTTGTATCCCCTGGAACTGGAGTTGCAGACAGTTGTTAGCTGCCATGTGGGTGCTGGGATTCGAATCTGGGTCTTTTGCAAGAACAGCCAGTGTTCTTAACCGCTGAGCCATCTCCCCAGCCCCTAGTATTTTAAAACATTTTAAAGGGGCAAATTAAATAACAATTGATCATGATTTTATTTTTTAATTTTAATTAAATACATGATTTGTGTTAACTCAGCTAATACAAATAATTTCAAGCATGTGCAGAAGTAGTAACAGTACTGTGCACACTAGGGTGCACTTTGCCTGCCTTCCACACTTTTCATCCCATGGCAGTGTGGCTTGATCTTTAATCCCACCTACCCCTTCACCTCACTTGATTACTTTTAAATATGTAATCAGTACATGTTAGACTTTCATGGTAGGTAATGCTGATGGGGGCGGGGGACTTTATCTTGTTATGTTATAAAGGTCGCCAATTACCATGCCACCAATACTGTGATTTCATGTGTATTTTATGAAACTCTTAGTAACTTTTAACCATAAGGGTACATAGCCCTTATTTTTCATCTGATGATATTCTAAATGTGTAGTGCAGAATGTTTAAGAAAGCATTTTCAGGGACTGGAAAGATGGCTCAGTGGTTAAGAGCTCTGACTGCTCTTGCAGAAGACCCGGGTTCCATTCCCAGCATCCACATCATAGCTAACAACTGTCCGTAATTCCAGTTTTGGGGGATCTGATGCCTTCTTCTGACCTCCATGGGCATTGTATGATATGGGTTCACTTACCTACATGCAGGCAATACACCTATACACATAAAATTAAACAAAAACTTAAAAAAATTTTTTTTAATTTTATTATTTTTATTTTATGTGTATGTGTGTATTGCCTGCACGTAGGTAAGTGCAACCATGTTGTGCAGTGCCTGCGGAGGTCAGAAGAGGCTGTCAGATCCCCTGGGACTGGAGTTACAGACAGTTGTTAGCTGCCATATGAGTGCTGGGTTTCGAACCCAGGTCTTCCTCAAGAAGAACTGGTGTTCTTAACTGCTGAGCCATCTCTCCAGCCCCAAACTGAAAAAAGATTTTTTTTTTTGAAAAAGAATTTTGAGTTTAACCTTAGATGCTACATGACTGAATTATTCATGCTAAAAATTAACCTTTATAGCATCTATTTCTTGAAGCTTTAGTCTCATTTCTTCAGTTTGGGACTTCAGCTGGGTAGAATCATATTTTACTTTCATTTTGTCTTGAATTGGTAGTTTAAAATGCTCAAAAATGTACTTTGTTGGTTTGGTAGTCACTGCCTAAGAACAGAGGCACTCCTTGGTTTTTAAGTCAGTCAGATTGAAAGATACTTTCTAGATTTTTCTGAAATCTTAAGAAGCTGTTACTAGTATTTTGTCAATTTTTTAAAATGTAGGTTTATATGTATATACTGCAGTAGTAAGTAAAATGTATGCAGGTTGTGTGGTCTACCAAGTTTGAAGGCCATAGCCTACGTTTAGCTACAAATTGATTTCTTGTTAAAGCTTTGTATCAACTTACTGTCTACTCTGCCCATGTCATTTCTCCATGTGGAAATGGATAATGCAATCCAAATAACCTGAAATAAGGATCCTGATTTAATGAACTGCAGGATCAAGTTAGATGATAGACATGTACAAATCATTTCAATGTTGTAAAGCACTATTACTAACATGAGCAAAATTCTTTGGGAGCTTGAACTGGAACAGTGCCCTATGCCTGGGGAAATGGGAATGTCTACAGAAAAGATGCGATACTGTTGAGTAGTCTTGATGTGTTTTCTTGACAGGAAGAGTATGGGATAGGTACCTATGCTGAGCTCTGTAACCTTTCTCTCCACTGCCTTCGCTTCCTCCTTTTCTCCCTTCTAGTTCTTCACTCAGGAATTGGTCTTTGAACTGTTTTGTTACACATGAAAGTTTTTTAAACCATGAGTTTTTATTCCTGGTAGAAGTTCTTACTCAATAATTGTTAAGTTGAGGAGGTATACAAGTGAAATGAAATAATACATGTGCAAAACCCATTCTTTTAAAAAATGTTTATTGTATAAGTGCAATGTATTAGAGACCCCAAAACATAGGGCTCAAATGCAGTTATTTCTTTTTCACTGTCAGGTAAGTTAATGCTAGCTACCCTTTGAGATTGTTCAGATACTCTCAGCGTAGATACCTATCCCCGTTTGTCGTGGCTACTGTGACAGCTTTGTTGTCTTTAACATGTGACCCTTAATTATTAAGTATTTGTCATTTCCTTCCAGAAGGAAAGGGGATGGTGATGGGGAAGAGGACATAAAATAGCTGCACCTATCTCCATAGGTGATGATGTAGAGACCACATATTACTTCTGCCTGTATCTCATTGTCCATCAGAACCTGTTGAAAGACATGAGGGAATTATTCTTGTTACTTTTCTGGGAATGTCCCAGCCAAAACTGGAGGAATATTATTTAATACCAGAATACTAATGAGGAAACAAATAAAAACCTAGTGGATAAGGATAGGAACAAGGCAGGCAGAGAGTGCCTTTTTTGTGTAACTCAAATGAAAGAATGTTCTGTTAAATGACTTCTATTATCCAAATTAGTGGCTTTCATTTTTCTGAATTTCTTTTTAGTTCATATAGATATGTAACTTCTACTCTTATTGTCATAGTGATGTTGTTTACTTTTTCACTTTGCCTTCCCGGAGCCTCAATTTTTTTATTATATATAAATGGAAGAATTAAATAGGAATATACTGTCCGATTCGTAGAACCAACTAGTAATCATTATATCTTCCTCCTTTACTACACAGTGTGTTGAATATTTTAGCATATGTGTAGGTTTTGTTCATAGACATTCCCCACTTATGTTTAAAATTATGACAGGCTAAAGAATACCAGGAGCAAATTTTGAAGTAATGGCTTCTGATCTTGAATTCACAAGGAAGATTGATGGTTTTAATCTATTACTAACTCTCAGAATATGTGTGGCAGGATATTTTATATTTTTCATCCTCAACAATAATCTTGAACTATATTTCCATGTGACAGAAACCTGAGACTCATCTAATGGGTATACAAATAGAAACACAGCTGGGCATAGTGGCACACACCTTTAATCCCAGCACTTGGGAGGCAGAGGCAGGTAGATCTCTGAGTTCAAGGCTAGCCTGGTCTACGTAGTGAGTTCCAGGCCAGCTGGGACTACAGGGAGACCCTCTCTCAAAAAGACCAACAACAAAACAAACACCAAATAGAAACACAATTACAGTGGCAAGAAAAGACTAGAATGCTAGCAAAAAGAATAATTTAGGGTTGAACTTTAAAACACCAACAGATCAGCCTTGAATTTCCCCAGTAAGTGTGTGTCAAAATTTGCTTTAAAAATTCTCTCAGTAACACTTCTGAAGGCATTGACATGTAAACAGTGCTAAAGAAGGCAAGCAACAAGAATGAGAGTTTAGCTCACTCTGGCTCCTGTGGGCTGTAAGCACCATCTTTTCCTTTGTGCATGTATGGCACTATTTATGAGCTGCACAGTCCTAGTATAATTTTGTGGAAAGTTCACCTGCCAGTGTATGTAAATGTATGCCCTCTACCCACAGTGAATCTAATCCATCAAGATACCACTAACAGTTTAAAAAAACACAGGGAAAAGTAGGGAAATGGACATATAGGAAAGAAAAAGTATTTTGAGACCTTGTCTCCCTTTGTAGTTCAGGCTATTCTAGTACTTGTGATCTTGCCTTAGCCTTTGGAGTTCTGAGACTACCTGACAGAAAGAAAACCTTTATGCATGAGGGACAATAGTAAATAAATGGGTATATTATTTAATAGAATTAAAGAAACCATTGTTTTAAGCTTTGCTACAGGCAGTGTAATACAATGTTTAAATGTGCTCAAACCATCATTTTTCTTTAGTACTGTTTTGAGATGTTATTTTCATTCCTCTTTGCTATTCCTATACCCACTCTAATACTTTCTTGATATCTTAAATCTTCAAAATTTATTAGGACCAGGTTTTTGTGTTGGTTAGGAATGCAGCTGTCCAATCTGCTGTCTGTCTTAGGTCATTCATTATTTATTCAGGTACCTAAAATGAGTCTTAATGTTTTCTTTATTTCAAAGGACTGATTTGAATGGAAAGTACAGTATAGAGATGGAGGTGCTGCCACTGTCTTGCAGGACTGAGTTAACATGGACTTTGACTCCCAGAGCACTCCCTTCCCTTAAAGATGTGAAATAATAGATTAGAGCAAAGAACAAAAGTTACATAGTTGAACTTTAAAGAAAACTTAGATGTTCCAGAAACATAGGAATACAAAGCCCGAGAAGTAAGGAACAGTGTGCTGTGGACAAACATGGCAGCATGTAAAACATTTGGTGGGTCAGAGGGCTTTAGTACAAGAGAATGGAATTGGGTTTGGAACTCGGAATTTGGCTGCATCAAAAACTAAGAAAATTTTCTTCTTAAAGTTTGGAACCAGGAAGAATTGCCACCTATGGAAAGATTCTAGGGGCTGGAGAGTTGGTTTATCAGTTAAGAGCATTGGCTGCTCTTGCAGAGGACCTAGGTTAGATTCCCAGCACCCACATGGCAGCTGATAACCATCTGTAACTGCAGTTCCAGGGAAATCTGACATCTTCTGACTTCTCTGGGCATTGCACAACATGGATGTACTTACGTATGTGCAGGCAATATACTCATACATAAAATTAAAAAAATATTTTAAAAAGAAAGATTCTATAAAAACTCTTGAACTTTCAAGAACATTTTTCTGTGTAAGGATAAAATGGAACATAATATGAAAATATTTTTAAAGTATAGAACTCATGTTTCAAATTTTGTGTTACTAGAAAAGAAGTGTAAGAAAGGGCTTAAGGCCAAGCAGACAACACAAGAAAATTTCCAAGTATAGACATTTTGGACAGTTGATTTGTGAGTTAGTGTCAGTGGCATCCACAGGAGCCAGTGTATGGACAGTGTGACTAAATGGAGTATGAACCCAGTGTTTAGAGTTTTTGAGTATTCCTGATAAGTTACAGTTTTACTTAGATGATTGAAGAAGAATAAAAACAAAAAAAGTAGTATAGAGGCAGAGAAAACTGGAGAACAGAACAGAATGAGAATTTATGTGAAAGATTTAGATGTGCAGTGCTTTAAAATACAAAGCAAAGAGGATATAATATTAGCAGCATATTAATTCATAAAGTCTCAAGTCTGGCTGGTAGAATGCTAGAAAGTAGGAATATATTTGTAAAATAAAAAGCAGTACTAGCATGGCTTAGGTTAATCTTGGGCGCCTTAGGTGGGGTAGAGGAGTAAGTTGCAGTGAAGGTTGAGTAAAATAGCTTGGGGGAAGAGGATGGTGATGACTAGCAGCCTTCTAGGAAAGGATGAGTGCTTGTACCAAGGTTGGCTACAAGGTGGGAAAAAGCCTGCAAATGATTTTAGATTAAGTGGGACAAGAGTTCAAATTTTAGTTACTAAATTTAGGGAACAAATGTAAGCCTTTAAAACCCTCAAAATAAGTTGTAGTTATGGCTTTGCCACAAGGTTTTAATAATTCTGAGATGGTGCTCAGGCCCAAGCAATTTAAAATTGTGGAGGGATGGCAAACTTGATACAGGTTAGAATTTGGAAAGCATTTCTGCCAGTTAATTCAGAGGTATAGAATAATAGCATTGTAATTATGAAATTCATGAGGATTTAGCCATAGAGGATAGCTGCAAAGAATTCTTAAAAAAAAAAAAAACTTTAAAATAAATAAAAATGAATTTCATGCCTTTGTTGACAGAAAAATTTTTCTAAGCACTCAAGTTGATGACATTGACTTTGTTACAGTACCTTCAGGAATATGGAAAAGAATATTGGTTTTTATACCGAAAGATGTGCCTATGTGAATGTTGAACACTTTCCCTTACATTTTCCTCTTTCAGCTTCAAACTTTTAAAAAATTCTTAGTTTAAATTATATAATTACACAATTTCATACATTGTTTTTGTTGGCTGCACCCCTCACCTTGTTCCTACCCCCATAACCTCCATCCTACTTTCATGTGACATGTTCCCCTTCCTCCCCTCTTAAGACCTCTTTCTCCTCTCATGGTCCCCTTTCTGGGTTCATAATCTATACCCCCCCCCACACACACATGCCTAGAAATTAAAATCTTGTATCTGAATGTGAGAGAAAACATACAGTGTTTGTCTTTGTGAGTTATATGTACTTAATACAATTTTCTGTTACGTCCATCTTCCTGCAAATATCATGATTTCATTTTTCTTTTATAGCTTCATAAAATTTCGTTTTGTGTGTATGCACCACATTTTCTTATTTGTTGACTGATATCTACGCTATTTCCATTTCTTGCCATAGTAGTACAATGTTAATGTGAATGATCAAGTGACTCTGTGGAATAAAGTCCTTCGGCTTTGCTGTGTGTTGTTTAGGTTTATTTATTTATTTATTTATTTATTTATTTATTTGTTTGTTTGTTTATAGAGACCTCCATTCTGATATCCATTATGGCTTTAGCTACATACTTTGAAGGAAAAGCATAAAGTCCAAAATACAGAACACATTCTAGTTGAGTCATCTGCCACTGAACGGTTCTGAAAAGCACAGCCCAACACTTCCGCTAGGTCTCACTTGACCAAAGCTTGAAGGTATACTTAAGTAGCCAGGCAGCTGTTTCTTCAGTTTTTGTGTAATTTCTTTCTTTTTTTGAGATGCGGTCTCTCTGTAGTTCTGGCTGGCCTAGAACTCTGTTCTGTAGACTTAAGCTGGCCTGGAACTTGGAGAAATTTGACTGCCTCTGCCTCTATTGGTCTGACTCATTTACTGTAGGTAGGTAGGTAGGTAGGTAGGTAGGTAGGTAGGTAGAGAGATAGAGGAATAGAGAGATGACATTCATTTTTACCTCTCCAGGTTTAAAAAAAAAAAAAAAGTTATTTTAATTTCATGGGGCTGGAGGGATGGTTCAGCAGTTAAGAGCACTGACTGTTTTAGAGGATCTGATTTTGATTCCCAGCACCCACATGGTGGCTAACAGCTGTCCATAACACCAGTTCCAGGTGATCCTACATCCTCTTCTGGCCTCTGCAGGATTTGTGTGACACGGGTGCACTTAAATACACACAGGAAAAAGTTATTTTAATTTCATGGGGCTGGAGGGATGGTTCAGCAGTTAAGAGCACTGACTGTTTTAGAGGATCTGATTTTGATTCCCAGCACCCACATGGTGGCTAACAGCTGTCCATAACACCAGTTCCAGGTGATCCTACATCCTCTTCTGGCCTCTGCAGGATTTGTGTGACACGGGTGCACTTAAATACACACAGGAAATACACTCATACACATAAAATAAAAATAATAAAATATTCTTAAACAGTTATTTGAATTTCTTATGTGTCTTCTCTTTGTCCAGCTTAATGGATCAAATATTACATTTTTTATGCTACTTGATGTTTCTTTGTGTATTCTATTCATTTGACTTCTGTAACTTTTTTTGGTAAACTTTTTAAAAAACTTTATTAGGAATTTCATACATGCATATAAGGTGTTTTGATCAAATACATGCCCACTCCCTCCCCTCCAATACCTCCTATATCTCCCCATCACTTTTTTCTGACTTCATGTACCCTCCCTTCCTTCCTTCCTTCCTTCCTTCCTTCCTTCCTTCCTTCCTTCCCTCCCTCCCTCCCTCCCTCCCTCCCTTCTTTCTTTAATGGGGCTTTTTGCTACTTAACATTTCCCCCCTCTGAAGAGGTAACCCCAATATTAGGGATTAGATAAGCGCTCCCAAATACTTGTAACATTTTTGGCCTTGGGAACAGAGTATTTTGCTAAGAGGC
Source organism: Nannospalax galili (assembly GCF_000622305.1). Lineage (NCBI taxonomy): Eukaryota > Metazoa > Chordata > Mammalia > Rodentia > Spalacidae > Nannospalax > Nannospalax galili. The sequence continues at coordinate 243,945 of NW_008339910.1, read as the reverse complement.
CCAAGGACATTTTGACTTAGCCAAGAAACTGGCTACTTTTCTTTGGGGTCTGTTTACTCTAATTACCTAGCCAATTCCTACCTCCTATTCTTATCACACCATCCTCTGAAGAGGTTACCCAAATTTCCAGTAAGGAATCGGGATGCAGACCACTCTGGCTTCTTCCATGTTGAACAGGCATACAGGGTGAGGCAACTGGGGTGCCTCTTCAGTGGGTCTATGTAAGACTCCCAAATTGCATAACTCTTTTCTGTAGGGAAAAAAGAAAATCTTTGACTGGTGAATAGAGATGTGAAGGAGAAGTAAAGGCAAGAGTAGTTAGCATTACAAGTTAGCATTACAAGTTCTAGACAGGGAACCAGAAAAAGGTCAAAACAGGGTAAATTTCAAATGTTCATATCAGAGTCCATTGGGATTTCTTCAGAGGTTCCAAAAGCATCCCTCTATTGGGTTTCTCCTCATTTTTCTTCTGTCTGCTAAGGCTGGACTTGAGAGTGATGGACTCAGGATTTGTTTTCAGGTACTTTGATAGCTGTTGGAGTGGCTAGAATCAGTGTCACTTCCCTCTCAAAGGCTTCTAGATGGGAGAAAACAAATTTAGCCATCATTTTAGAAAAATAGTGGTTGT
>NW_008339910.1:238752-243279 GCF_000622305.1 Nannospalax galili | reverse complement strand
ACAGTATTGTAGACCAAGATTTGAAGTCTTACATCTGAGCAGCACTTTGTGTTTGGAAACAAAATCATCAATGAGAAACAATTGTCTAAATAACATTTGATATGGACTTAAGCCTAATGTCTGGGACATATAATCCCTTGAACTGTTAAAGAAATATACTGATCACTTTGATCTTTGGTTATACTTTCCTTTTGGGTGTTTAAGACCGTACAGTTGGCCCAAATCAATTTATTTTTACTCTTCAGGTCATTTGTAGGATCTGTTCTTAGGGGTCACATGGGCTTGGGAGGAGCCCCTGGCTCCTTTGTTATACCAATTCCATCTATGTGAAGATAAGTCAAAGGTCCTGCTCGACCTTGGTTGGCTTCACTTGGAAACATGGAAGAAATGTTTCCTCTGCGTTGACTCTCATCTTTGTAGACTGAACACTAGTTCAAGTCCATCTGGTGGGGTCTCCATGTCCTCCCTGAACAGGAGGACAGGTGACTCACCTCAGTTACAGGACATTTTGAGAGATACTCCAAAGTCCCCTGGAACTTAGTTGACCTTGGAGGGCAAGGAGCAAAAACTGTCCTTTATAAGTCCCTCTGACCAGATTAGGATAGGCCTCAAAATATGGCTGTTAAACATCTAAGAAAGTTAGTTCTACCAGTCTGGTACTTTTAATTACCAGATAAAGCTTGGGCAAAAACCAAATGTTCTCAGATAAACCTTGACTAGACATATGTTTAATTCCTTAAAGTAGTTGACTAAACTGTTTGTCCAGATTATTAACTGATCAAATATTACATTTATTATGCCATTTGATATTTATTTCCATATTTTGTTTCCATATTCTGTTCATTTGACTTCTGTAAGTTTAAAAAAAAACATTTTATGTGTAGTGAGTGTATTGCCTGCATGAATCTAAGTACACCCATGTTGTACCTAAGGATGTCAGAAGAAGGTGTAGATCCCTTAGAACTGGAGTTATGGACAGTTGTTAGCTGTTATGTGGGTGCTGGGAATCAAACCCAGGTCCTCTGCAAGAGCAGTCAGTGCTCTTAACTGCTGAGTCATCTTTCCAGCCCCAGCTTTTGTATTTTCTTATCTTTGTAAGTTTTATTACCTGAATGTTATATTATACAGTATTGAAAATTAAAAGAAGCATGTGATCTTAGGAGATCTTTTTTTTTTCAAATTACAGAGAACTTAGAAAAGTGATGTTTAGCTCTTAGTTTCTGAGACAGGTCCATATAGCTCTGATAGGCCTTGAACTCCTAAACCCTCTTGCTTCTGTCTCTCAAGTGCTGGGATTATAGGTTCCTACTGTGCTTAGCCTCAATAGCTTTTTGTGCCTTTGCTCAGAGGTTCACTAATTTTTAATTTTTCTCATATTTCCTTGTTACTGCCTTTATATTAAGATACTGTTTATATGTATGTGTAATATGTATTTTTGACCACTTGAAGATAGGTTGTAAAAGTCATGCCTTTAACATGTTTAATTTAATGCATGTTTCCTAAGAATAAGGTGTTCTCCTATCTAAACCTGTATAGTCAACAAGTTCAAGAAATTTAATCTTCAGTTTGTATTTCATTTTGGTTAGTCATTTTGATCTTTCAGTATGGTATCCAGGCTTACGTCACATATGCTAACTGACTACCATTTATCTTTATCTTCTTTAATATGGAACAACTCTTTTTGTCTTGTATTAGACTGAAGAGTACAGACTACACATTTATACAATTTTTCATTTCTCAGTGTGGGTTTGATGTGTATTTGTAATGAAAATGAAGTTTAAGTTATGCATCCTTTAACTGATACATCATAAGGATATCACGTCTGGAAGCTCATGTTTATCTGCCCCTTTTAGTGCTGGTACTCCCCCCCCCCATTTTTTTGAAGTTTTGTGCATTATGTATAAAAGATCTTAATCAAATTTTGATACCCCCCTTTCCCCTCCTCTCAGTCCCCCATAACCCCCCAATTACCACCAGATTTCAGGTATTTTGTCATATATGTTAAGTCCTATCCAGTCAAGCATTTGTCTCAAATGTCTCTCAGTGCATATTCATCCACTGGAGTCTAGTCAGCACATCTAAAGATCTTAAAGATCTACTCTCCCTCAGTTGCTAATAGTTTCTAGGCTAGAGTTGAGGCCTGCTGCCTATTTCCCTTGTTCTCTCCTGGGTTTTTGCCTGAGTCCGCATGGGCCTTACGCATGTTGCCACCATTGCTGCAAGTTCATGTGAGCAAGTTTCCCGTGGCCTAAAAGCCTCTACTTCTTTATCTCTACACCAACCCTGGCTCTTAAAATCTTTCTAACCTCTCTTCTGCAATGATCCCTGAGCTGTGGGTGGATGAGGTTTAGTATAGGAGTCCTATCCAGGGACACACACTCTATACAGTCTCCTACTCTCTAAAACTTAGCCATTTGTGACCTTTTGTGTGCATCAGACTCTGTTGTATGAGGAGGCTTCACTATTGAGAGTCTCACTGTATAACCCTGGCTGGCCTGGAATTCAGTTTGTAGACCAGGATGGCCTTGAACTCACAGAGATCCTCCTGTCTCTACCTCCTGAGTGCTAGGATTAAAGCACTTAATGCTTGGCTACATTAAAAAAAAAAAAAATCTCAGCGGTTAAGAAAGAGCACCAGGCTGCTCTTGCAGAGGACCCAGGTTCAAGTCCGTGCACCTGTATGGTGGGTAACAGCTGTCTGTAACTCAATTTCCAGGGGTATCTGACATCTTCTGACCTCATGGGCATTGCAGGCATGAGTGCACTTACATACATGTGTGCAGAATACTCATACACATAAAATAAAAATATATGTATCAAAAAATTAAAGAATATTGTTCTAGTGTGTATTTATTGCGCAGAGATTTCATTTTGACATTTCCATACATGCATATAGTATACGTTGATCTTCCTCTCCCCCCCGTTGCCTTTTCTTGTTCTCCCTTTACCCCTTCCCTCCTTTTCCCTTATACATCCCTGATAGTACCCTTTTTACTTTGATGTCCCATTTCCCTAGGTTACAGACATGAGAAAAAAACGTGATACTTTTCTTTGTGATACTAGCTTGTCTCAGTGGTATTGTTACCTATAATCACCAGAAAACAGTTATCTTTTTTTATTGTGGTTTGAATTTATCCATTACAGCTAATAAGCAAGACATTCACTATTTAAAAAAGATTCATTAAAAAAAAATTTATGTGTATATGTATATTCCTATGTGAATATGTGCCCATAAGGTTAGGTGCCCACAGAGGCCAGAAGAGGGTGTTGGATCACCTGGAGCTGGACTTACAGGTGGTTTTCAGCTGCCTGATGTAGGTGTTGAGATCTGATCGCTTCTGGAAAAGCATTATGTGTTTTGAATCACTGAGCCATCTCCCCAGCCCCCATGAGAAGACACTGTGTGAATAGTTTACTCATCAAACTCTGTATTTAGCATCCACTCATAATTCTGGCATGTACTAGTTTTTCTATGATGACTACAACACGATAATTTTCTAAAGCTACTGCTCTGTCCATGTCCTCTGTGTCATCGCTGCTCATTAGCAGGGACTTTAGTTCCTGTTTTGATAACAAGTCATATTTGGCCAATGAAAGCTCTTCATACTGGCTCTTAAATCTTTTTTCCCCCGGCTTTTTGACATATCCTTGCTATTTCCCCCCATCTTTTTTTTTTTTTTTTAATATTTTCTTTTTAGCACATCGATAATGTTTAGGTTTAGTGTTTACTTTCTGCGTCACAGCCCTAGAAGTTTTCCATTTCTTAGGGGAGCTATAAGTGTGCAGTATTTAGAAATCAAGATTTGGGAGCAAGATGATTATAAATTTTAAAATTTTATTTATTTGAGTGTGTGTATGCACATGCATGTACTCACACTCACAATGTCACAGTCAGAGGACAACTTGGGAGAGTTAGTTCTTTTCTTCTATCATGTGGGTCCCGGGGTGAAAACAAAGGTGTCAGGCTTGGTGGCAAGTACCTTTCTGTACTGAACCATCTCACTAGCCTGCACTTCAGAATTTTAAACTGCATATGTTTAGGTTGGTTGGTGATAAATAGCAAACCTAAGACACATTGTCATAAACAGAAAAGCAGTATAAATAAAATGTGTATCCATGAGCAGTTGAAACTACTGTGCATATACAATCTGGAGTATGTACAACTACACAAAGGAGTGGGGGAATGTCTGCTTTGCATAGAGTGTCCACATACGATGGCAAAGTACGTTAATTGTGAAAGGCAAATACAGACATCTTTCTTCATTATTCTATTATAAACATGGAACACATTAGGAAAAACAAAGGGGGCAAGGGTGTAAAGACAGGAGTGGATACTGGGTTTCCATCTAGAATATCTCTAGCTCTAAAATGTTGGATCCAAGTTAATAATAAAGCAATATAAAATAAAAATAAATAAAAAAGCAGTCCTTAAAAATAAATAAAAAATACAAATGATTCTGATGATACCAAGACTTTAAGGCTGTATTTTAACTATGGGAATCAGTATTGCTGAGGACAAAAAGAAAT
>NW_008339910.1:229171-238740 GCF_000622305.1 Nannospalax galili | reverse complement strand
GATATGGTTATTATGTAAAATGATTGATGTTTTAAACATGCATATATATTGTTCCCCTAAGATAAAGCTAACAAATTACTAGTGTCATTTGGAACCAAGAAACTAAACCAAAATAATGATGTAGGTACGAAACCAAAGAAGTAAAAACTCTGTAAATGTGAATTAGAAGTGCTAGTAGGAATTAATTTTTTCTCTAAAATGAGAAATGAGAATAGCTAATTCTATTAAAAGAAAAGTTAAACAATGAGAAGTCCCGTAGTAATAGGCTTACCTAGTACTTACATTCGTTCCACTTAATTCTTGATGAAATAGCTGAGTAATTTTAGAGCTAGGTCAGCCTGGTGTAATACATCTCACGAGCAAGTGAGCTCGTCAAAGCTATTGAGGCCTTATCCAAGGACTTGGGAACTAATTAGATGTTCCTGTTGGTTAAAAGTGGGACAATTTAGAAGTCAGGTATGATAGCAGTGAATTAAAATTCGTGAAATAAATGCCAGTTCATGATTTCATAAAGACTTAAAAATATCGATCTATTTGAAAGATGCTTGAGAGATGGAAAATGAAGAAAAGAAATGGAAATGCCTTTCCTTTATGAACTGTTCTTTAAGGCTGTCAAATGCAACAGGGACAGGTTTCTGTTTATGGAAGTATTCCATCTAATAATGAAGAAATGATGTATTGGTAAATGAAAAATGGTAAAATACCACCATTTTATTGCTGTTAATCAAATAATGGAAAAGCCGTGTATTCCCTAAAAGCTACTAAGAACATGAGCTCAGAGCTGTTTGAGACATTGCAGTGGAGATGTAGGCTGTGATGAAATATTGATGGGCCCAGCAGGACTGGACTTTGTTAAGGAGAGGGAAAAGACTCAAATCTATGATCAGTTTTTAATTTTAGAATCTGTATTTGTATGTAGCAATAGAAAGAGTAAAATTGTTAGGGAGATACTTTCCAATTAATTTTTTATTTGAACCCGAATATAGAGACACTTCCCTTCCTATATGTATTTTTTCAGTTTTTAAAATTTCTAAATTGTTCACATTAACATAATTTCAAAACTGAAGATGTGTCTTAATCTCCATTGGTTCTGTTTTCATCCCTCCTTTTCATCTGTAAGTTTTTTAATTGAGAATTTCATATATGTATATGTATTTTGATCAAATACTCCACATTTTCTTCCCTCCCCCACTTTGTGCCCCCCCCCGAGTCCACTTAGTGCTACCTGTATGTGTGTATGTATCTGGATGATATAGGACCATCTACTAGAGCATGGGTAACTTTTCAGAGGCCCCATCCTGAATGTGAACTGATTCTCCCTCCTCCAGCAGGCATCAATTGCCAACAGCTTCTCAGGAGTGGGGCTTCATGAGTCCCTCCCAGTCCATTCTGGGATTTTTGATTGGCTTGATTTTGTGTAGGTCTTGTACATACAGTTGCTGTTGTGTAATGATCCTATCATGTCCAACAAATGTTTCTTTCAATGCAGATGTTCACTATTTCTGACTCTTTACCCCCTCTTCTGAAATGATCCCTGGGCCTTAACTGGAGGGGCTATGGTATAGCCGTCCCATTTACAGCACAGTGGAGTACACAAATCTAGGATAAAGAGACCCTGACTCCCAAATTAATTCATCCATCTCTTTTTTTGTTTTTTGACAGTCTCTTAGGCCTCAGACTATAGCCGAGGATATTCTTGAACTTCTGATCCTTTTGCCTCCACCTCCCTAGTGTTTACAGGTATGCACCATTGCACCCAGTTTTATTCCCTGGCCATGTGTATGCTAGGCAAGCACTCTTCCAACTTAGCTACATAAGTATATATTGAGCACTGCGCAAGATTTTATTCTGGGTGCTTTGGAAAAAATAAACACTCAAAAAAGTTACAGTTAAAGGCCCTCCTTAATTTTCTCATCTGAAAAATGTTTTTTAACAGTACTTTCTAGTAAATGTTCTTAGATTGCCTTACCAAACTTATTCATATATGGCTGTTTTAAGTGTAGTACTGGATGCCACTTACCAGCTTAAATGTCCACCCCAGGTTAGAAGTCCTTTTGATGGTAAGGTGTTATTTCAGTCTGTCTAGTGCCTTTTTGAAAACTTTTATTACTCTTTAACAAAAATCTATTAGGTCCTTTTGCTGGGGAAAGAATCAGATCAATTTGTAATGTTATAGTCTGTTTTCCTCTATAAATTGTGCCATCTGGTGGTACTTCTGAAAAACTGCAGGGTATTTGTGTCTTGCCATGTGTGTTATATAGAAACTGCTGTTTTGCATGAAGCAAGATGAAATTGTGGCAAAATCTGGGCCTGCCCTATGTACCAGAAATTTAGGTTTTCAGCAATTAAAACATAAACAGCCATGTGTATATGACTTGGCCATAAAAAGAGTTTATTCTTTAATACAATCATCTCTTCAATCTATACTATATCTCAACTTAGATCAATAATTAGAAATGGTAATAGGATAGTTTATCAGTGAGCTGTTAGTTGCTTCCGATTTTGCAAAGAAGATTTGAAGTATTATAAGAATTTGCTTTTGTGTCAGGCTTATGTCTTTGGAACCATGAATATTTAAATGAGTTTTCAGTAAAACTGATTTTTTGAAAATGAATTATTTTATAGCTTAGTGATAATAAATTGCATTCTTGTAAATAATAGCATAGTGCCATCTTTAAAAAATTTATTTAATTTTGTGTGTATGTGTGTCTGTGTACGATATGCATGCGTGTGGTGCTGGGAACCAAACCTGGGTCTTCTGGAAGAGCAGCAAGTGCTCTTAACCACTGAGCCATCTCTAGCCCATGTTCTTGTGTTTTGTTTTGTTTTCCTAAACTGTCAATTTAAATTTTTAATTGAATTTTTGCAAATTTATAATATATTTTGGTCATATTTAGATCCTCTCTCCTATCTGCACCCCCTCTTAGTACCCCTGCCCAACTTCATGGCCTCCTATTACACACACACCCCTATAGAGTCAAATTTGTGTCCCCAAATGCCTTCCAGTGTGGATCTATCCACTAGTGTCCTTAAAATGATACTGACTCTCTTCCTCCCAGCAGCCATCGGTTCCCAGTAGTTCCTTGGTAGGGTTTCTTACCCACTTTCCCATGTCCTGGGATTTTGTCTGATTTGAGTTTATATGGAACTTGTGCATTGGCCACAATTGCCGAGAGTTCATATGGGTAGCTGACCAGCTGTTTGGAAAACTGTTTCCATGTGGTCATCTACCATTGTGGATCTTGGCAATCTTTCCACCCCCTACTTCTGCAATGATCCCTGAGCCTTGGGAGGCAGACGTTAGGTATAGGTGTCCTATTCACAGATAAGCACTCTACAGCTTCTTATTTCTGTACATTGGCCAGTTGTGGGTCTTTGTGTTAATCACCATCTGCTGAATGAGGACTTCTGTAGTGAAAGTTAAGAGATGGATTAATCTATGGATATGAGTCATTAGGAGTCAGTTAAATACTATTTTTATTTGGCAGAATAATAGAATTAGCTTTTCCCTATGGCCTGTGACCTGCCTAGCCTCAAGTTCCTAGTCCTGATATCAGCGTCAGTTATGAGCTCCATCTTGTGAAACAGACCTTAAATCTAATTAGAAAATGGTTGATTACTTAAATAATATTTTTGCCACTATTGCACCAGTGGGCATATCTCACCAGGCCAGTTGTTGTAGTTCACAGGATTCATAGCTAGAGGTAAGGTTGATGATTAATTTTCTCTTCTCGTAGTATGTATAGCACCTTCCAGCACTATGAAAGCTGGTCAGTAGAGATGACACTTTGAAGTGAGTACCAGCTTGATTTCTCCTTGTTTACTCTACAACTCGTGTATATTAATTGGTTTTTGAGACAGGATCTTGCTCTGTAGCACAGGCTGGGCTTGAACTTGTGATTCTTCTGCTTCAGCCTCCCAAGTGCTGGCATTAGAGGCTTACATCACCACCCACTGCCAGATATATAATCTTGAAAACAAGTAGATAACAGAAATGATTTTACTACTTATTACAGTAAGAATTGCCAACACATTCATAAAGGATTGTGTGTACGGTGATTTAAATTTCTTTTTTTCTTTTTTTTCTCAGCAAGAGTATTCTCTTCATTTCAGGGTTTAAACTTCTTGTCTTCCCAAATTTCTAGTTCATGATCCCTTACTTGGTAGGCATTGTTCATTATCTTTGAATTATAATCTTACTGTTTGTTTTAGCCAGAACTATAGTAATATGTCAAATATGTATGTCCATTAGTATAAATGAGCATTCCTTTTTTGTATTTGGCCATAGTTGAAATAAGCAACAATGTTTAATAGTGGCTCTCTGCTATTAATTTAATTCCTGCTTAATTTTGCTCTAAGTCTCTTTATTTTCAAATCATAGCCAGTCAGATGAGGATTCTGGGTCAGCATCAGGCTCTGGATCAGGCTCGAGCTCTGGCAGCAGTAGTGATGGAAGTAGTAGCCAGTCTGGGAGCAGCGATGCTGATTCTGGCTCTGACTCTGGAAGTCAATCAGAGTCTGAATCGGACACATCCAGAGAGAACAAAGTTCAAGCAAAACCACCGAAAGTTGATGGAGCTGAGGTAATATTCAGTGCAAAGTATATTTTTTTGTATTATATTGAGAAAACTTAGGCAGTTGACAGCATTCTTATGACAGTTTTTAGGAAAAATAGATCTTAAGCATTAAAATTCTTTGTGACTCTGAAGCTATAGTTGTGTGTCTGAACTAACTACTTAAAAGAGAAGCAAAAAAGTACAAAATATATATGCATACAAATTAAACCTTTTCTGCCCCTTTAAAGGTTGAATTTTGTAACTGGTCAGAGTCATGGGTTGGGAGTACAGCTCAGTGGTAGTGCTTGTGCCTTAGCATACACGAAGTTCTGGATTTAGTCCCCAACACCACAGACATCAAATGGTACAAATAAACTGAGTTTTGTGTGATAATCACGCTTCATGTGATTATCTTGTTAGGCTGGTATGATCTCTCCAAAGAAGGTACTGTATTGCTAATAGCAGGACTGTATTGCTAATAGCAGGAGAAATTAATAGAACTATTTCCTGGAAGGCTATTGATAGAATAGGCTAAGGATTATTCTATTTGAAACATGATTTTACCAGATAAATAAAACCTTCCATACTTCATAGCAGTATTTGCTATACTCCAAGTAATAGGCCACAAAGAGCTAAACTTGAGCCAAGATTATAAATCAGTGTACAGCTTTGTTAATGGAGATGCCCATCCTCCCCCCAAAAGTCACACAATGAAATAGAATGTGCTTAATGACATAATTGATTTATACTTTGACTCTAGCCTTTCACCTTTGCCTCACACAGGTGACAAAGTCCTGACTTCCATTTTCATTATATTGCAGTGGTACTGTATTATATATAATGAGTAAATAATTTCTTTTTTGAGGGAGTGAAAACTTGGAACTATCAACAAACTTGTTTTTTTCATTTTCTGCCACCTCTCGTCTTTCCTGATTCATGTTTCTGATAGTTTTGGAAATCTAGCCCTAGTATTCTGGCTGTTCAGAGATCTGCGATGCTCAAGAAGCAGCAACAGCAGCCACAGCCGCAGCAACAGCCAGCTTCATCTAACAGTGGATCAGAAGAGGTGAGTGTTCACGATGAGCTGTCTTCATGGGAGACCTATGCATGCTTATTTTTAACTATAATTGATTTGAAAGAATAGCAAGAAGTACCTGCTTTTAAATATATATATCAAGAATCTTGACATAGAGCCATACTTTTTACCCAATATTCCTATGTTTAGAGGTTAATCTAGAATAATTGGGGGAACCTTTATGTGCATTTACTTATCACAACAGAGGTAGAAATAAAATAGCTGGGTATGGTGGTGGTGAATGCCTATAATCCTAGTACTCAGGAGGCTGAGGTAAGGTGAATCATGAGTTACATGTAGGTCAGCCTAAGCTCTCTGAGTGTGATAACAACCTGAGCTCCGTAGTGGACACTTTCAAAACAGAAGACAAAAACTAGAGATAAATTAAATGTGAAATTATTAAATATGATAAACTGCTTGTAATCCTAGCATTTGTGACTTTGAAGCCAGCCTGGATTACACAGTAAGACCTTTTTTACTGCCCCCTCTCCAACATCATATACATGTGTGTACATGTGTACATACATCAATGAATAGAAGAACACTATATCTTTATTTTTAAAAAGCATTTTATTATTTGTCTTATTTTATGTATATGAGTGTATTGCCTGCACGTATATAAGTGCACCCATGTGCAGTGGTCAGAAGAGGGTGTCATATCACCTGGAACTGGAGTATGGATGGTTTTTAGCCACCATGTGGGTGCTAGAAATTGAACCTGGGTCCTCCGCCAGAGCATCCAGTGCTCTTACTGCTGAGCCATTTCTCCAGCCCCCTATATCATTATTTTTTTTATTGAATTTCTGTCTATTTCATGTAAAACATCTTAATCATCTCTATCACCCTCCCCTCCCCCATTTCTGCACCCTCCCATAGCACCCCTCCACCAAATTTCATGTATTCTTTCATTTATATTAAGACCTATTGAGTCAAGTTAGTGTCCCTTGGCATCCCTCAGTACAAATTCATTCACTGGGATCTAGACAGCCTATCTGTATAAGAGTCACTCCTTTAAAGGTCAACTCTCCCTCACCCTGCAGTAATTAGGTGCCAATAGTTCTTTGGCCAAGACTGGGGCCTGCTGCCCATTTTCCCCAGTTCTTTGCTGGGTTTTTGACAGCCTGAGTCTGAATGGGTCTTGTGTGTGCTGACACCAATGCTGTAGATAGATATGAGCAAGGCCCCAGGAGCCTCTAAGACTATTTCCATATGGTCATGCACTACCTCTCCTGACTCTTACCATCTTTCCACTCCCCTCTTCTGCAATGGTCCCTGAGCCCTGAGAGGGCAGAGCTTAATACAGGAGTCCTGTCCAAGGAGTTATACTCTGCAGACTTATTTTCTATGCTTTGGCTTTTTTGGCCTTTTGTATTCATTACCCTCTATTGCATGAGGGAGCTTCTTTGAGGAGACATACATTAGTATTCCCTCTACCCCCTGTTCTATGTTCCTTGAGCCTTAGGTGTAGAAGTTCCATTATAGATGTTTCACTTAGGGATGAGTGTCTCATAGACACTTATTCTCTCTGTGTGACCAGTTGTGGAATTCTGTAATAATCTCTGTCTGTTGCAAAAGAAGCTTTTTGATAAGTGATGACTGGCATACTTTTCTTCTGTAAATATAAGGCTCCATATTTAGTATATAGTAAGAAATTATGTTTGTCTAGGGAGGTGACAACCTTAGGGTTTTCTCTAAGATCTATGACCTTTCCAGCAATGTGTGTGTGGATGTGTTTACAGTACCACACATGAGTTCTCTCCCATTGAGTGAGCTTTAGGTCCAATTAAGGTAGCTGTTTATTACCCACAAGATAAAAGTGCCACTATTACCAAATGTAGTTTGCTGTGCTGGTCATTGCTGTGGTTATTAGGACTTAAAGCTGGGGTTGGACCATTAATTGATGTTCTCCCTTAGTAGCTTGCATAGTGTCCTCCAAAACTATGAGAGCTAGTCTTCAGGGAGGAGGCTTTCAGTTGTATTCCAGCTCCATTGTTCCAAGTCTTGTGTCTGAAATGTGTCCTCTCATCAGCAGTAGTGTCATACCTTCAAGTTCTGAAACGCAGTCAAGGGCTGTGGCAATATCCTGTGTAATTTTGGGAGTCTGCATTCGGAACTACCCTGGCCAACAACTCGAAGGGAGATTTCTCTTGTTTGGCACTGTTGTTATCTAGCCTTCAGCTATACACCTGGACACATACAGAGATACTGTATTTGTAATTTTTCAGTAGGCTTTTGAACTTTTGAAATACATTACTTAAAAGGTATATCATTATTACACTAATGGTATTTAGAATATTTACATATGTAATCACTCATATCACAGCATCTTGATCTGAATTACTGATGTCGGAATGTATTTATTTTTGAGTACATGTACAATATGGTATTATACACATATCCTATTAAGATTTAAAAATTTTTTGATTGATATATATATTAATTGTAGATATTTTAGGGGATACTATGCTATTTGATGAGTATTGAATCCTGTCATTTTTTTTTTTTTTTTTTTTTTTTTTTTTTTTTTTTTTTTTTCTGTGCTGGAGATTGAAGGATTGACTCCAGGGTTTTATGCATGCTAGGGAAGCACACTACCACCTAGTGGGACAGTTCAATACATGCGCATACTCTAATGAACAGACCAAGCTGCTTGGAATATGTTACTTTACACATGCATCATTATTTTTTTGTGTTGAGAACATTCAAAATCTTCTCTATTAGCTATTTTAAAAATAATCAGTTGCTGTGAACTGTCTGTCCTGCTGTGCTGTAGACTATTATCCAACTGTACCACATATCCATTAACCATTTTCTCCATCCCTTCCTGACCCTTCCCAGGCTCTGCAGACCACTATTTTCTGTTTCTCTGAAAAGCAGCACTTTAGCTTCATGAGAACAAGCAGTGTTTGTCTTGAGTCTGGCTTATTTGTATTAGTCTAATGGCCTCCATTTCTATCATATGTTGTTTCAAATGAGACTTTTGCTGTCTTGTATGGCTGAGTAGTATTTCATTGTGTGCATATATACCATATTTTCTTAAGTCATATGGTTTATTTCATAAATTGTTATTGAATAACACAAATTATTGAAGAATTATCTTAAGGGAACAGTCTTTAAAAGAATAAACAGTGTAATTCCTGTGTATGCACAAGAATACATGGATGTGTGTTTCTACAGAAAATTTTTTTTGTTTGGTTGGGTTTGGTTGGGTTTGGTTTTATTTTTTTGAAGCAGGGTCTTCCTGTAGCCCCAGCTGGCCTAGAGTTCACTATATAGGCCAAGCTGGCCTCCCTCTTACAGTGATCCATCTGACTTTGCCTTCCCGGTACTGGGACTGAAGGCAGGTGCCACCACGCCCACAAAAATATTTTTAAGAAAAACTGTAATTAAAATTTGGCATATGAACACCTAGAATATTCTGCAGCAGTAATTAATGGTTTCCAGGGATGCTACGTATTGTTTTTCCCCAATGCTGACCTTTTTTGTAATTATCCAGTTTTACTATTCTTAATTTGCAATAAAAATGCTATTACTTTAAACAACATAAAGCAATGTGAACAATAAAAAAAAGGCTTTTACAGGCACTGTTATTGCAAAATGAATTAAGTAGTGTTAAGTAAAATTTTGGTAGCATGGTTAAACTCTAATCTTTAGGAAACTGACTTTGTTTTTCTGTAGGATTCCTCTAGCAGTGAAGATTCTGAGGACTCCTCCAGCGAGGTCAAAAGGAAAAAGCATAAAGAGTATGTAATTTTATTCAACTGAATACTTTTATGCCAGGAATGTGTTCACAGTTTTCTGTTTTTCCTTTGTAAATATTTTTTTCTAAATAAGAGGATTTTTTTAATTCTAACTTCATATTTTGTAAGGTAATTTAAACCACTAAGCCTTAACATTTATCTTAATATAACCAGATGAGGTTTTATTCCACTTCTTTA
>NW_008339910.1:203213-228870 GCF_000622305.1 Nannospalax galili | reverse complement strand
TACTCTTAATATTTTATTTATTATTTTTATTTTATGTGTATGAGTGTATTGCCTGCATATATGTGAGTGCACCCATGTCGTGCAGTGCTGCGGAGGTCAGAAGAGGGCATTGTATTCCCCTGGAACTGGAGTTAAGGATGGTTCATAGCCACCATGTGGGTGCTGGGAATCGAACCCGGGTCCTCTGCAAGAGCAGTCAGTGCTCTTGACCGCTGAGCCATCTCTCCAGCCCTCCACTTCTTTATCTCTTATAACCTTCTCCCTTACATACATACATTTTATGTTTATATATGTGTATGTGTGTGTTTTGTTTTTTAAATATTTTTTATTGAGTTTTTGTGCATTTCACGTAATAGTTCATAATTAAATTTAGATCCCCCCAATCCATGCCCACACATATTCTTCCCTGGCACCTCTTGTATTCTGTCATGTACGCTAAGTCCTATCCAGTCTAGCATTTGTACCCAGAAGTCTTTCAGTACACATTTATCCACTGGAGTCTTGTCAGCCTATCTAGAGATCTTAAGGAACGCTCTTTTCCTTCGCCCAGTAGTAATCAGTTGTCAACAGTTCCCAGGCTAGGACCAGCCTGCTGTCCATTCCCTTGTTCCTCACTGGGCCCTTGTGATTGAGTTGGCATTGGTCTTCTGCACAGTGCCACCATTCACTTGAGCAAGCTTCCAGTAGCCTGAAAGCCTCTGTTTCCCTATGTTCATGAAACAACGCTGGTTCTTACAATCCTTCCACCCCCTCTTCTGCAGTGGTCCCTGAGTTGTGAGTGAGTGAGGCTTAATATAGGAGTCCTATCCAGGGATACACACTCTGCAGTCTCTTATTCTCTAAAAGTTAGACACTCTGGCCTTCTGTGTGCTTTGCACTCTGTTGTATAAGGAAGCTTTGCTGTTGAGAGTTGCTGAGGGATGCACTAATATTCTCTTCACCCCTTGTTCTTATAATTTCCATGAGCCTTAGGTGTAGCGGTTCCATTGTAGATATGTCACCTAGGGCTTGGCATCTCTCATACATATATTCTCTATGGTGTGACCAGTCGTGCAACTGTGTAATAGCCTCTAGCTATTGCAAAAAGAAGTTTCTTTGATGAGTGGTGTATGGTACACTTATCTGAAAATAAAATGATCCATATTTAGCATATGGTAAGAAATCTCATTTGTTTAGAGAGAGGGCAGAGATAAGGTTTACTTTAGGACCTGTGGCCTCACCAGCCTTGTATATTTGGCTATAATTACAGTGCCACCTATGAGTTCCCTCCTATTAAGAGGGCTTTAAGTTAAATTAGCTAGCTGTTGATTACCACCCCCTCCACCCCTAGATAACAGTGTCACTACTGTACCAATAGAGGTAGTTTGCTTTTCCAGTTGTAACTGGTAGACTTTAGAGCTGGGTTGGCCCATTGATTGATTTTTGTCCTTTGGCAGCTTGCATAGTATCCTCTAGAACTATGAGAGCTAGTCTTCAGGGAGAAGCCTTTCAGGTCAGTTCAGCTCCATTGCTCCAAGTCCTGTGACAGAAGTATGTCATGTCTTCAGTAAGAAGGTATTACCTTCAAGTTCTGGGAGGTAACCAAGGGCTGTGGGACTAGCCTGTGTTATTTTGAGTCTCTTGGACTAGTCTGACCAAAACCTCGAAGGGACTCCTTGCCATACAGCCCCCAGGTATACAGATGCACTAATGTTAAGGCACCATATGTGTGTCTCAGGTGGTTCCCAAGCTAACACATTTTGTTCTGGCTTCCCACGCCACCTAAGCTCCATTCATCTCTCTTCTCTCCTTCTGTCCAATCTGTCCAATCTCACTCCTGATACCTGATTTAGAAAGCCCTTTCCTATGCCAATATCTTGTAGGGTACTGCCAGTGTTTTCTTCTATCAATTTCTGAGTTTTGGGTTTTACCAATGGCCTTTGATCCATTTGGAGTTGACTTTTGTGCAGGGTAAAAGATAACTGGATCTCTACAGGTAGAGATCCAGTTTTTCCAGCACCATTTGTAGAAGATGCCATCTTTCCTCTATTCTGTGTTCTTGTCCCCTTTGTCAAATATCAGGTGGCTGAAATTTCATGTACTCATTTTTGGGTCTTTTTTGTGTTCCATTGATTTATGTTTGTTTTTGTGCTACTACCAAGCTGCTTTTTTTGTTTGTTTTTAATTACAAGTCTCTAATATAGTCTGAGATCTAGTATGTTGTTCTCCCCAGCATTGGTCTTTTTGCCCAAGATTTCATTGGCTATCTGGGGACTTTTGTGATTCCATATGAATTTTAGGATGCTTTCCTCAAGCTCTGTGAAGAACGTCTTGGTTATTCTGATTGGCATTACATTGTAGCTATAGATGCTTTTGGTAAGACGGTCATTGTCACAATGTTAATTCTACCAATCCATGAGCATGGTAGGATGGTAGGTCCTTCCATCTCCTATTTTCTCTCTCTCTCTCTCTCTCTCTCTCTCTCTCTCTCTCTCTCTCTCAGACGGGACAGGGTCTTCCTGTAGCCCTAGCTGGCCTGGAACTCATTTTGTAGACCAAGGTGTCCTCAAACTCACAGAGATCCACCTGCCTCTGCTACCCAAGCGCTAGGGTTAAAGGCTTGTGCCACCACACCCAGCACCCTATGCTCTTTCTTTAAAGATTTATTCTTAAAATTTTTTTTTTCTGGCTATTGTGAATGGGAGGGTTTCCTTGAATGCTTTTTTCTGATTGCTTCTTACTGGTATGTAGAAAGGCTATTGGTTTTTGTCACCTGTCACTTTCTTGAAAGTATTAGTCATTTCTATCAGTTTTCTGGTAGAATTTTTGGGATCTCTTATGTATAATGTCATATTGTCTGCACATAGTGATAATTTGACTTCTACTTTTCCAATTAGTATTCCTACTTTTACTGAGTTGGGGTTAATCTTTGTTTTATAGTCCTGGAGGACTGGTTTTGTTTTGAAATTGAGTGCACCAAAGCTTGGTGCATATATGTTCATGGTCGCAATATCTTTTTATTCAATTATTCCTTTGATTAGAATGAAATGACCCTCTTTATCTCTTCTGGTTAGTTTTTTTATTTATTATTTATTTTTGTCTTTTTGAGGCAGGGTCTCCCTGAAACCCCAGCTGACCTGGAACTCACTGTGTAGACCAGGCTGGCCTTGATCTCAGAGATCCACCCACCTCTACCTCCAGAGTGCTGGGATCAAAGTTGTGCACTACCACTTCCCGGCTCTTCTTTAATTTGATGGTCTTATTTTGTCAGATATTAGAATTGCAATACCTGCTTGCTTCTTAGAGTTATTTGCTTGGAATATTTTTTCCCATACTTTCATCGTCAGGTAGTGCCTATACTTGAAGGTGAAATGAATTTCCTCAGTACAGCAAAAAGATGATTTTATTTCTTAATCCTTTCTACTAACCTGTGTCTTTTGCCTGATAAGTTCAGGCCATTGATATTTAGACTTAATGTTGAAAAGTGTGTATTGGTTACTGTCATTTTAACTTGTTTGTGTTCTTGCCCCTATTTTGTGTTTCCATTATTATACCTTCCTTGGTTTTCTTTCTGTGGCCTCTTGGGTATACTCATTCCTTTGTATTGCTTTGAGTATTGTCTGTAGGGATGGACATGAATTATTTCAGCCTATCATGTCATAGAAAACTTTCCATTCCCCCTCAACTGTGGTCGATAGATTTGCTGGATAAAGTATTCAGGGTTACCATCTGTGGTCATTTAGAACTAGGAATACTTTGGTCCAGGCTCTTCTGGCTTTCATAGTTTGCATTGAAAAGTCAGCTGTAGTTCTGATGGGTTTTCCTTTATATGTAACTTGTGTTTCTCTAGCAGCTTTCAGTAACCCTCTCTTTGCTCTGTACATTTAATGTTTTTACTATGATACGCTGTAGGGGGTTTCTGTTCTGATCCTGTCTAATTGCTATTCTATGTGTTTCCTGAATCTGTATAGATAGGTCCTTCCTTAATTCAGTGACGTTTTCTTCTGTAATCCTGTTGATGATCTGTTCAGTGCCGTTGGCCTGAGAATCTTCTTCCTATATGCCTGATGCGTAGATTTGGTCTTTTCATGGTATCCCACATTTCCTGCCTATTTCATTCATGTGTTTTTTAAAATTAACATACTTTTTGCTTAAGGAGTCCAGTTCTTCAACTTTGTCATTCAGTCTTGATTTTCGGTTTTCCATTTCATTCATTCTACTTGTGAGGCTTTCTCCTGTTGTTTCAAATTGGCTTATTGAATTTTTCAAGTCCTGAATTGCTTTCATTATTTAATTCAGTCACACATTTGTATTTTCTTGAGCTTCTTTCACAACTTTATGCCTATCCTCTTTGAATTCTTTGAGTTGTTTGTATTTTCATTTAAGTTCTTTGATCATGTTTATGATTTTTCTTTTAAATTCTGCACCATGGGGTTCCTCAATGTGATTCTCATTGTAGTACACTTTTGTGGGTTTATTTGGAGGTACGCTCTCTTGTTTTCTCATTACTTGTTTTTTGCATTGCTGTCTGGGCATATGGATGTTTTTTGTTGGTTGTGTGTCTGATAGGAAATTCTGGTCTGCCTTTGTTTGGTTGAATTTTGGTTCTGTTTATTTTGATTATGTAGCTTGGTCGCTTTTTGATCAGGTATAAATAGTTAATTGGTGTGTGCTTCAGGTTCTTGCAGAGTAGGCTGGTCTTGGTAGTTGGTAGGTCAGGGTATAAGGTGGACTAGCTTGTGTCAGGCAGGAGTTGAGGGGAAGGTGGGGGTGGGGACAGCTTGTAGAGGGCCTAACAAACTACACTAGAAGATTAAGCTAGTCTGGGGTTGGAAGCTAGTCCAGAGAGCTGAGGTGGAAAAGCAAGAGTGCATCTTTGCCCAAGGTTTGCTCAGGAGATGGGGCAGATTAGAGGTATTCAAGCTACAAGGGAATCAACTAGCTTTTTTAATTTGTTTGTTTTGTGATACTCTGTAGCCTCAGTTGGCCTGGTTTGTATAGACCAGGCTGGCCTAGATCTCATAGAGATTAAAGGCTTTCCCCAGCCACTCCTGGCTTCCCCTATGTATTTGTAGATTAAAGATTTGCTTTAAAATAATATCAGAATACCACTTTCAAAAAATTGTAGCAACTTGGAAATACAAGAGTGTAAGATCACAGAATGATTAATTTAGGAACTCAGTATAATTGCCACAAATCTAACCCAGAAAGCATTAAGAAATTCACAACAATTCATTTAGTTATTTATTTAGTTCATTGATTAGTTAGTTTTATTTTTTGAAACAGAATTTCCCTCTAGCCCCAGCTGGCCTGGAACTTTATCTTACCAGGCTCCAGGCTGGCTTCTGCCACCACACCCAACTACCATGTATCCATTTTAAGTGGTTTTCCATTCTGTTGTTTTGACCCTTATTTTTCTATTTTTCTTGGGTATTCTACATATTTTCCTTTGTCTATACTTGAATTTGTTACTGATTTTTCACAGAGGTCTCATGTGTCTATAATATTAGGATTCACTTTTTTTGTGTGTGTGTGAAAATTCCATATTTGTATCTTTGGATATTTTCTCATTCTCCCATGTCTTTCTCAGGCATTCCTGTTACTGGGTGCATTTTGGATAATTCAGTTTGTTCTCTTTGAATCTTAACTATGTCATATTCTTAATCCCTCATCTTGCTGAGCTGCAGTATATCTAATTGCTTTAACTATGAGTGTTTTGTAGTCTTCTTGTGTAGGGTGCTAATGATCAAACCCAAGGCTGCACACATGCTAGAAAAGCAGTGTATCACTGAGATATCCCATATTCTAGTTTTCAGTGCAAAACTCTTGTATTTTCAGCTAGAGTGCCTTAGCAAATCATTTCATGAGGTGTTAATTTCTCAGCTTGGCATGGGTATAACCAAATAATATTTTCAGGATTATGAGTAATTTGGGCTGATGAGTAGACATAATTGGGCATAAAAATTATAATTTACATTAAAAATTGATACGCAAGGTTTTTTCTTATGGCTGACACATGCTACTCTGAATATCCATGTCCTAAAAAGATAATCTGATTTTATGTGTATTTGTGTATTACCTTTGTTAAAGTCATGATTTATGTAACATGTAGAACAGTCGAGCAGGCACAGTGCCTGAAGTAGATTATAGTACCTGTTGGGTGCATGTCATCTAAAATGCTTGGATCAAAGTGTCTCAGATTTTAGAGTTTTACAGATCTTGCAGTACTTGTATATACTTTACCTATCAAGCACCCTTAACCCCAAATCCCCAAAGATCCTTTATAGTCTGAAACTGAGAACTGACATGATACTCAATTCTAAGATTTTAGACTTTCATATTAGGGATACTCAAGTGTAAATATAAGAATTTAATATGTATCTTTGATCTGAACTGTCTACATTAATATCAAAATATTAGCTTATAAATCTATTATTTTTCTCTATGTGTTGATCAGAAAGAAATTAAGTAGAATAAAAGAATAATACAGATAAGGTGTAATCATTGAATATTGGTTCAGATGGCACTGTTGGAACTGGTTTGGTTTCTTTTATACATTCTTTTATAACTTACTAAGCTTTTCTTAATGAATATGTACTGTAAATAAAACAGTTTAAAGGGGCAAGCTTAAAAATTCATAGTGTCGGGGTTAGAGAGATGGCTCATGGGTTAAGAGTATGAACTGTTCTTGCAGAGGATTTGGGTTTGATTCCCAGTACTCACATGTGGCTAACAACCATCTGTAACTCCAGTTCCAGGGAATCCAATGCCCTCTTTTGACCTCCATGGGCATTGAATGACATAGGTGTACTTACACATGTGGCAGTACATTCAAACACATAAAACTAAAAAGAAAAAAAAAAATCACAAGCTCTGAAAAGTTTAAAGTTTAGAATCTTTTTTTGTTGTTTTTTTAAAGAATGGGTGAGAGCTTGGCGTTGTGATGCACGCCTTTAATCCCAGCAATTGGGAGGTAGAGGCAGGCCTGGTCTACATAGCAAGCTCCAGGCCAGCTGGGGCTACGGGAGATCTTGTCTCAAAAAGACTTTAAAAAAAAAAAAAATTATGTACATAATATTCTTTCATGATGAGGACCAAAGTACCATTTATTTACTGTTCATTTGAGATTTATCAAAATGATTCATAAAACTTTGGAGTTCCAAGTGAAATCTTAAAAAATACTTCCCAATGTTATTCTGAAGACAGTATTTAATATTTTTTGTGTGGCTCAATATTTCAAACAGTAAATGGAATCCAATTTAATTTGATTATCATTGTATTTTATTAGCAGTAGAAATTACTTAAGATGTATGTTTAAATAAAACATTTTGTATTCAGTGAAGATTGGCAGATGTCTGGATCAGGATCTCCATCTCAGTCTGGTTCAGATTCCGAATCTGAAGAAGAGAGAGATAAAAGCAGCTGTGATGAGACAGAGTCAGATTATGAGCCGAAAAACAAGGTCAAAAGCAGAAAACCACAAAATAGGTGAGTGTACTACTTTTTTGTAATGCTAAAAATTGTCGTTTAGGAAAGGCATTCTTTTTGCATAGTAATTTTTTTCTGATATTGTTTCTCTGAAACACTGCTTTCCCCAGATCTAAGTCAAAAAATGGAAAAAAAATTCTTGGTCAAAAAAAGAGACAGATTGATTCATCTGAAGATGAAGATGATGAAGATTATGATAATGATAAACGAAGTTCTCGTCGTCAAGCCACAGTCAATGTGAGCTACAAGGAAGATGAAGAAATGAAAACAGATTCTGATGACCTGCTGGAAGTCTGTGGAGAGGATGTTCCTCAACCTGAGGAGGAGGAGTTTGAAACAATAGAAAGGTTTATGGATTGCAGAGTTGGGAGAAGAGGAGGTATAGTTGCAAAAGCATTTGTTTGGCCATTCAAATAATATTTAATACAGTAAAAATATTAAAGATTTTCTAATTTTGAAAGCTAAGAAGGTGGATTTTCTTCTGTTTTGTTCATTTGCTATCAAAATGTACATTGCTTGGCTCATGTGTCTTAGAAAAAGCTCACCTGACATCATTCTGTATTTTACAGACACTTGCATGAGTTCTGTGTTACAAATTTAGTTTTTTCTTTCTATACCTAAGTAATTTGTTTCTCTTTATACACTTTAAACTTAAGAGCTTTTTTTGAATATGAAGGTTATTTTGTTCAGTAATATTCATGTAGTGTTTAAAATAACTGGAAGTTTTATAATTAAAAACACCAACTTTCAAGTTACTAGTTATTAGAAGTTGTGTGTCATATTAGGTATTCTATTGTATTATTTTTTGGTCTTTTTGAGACAGGTGTCTCCCTGTAACCTCCAATAACCTCCAGCTGACCTGGAACTTGCTATGTAGACCAGGCTGACCTCAAACTCACAGAGATCCACCTGCCTCTGCCTCCCGAGGCGTGGGATCAAAGGTGTGGGTCACCATGGCCGGTTATTCCATTGTATTTTAAAACTTTGTTTTTCCTACTAAAACTTTAAAAATTACATTTATTTAGTGTGTGTGTGTGTGTGTGTAGGTCAGGATAACTTGTGAGGGGGAGTTCCTTCCCCCATATGGGTCTTGGGGATTGAACTCAGGTCAGCACACCTAACAGCAAGTGCCTGTACTGTCTCAGCTATCTCCCTGGCCCTTTTTTTCCCATTTTTAAAACTTAAGTCTTCAGTTCTAAAATTCTGAGTTCTTTTGTTTTATATGTGACATAATTTCCCAAAGATTTCTGTATTCTTTTAGTTTATATTTTATATTCATATTCTTGAAACCTTGAATTGAAAGGAAATATTCCTGTAACAGATTTGCAAGGAGAATCTCATACTTTCGTTTCTAGCTACTGGTGCTACTACAACCATCTATGCAGTTGAAGCAGATGGTGACCCAAATTCAGGATTTGAAAAAAACAAGGAGCCAGGAGAGATACAGTATTTAATTAAATGGAAAGGATGGTCACATATCCACAATACTTGGGAGACAGAAGAAACCCTCAAGCAGCAGAATGTTAGAGGAATGAAAAAGTTGGATAATTATAAGAAAAAAGATCAGGAAACAAAAAGATGGTAAATATGCTCTTGAATTTTTGTTTTTGCTTTTGTTTTGGTCTTTTCGAGACAGGGTATCCCTGTAGCTCCAGCCTACCTGACTGTCCATGTAGACCAGGTTGACCTCAATCTTACAGAGATCCCCCTGCTTCTGCCTCATGAGTGCTGGAATTAAAAGCATGCACCACCATGCTTGTATGTTTTCTTATAGTTCACCACCGTGCTTGTATGTTTTCTTATAGTTCAAGATTACTTTTAAGGTTTTTTAGTAATAAATACATAATTTGGGATGAAATGCCAGCCTAAACTATCTCTAGCCTATATTATTCCATTTCAAGGTGAAACTAAGGAATCGTCATGTCCAGAGTTTGTTAAGAATCACAAGGGCTCTGGGTTCAACCTCTAGCACTGCCAAGACAAACTGCTAATAATGTTTTCTCTCTTATTTCAGTTTCTTCATTCCTCAAACTTGGTTCACACAATTAAATGGGAAGTCTTGTCTGAAAGATAATGATCAGTAGAATCAGTTATTTAGAGGAAAATATGAAATGTGTTATTGGTTTAACATTTTGCAGGTTGAAAAATGCTTCACCAGAAGATGTGGAATATTATAATTGCCAACAAGAACTTACAGATGATCTACATAAACAGTATCAGATAGTGGAACGTATAATTGGTTAGTAGTAAATAATTTGGATAAAACTGTTACCTGTTTGGTGTATTTTTGAGGTGAGCTCTCTCACTTTGTTGCCTGTGTTGAACTTGAGCTCAGGATCCTCATGCCTCAACCTTCTAAGTATTTGGGAATACAGGTGTGTACTCCCAAACCTTTCTTCAGACTTAACTTTTTATACTTGAAATCATGCAAGCAAACATCTCAGGCTTGCTGTTTGTATATTAAGTACTTTAGCTTGCTTTCACTAAAATAGAGTACTGTAAAGTAAATAACAGTTTCACTTCTGTAGCCTTTATTGAGTATGTCTCTGATGTAATTAAAGATGAACAAAACAGATACCTGATTTATCTTCCAGCTCATTCCAATCAGAAGTCAGCAGCTGGTTTTCCTGATTATTACTGCAAATGGCAGGGGCTTCCATACTCAGAGTGCAGCTGGGAAGATGGCGCTCTCATTTCCAAAAAGTTTCAAGCATGTATCGATGAATATTTTAGCAGGAATCAGTCAAAAACCACTCCTTTTAAAGACTGCAAAGTGAGTACTGGCATTTTAATACATGCAAATGTATTTATACATTGTAAGTATTACAAGCCTATGTAGAGTTGAATCCTGATTTCATACATACTGAAAGAGTACTTCTTAGATGATAGACCTATTAGAGAAAGATTCCTCTAATTGCTATGTGATCTTGGATATGACATTGCCCTTTATCCTTGATGAATGGCACCATGTCCAAAAATGATAAATTGATGGCAGTCTTAGTTGTGTTGGGGAGACCAAATAGTGAAAATTTTCTTGGAAACTAGAGGTATATGCTTGGTTTAAAAGGTAACAGATATTTTTGCTGAATGTAGGAAAGCAGAAGAGGTACATATTCAGGAGATTAAACCTAGAACCACTTTTCTTAATAACTTCTAAAATCTTCATAGTTTACATTAAAGTATTACTGGTAGTTTTAAGATGTAGATACCATTTTATAATAGGATTGAATTAAATTCAGAGTGGTATTTTGAAAATCAAATAGTTTTCAAAACTATTCCAGTTTTATGGATTATTTCTAGTTCAAAGCTAGAGCAATAGTTAATGAATTGAACATAATCCTTGCTTGTGAAATACTTGACCTATGTATATTGGCAGGAACTGAATTTTTTTGGTATTTTTCTAATCCAAAAAAAGGCAAAAAAAACCTCACTAGAGCTTTTTCTAGAGTCATAGAGAACAGTAATGGTTGCGTGAATCTTTTATGTATATGAGTATATTGCCCACATGTTGGTATGTTCAGAAGAGGGTGTCGGTTCCCCTGGAACTAGAGTTATAGACAGTTGTTAGCCACCATGTGGGTTCTTAACCAACAAGTTATCTGTCCAGTCCCCTACATAAACATTTAAAAAAATTATTTTATGTGTGTTGTGTCTGCATGTATATAACTGCAGCCAGTGCTCGTAACCACTGAGCTATCTCTCCAGCCCCTGCATAGACATTTTTGTTGTTTTTTAGAAGTAACTTTTCTGTATAGCACAAGCTCATCTCAAATTGGCAGTCTTTTGGTCTCACTCAGCCTGTTGAGTGCAGGGATTATAGGTGTGCACCTCTGTGCATAGCCTCTTAAACATTTATAATCATAGAACCTCTGAAATTAATGATTTGAAATGAAGTGCTAATGTTTATGGTGAAAGCTAGACTGAAAGATAACTCATCTTTTAGCATAATTTCTTCTATTCAGTAATTTTGCGTACTAATATTTATTCCAACTGAAGGTATTGAAGCAAAGACCAAGATTTGTAGCCCTGAAGAAGCAACCAGCATATATTGGAGGACATGAAGGTTTAGAATTAAGAGATTATCAACTCAATGGTTTAAATTGGCTTGCCCATTCTTGGTGCAAGTGAGTATATTCTTTTTAGTCATCTATGTAATTTGAGAGAATATTTTTTCCCACAGATTGCCAGGTTCATCATTTAAAGGTTTAATGACTCCATGAAGAAGCAGGAAAGGACTCAGAGATTCTTACAAGCTAAAACACTGTAGGAAAACAGTATTGCTTGAAGTCTGCCTTTCAGGGGAGCAGCAAAGGTCTTGTTTGCAGCATATTGAAAGCACCAGAGCTACATTATTTGACTTCATTTCTTCAGCTCATATTCATAATGTTTCACATTAAAACCTGCCAGATTTGACTTAAAGTCTTAAGTGTAGTCATGGAACACATTTAAAAAATCATGTGGGAAGTACTTGAGAGTTTTTGAAGGATATTTTCTTATCCATTAGCTTCACAACCCTAGCTCCAGGATGTTAATGGTATCTTGATAGTGAGAATCAGATTCTAGATAATATGCCCAGTCTCTTGAACACACTGGCTATATAGTTATTTATCTCTGGACGTACCAGTACCTTGTCTTGACCTTTGATGAGTCCATTTCTCCACTGATTTCTCTCTTCAAGAATATGTTTTTAGTTTTGGTTTTGATTTTTGAGACAGGGTCTCATAAAGCCCAGCAGATCTCATAGTCACTCTGTAGCCAAGTATGACCTTGAACTCCTGTTCCTCTTGTTTCCGCTTCCCATGTACTGGGATTACAAACTGTGTGTCACTACCTCTAGCTAGGATATGTTTTTGCATAGTATCATAACGTATACCAAATAAGTCATTCTTCCTTAATAAGTACAAAAATTTGTGGGTGGCAAAGGCATGGGTAGCTAGCTCCCTTGCTGTTGCCACACCTTGTTTCCAAAGGGGGGGAGGGCAGGGAGGGAGGGAAGGGGAGAGAGGGAGGACTGGAAAAGGGACTGAGACACTCCAGAGAGAAACCAAGAGAGCAAAAATTTTGTAAATACAGCACTTGGGAAAGATTTCTACTAATGAAGTTTTAAGTTTTACTTGATTATTGTAGTTCTTAAATGTTTTTATTCAAGTGGGTAAATCGTATAATGCATTGTCTTTCATGCTGGAATATTTTTTTCCTTAGTTTTAAAAATTACTAGTTAGTCCCTTTTTTCCTGCCTCCTGTGATGCCTAATTTTGAATCCCACCTTTAAAGTTGTGATTTAATTATGGTTTTCACCCTTACTCTTCCTAGATACTCTTTAATTATTTAACATATCTGCAGCCTACTACTGGTAGATGAATTGTATTATTAACTTCGTAATTCATAATAATACTGTTTAATCTTCAAGCCCCCTTTAGCCTTAAATGGTCATATTTTGGATGACATCAGTGATTGTCTTTTGGACAGGCTTTTATTTTATTATATATGTTATATATTGGTACTGATAAAAAGGTAATATTGTATAAAATGGCTATTATGTTAATTATATACAACATCATGTAAATGTGTACACATGGCATGAAACAGTTCTTTGTAAATTGGAATTTTTGTTGCATAAATGGATTTTTGTTTTTTCAATTTGTAGAGGAAATAGTTGCATACTTGCTGATGAAATGGGCCTTGGAAAAACAATACAGACGATCTCATTTTTGAATTATTTGTTTCATGAACATCAATTATATGGACCTTTTCTATTAGTTGTGCCACTCTCCACTCTGACTTCTTGGCAAAGAGAGATTCAGACGTGGGCTTCTCAGATGAATGCTGTTGTTTATTTAGGTGATATCAACAGTAGAAACATGGTAAGTTACCTTTCTACAAATTTAGAAGTCTAGACAAATTATCTTTGAGGATAGTATCTCACTTTGTTGTTACGTCCTCATAGTCTAGCTTGTAACCTGCCACAAATCAGTGCCTAACATGTGCTTAGTTGGTTATAGTAAAAATATTGGGAATGTATGCTGAGTTGATTATAATAAAAATAATAGGGCCAGCCAGATGACACTAGGTTGAAAGTGCTTGCCACCAAGCCTGACATTATGAATTCAGTCCCTGGAACCCACATGGTAGAATGAGAAAACTGATTCTCTCAAGTTGTGCTCTGACTACCACCTGGATGTATCCCCACATACACAATAAGTAAATGCAATGAAAAAATTTTAAAAACTGAATTTGGTTTAGTATTAATATGTATATGCATACACAAATATATATATGTGTGTGTGTGTGTGTGTGTGCAGCTACACTTTGTGTTGAGGTCTAGACTGCCTCATATTCCCTTGTCTCAGCTTCCCAAGTGCTGGCCTTATAGGCATGTGCCACTGCACTGGGCCGTAAATAATATATATATGAATACATGAATTGTTTTTTTCTTACAGAAGATTTCAAATATATATGAAAGCAATCCAAGAAGTATAATGACACCCACATTTCTGAAAGGTCTCATTTTACCATTTTAACCAGTGCCAGTTTTCTTTTGTCTATATGTCTACATATTACTCTCCTTAGAGTTATGTGAGGCAAAACTCAGATACTATATCTGCATATGTAACTAAGTAAATTACTGTTTATGTTTTATTAAATGAGAACTATTTTCAGTGAAAGGTATGTAATGAAATGATGTTTACTTCATTTTTATTTATAAAACATTATAGTCTGTTAAGGTGTTCACATTTTAAATGACTTAATTTACTTTTAGATATTTAAGTAGAAATATAATTTATTTGGTGCTTCCCTTAAAAATTGTTCTTAAAATTTCTTAATAGATCAGAACTCATGAATGGATGCATCCCCAGACCAAACGGTTAAAATTTAATATACTTTTAACAACTTATGAAATTTTATTGAAGGATAAGGTATGTATTACTTGTATTTTCCATTTAGTGTATGCAGGATGAAAGGTTATTTAAGTCATGAGTCAGTAAATTATAGCCTTTGGACTTTAGGTGTTTTTTTTTTTTTAATTTACTTTATGTTTATGTGTAGTATATTGCCTGAATGTATATAAGTGCACCCATGTCATGCTGTGCTGCAGAGGTCAGAAGGTGGCTTTGGATCTCCTGGAACTGGAGTTATGGACAGTTGTTAGCCACTATGTGGCTACTGGGAATCAAGCCCAGGTCCTCTGTAAGAACAGCGAGTGCTCTTTAACTGCTGGGCCATCTCTGCAGCCTCTGGGCTTTAGGTTTTTTTAATGGCCCTTGAGCTAAGAAGGATTTTTACATTTAAGGATTTTAACAGAATTTCATTTAATTCAACGCTACCTAAGGTAATTTTGGCAACTGATGACTGCTGGGAGGGGGAGAGACAGTTTCCTACAAGGATAGGATTTTTGGTAGGTTAACAAAGCTCCAGTGGTTGGACCCACACCGAAGGACCTGTGGGACACAAATCAGACTATATAAGTCATATTTGTGTGTGTGTGTGTGTGTGTGTGTATGATAATCGCAAACATTCAATTAAAAAGGTTGTATACAAAATGATGTGAAGTGGTATGTAATGGTACACGCCTTTAATCCCAGCAGAGGCAGACAGACCTTCAAGATCATGGCCCAGCCTGGTTTGCAAATTGAGTTTGAGGCCATCTGGGGTTACAGAGAGACCTGGTTCCAAAAAAAAGAAAGAAAAGAAACTAGCAAAGAGCACATTGGTCTGCAAAGTCTAAAATATTTCCCATCTGTTGGTTTTCCGAAAAAAATCTACCAGCTCTTAAATGAAAGTAGCTTATTAGTGTCTGTTATGTCTAAAGTTTTAATAAATGGAGGAAGATGCTTGTCCTAGTTTCAACATCTCTTTTGCGGTAATAAAATAATCTGACTAAAAACAATTTACTGAACAAAAGGATTTATTTGACTTATACTCCAGGTCATAGTCCATCATTGAGGGAAGTCAGGGCAGGAACTCAATGGCAGAATCTGTGGAGCAACTTGCTTGTTGGCTCTGTCTCAGGCTCAGGACCACCTGCCTGGGAATGATGCTGCTACGGTGGGCTGCACCCTCCTATATCAATGAATAACCAGTTCTCTCCAGGCATGCCCACTGGTGTCAAGTTTACTTTAAAGACTAAGCAGGATAATGCCTAACAACAGCATTAGTGAAGCGTTGGACTACATGCTCTGTAGCTGTTATCTCATTTAATTCTCATTCACTTCATAGTTAGAATTTGTACTTTAATGAAAACAAAAATCAGGTTTCAAATGGCATAACAAACTTGTCTAAGGTCACATAGCTATTAATAACAAAATCAGGCCTGTGTCTATTTGAAGTCTCAAGAGACCTAAATTTCTTTCTTAGAAACCTACAGATCATAGAAGTTAGGTGGTGAATTCTACCTGCCCTTGAAGATTGGGTCTCTTCCTAGTTAATGGTCACCTTTGTTGGACCAGCTAAAATCTTGTGTGAAATTTTGCAGTGCTGGAATCAGTTTTCTTCCTTTTTTTTTTTTTCCTGTGTATAAGCTAGTAAAATCCTTTTACTCTATTTTCTAAGTTAAACTAGTTATTGAAAAATTTCTGTTTTGTGTGTGCATAGCTACCAGATTTGAGGATTCCAGTAAGTCTTGAAATACTTTTTAAAAATGTGGAATGTTTGCTTTTTACTTTAATTTGCCTTATTTTAATAATCTAGAGTTAGCTTTCCTATTTGATCAGAATTCTTTTTTCTCTAAAAATATTAACTGTTCTTATATTCATTTTTAAGGCATTCCTTGGCGGTCTGAATTGGGCATTTATAGGTGTTGATGAAGCACATAGATTAAAAAATGACGACTCCCTTCTGTATAAAACTTTAATTGATTTTAAGTCCAATCACCGACTCCTTATCACTGGAACTCCTCTGCAAAACTCCCTGAAAGAGCTCTGGTCATTGCTACATTTCATTATGCCAGAAAAGTAAGATATAATTTAATCATAATTTTATATGCTGAGGTTCAATGGGAAAACATTTAGGGAATAAGGTCCATAAGTGATTTTTGTTATATTGGATCACAGATTGTTAAAAAGAAAAAAAAAAAAATTGGGGTGGAATAATAGTTAAGAATTATAAATTGGAGATTTAAAAATTTTTGTGCATGAACTTGAGCAATGTATAATAAATTTTAACAGTTGATTTTGCACATCTGTAAAATACATCTTGCTTGGAAACTAAAATAATACTATTTATATTTAATAATAACAATTACAATTTTATAAAGTGAGTACTCTCATTCTGTAAATGAAAGATCAGAAGAGATTAAATAATTTGTCACAGGTCAAATATTATTTTTCAGTAGGTCTTGAAGTTTTAAATTTTTGTTGTTTTATTGTTTTTAGTTTTATGAGTATTAGTGTATTGTCTGCATATATGAAAGTATGCCGATATCATCTAGTGCCCTCGGAGGTCAGAAGAGGGCATCAGATCCCCTGGAACTGGTGTTATGCATGGTTGTTAGCCGTCATGTGGGTGCTGGGAAACAAACCTGGGTCCTCTGCAAGAGTGGCCAATGCTCTTAACCACTGAGGCAGTCTCTAGTCCCTATTGTTTTTTTTTTTTAATTTGTTTAATTATGTTTTCATTAAATTTTATTTATTATTTTTATTTTATGTGTATGCGTGTATTGCCTGTATTTAGGTAAGTGCACCCGTGTTATGCAGTGCCCACATTGGTTAGAAGAAGCTATTGGATCCCCTGGGACTGGAATTACAGACAGTTGTTAGCTGCCATGTGGGTTCTGGGATTCAAACCCGGGTCTTCTGCAAGAACAACCAGTGTTCTTAACCGCTGAGCCATCTCTCCAGCCCCTGTTGTTGTTTTTTAAATTTTACGTGTATGCCTGTTTTGCCTGCATGTATGTAAGTGTGTCGTGTCTGCAGATGTCAGACGAGAACATCAGATCCCCTGGAATTGGAGTTAAGGATGGCTGTTAGCTGCCATGTGGATGCTGGGAATCAAACTTGGGTCTTCTGCAAGAGCAGACAGTGCCATCTCTCCAGCCCCTAAATGGGTATTTTTGAGATATTTTAGTGATAATTGCCTCTGTATTCAAAGAGCCTAAGTGAAGAATAATCAACAAATTGAGCCTAGAATATGTTACACATGTTAGGGAAGCACTCACTACTGAGCAGTAGCCCTAGCCGTCATTTTATTTGTTTCAAGGTGGAGTCTCACTAACTTGCTCAGGCAGCCTTGAACTCACTCTACCCAGGCTGGATTGTACATACTTACTTATATATGTATAGAGATACATAGATACATGTATACACACATGCATATGCATGCACACACATGTGCATGTATATTTTGTATGTGTGTAGAGGAGGGGATTCCTGGGAGGGAGATTTTTAGAGAGTTTTAGCTCTTATGTACAGTTTGACTTGTTTTCAATAACTGTGCCTTTGCTTTCAAAGGTTTTCTTCCTGGGAAGATTTTGAAGAAGAACATGGTAAAGGCAGAGAATATGGTTATGCAAGCCTTCACAAAGAGCTTGAGCCATTTCTGTTACGTCGAGTTAAGAAAGATGTGGAAAAATCTCTTCCTGCCAAGGTTGAGCAGATTTTAAGAATGGAAATGAGTGCTTTACAGAAGCAGTATTACAAGTAAGCTGTCCACCGAACACAGTTCAGAATTAGATTTCTTTGCCCTGATCATGGTGCCTCACCTCCTACATATAGGGTCTTAGAGCAGTAATAAGCCTTGAATTTTAGAATAGGTTTATTTTGAGCTAATGAGGCACAAGGATTTAATAGGCCCAGGATTATGGGTAACCTATGCTCTTGAAGACTTTATAGTTTTATTTTTATGGGTATCAGTGTTTGACTACATTGGTATGTATGTGTACCATATATATTCTTGGTGCCTGAGGAGGCCAGAAGAGGGTGTTACATTCCCTGAACAGTCAGTTGTGAGCTACCACATGAGTGCTGGGTGCTAGGTGCTGAGCCCTTGTCCTTTGTAAGATCAGCAAGTGCTGTTCACCTCTGAGCATCTCTCTAGCCCCCTAAGCCATATTGTTAATGCATTATCATTATGCTTTTCCCTAGATAACATACAGCTTACCTGACAGAATTTTCTTACTTCAGAGTATTAGGATTTCTACAAATGTGATATGTAATTGTTATAACTGACAGAGCTAAAAGAAACTTGAGACAAAATTTTAAACCTGCTGCTTTGAAGAGTATCAACAAACCACATTTATGTATGCTTTATGTCAAAATTTATGTAGTGATATTTTTCAAAGAATAAAAACAAAGTATGTCTTAACATCTGTTCAAGTATTTAATTGTACAGTAAGATACATTGCTACATATATTTTATGGTAGAATTCTGTAAGCACCATGCACCTAAAAATGAATTTATTGAATGAGGTGGTACATGCCTGAAATCTCAGCCTTTGGGAGGCTTTTGAAGGAGGATTAAGAGTTTGAGGCCAGCCAGGGATACCTAGAGAGTTCCAGGCCAACCTGGGCTATAGGATGAGACTGCCTCAAAATAAAAAAAAAAAATTTTGCATAATTTTTATTATGGACATTTTCAAAGATACACAAAAATAAGAATACAAGAATAGCTAGACATTTTAAGATGCTTTAAAAGCTAAATTTTTAAGAAAGGAAGAAAATAAAAGATTTTGATGAGAATTATGTGTAGTTTGAGTAATAAAATTTATTTTTATCAAGTTGAAGATGTATAGCATGCATAGTTGTAATTCAGGGAAGGCAGTATGGCTGAAACTGTATCTTGATGAGTGTTTCTTATAAGCCCATGGAAAAGATGTAATTCAAGTGACTGTCTAATGAACGTTTTAAAAACTTTTAAGATGATGATGATGAAGTTGACCATCTTTCTACCAAACTCTGGGAATGATTAATATATTTACCATATACATAGAACCTCCCCGGTGTATACTTAATAAATCAGATAACAAGTTACATGTTCCATGAGTCTTATGCATGGGGTTCAGTCCATCCTAATATCCAGTTGTGAGCTTCTTAGTTGTGAAATTCTGATTTGGTACTAATTTTCTTTTCTAAGCTTTCACAGACTTTATTTTGGTGATTGTTCTGCTAAACATGGTTTTTGTGACTTTTGTTTTTTAAGATGGATTTTAACTAGGAATTACAAAGCCCTCAGCAAAGGTTCCAAGGGCAGTACCTCAGGCTTTTTGAACATTATGATGGAGCTAAAGAAATGTTGTAACCATTGCTACCTCATTAAACCACCAGATAATAATGAATTCTATAATAAACAAGAGGCCTTACAAGTAAGAATTTTTAAATATTACTTTGTTTTAAAGCAGAATTCTAAGAATGTCTATTTGAGATGTAACCAAAAATGGCAGTGATTTAATATATTTGACAGAAGTTCTCTTTCTCTAGTGTTTTATTTAAATAATGATCTAGATTATTTTTTAGTATTTATTTTTAAAAAGCTTTAAAATTTTTAATTTATAAGAATAGTCTTTCAAACAGATGGACTGTAATGGTTTATCAAACCATTATCAAATCCATTAGTATGTTCATAATTGTGAAAAAATTGACTAGTGATAATTCTGCTGAATTTTTGATGATGAATGGTAGTCTAAAGAAAGATATGTTGGGCTGGAGACCTCACGCAGCTGTTAAAGGCTAGGCTTAACAACCAGAAAGCCAAGAAAGATATGTTGACCTAACATCCTACCCTTCCATTATTTAGGAAGATGGCTCAGAAATGTGAAGACATGTACGCAATCTAGTCATAATAGTGCATTGAGGGGATAAGACCATTGACTTAATAGAGAATGCATTTCCATTCTCATTAAAGCCTCGTTTGCCCGGTTGTTGTTTTTTTATTTTCTGTGTTTATATTGACTAAGATTTTTGGAAATAGTGTATAGAGTCAAATAGAATCATTTTCCTGTTAAAGATAAAGAAGCTAATAATACATAGCAAGGGAAGTTTTGATTTGTTTAATAGAGCAAATAGGAAAAGTCTAGACAGTTTTGAAAACTGAAAGTAAGTTTTTCTTCAGTGCTATGGAAACTTTAAAAATCTCAATTGAAAGTAGTTGAAGCACGTGAAGTATGAAGTGGAGCACTGTGTCGTTGACTTGTTTTTCACATTGTTGTAACCATTAATTTATTGTCTCTTTAGCACTTAATCCGTAGTAGTGGAAAATTAATTCTTCTAGACAAGCTGTTAATTCGCCTAAGAGAAAGAGGCAACCGAGTACTCATTTTTTCTCAAATGGTGCGGATGTTAGATATACTTGCAGAATATTTGAAGTACCGTCAGTTCCCCTTTCAAGTAAGCATTTCATTGTCTTTGTGTTTGTTTCATCACGTTCTTGAGCTTATTTTACAGAATCCCCTTTGAAATTACTTTGTATATAAGCTGTATTTTTCCTTAAACATACGTAGTCACTGTTCTTTAAGTTTTAGAATTCTGTCTTTGCTGTTGTGTATTTTAAAAGCTGGACTAAGGCAATGTTTCTTTGTTGAGATAGATCTGAAGGGGAAGCTTTGAATTAGGATGAAGTCTGAGGAAGGAGAAGCAGTCCTTGTGTATGCAGCCAGGATGGTGCAGGTTCTAATGATTGGCATGCTCGTGGTTATTCTGATCCTTGGTTTGTTGAATAAAACTAGAGAAAGGGATAAGACCAAAGTAGACTTACATCCTATCCATCTATTTAAAATTTATAATGAAGTTCATTCAATAGAATTAAAGTTGACACTGATGTGTGTTTTAATATTAGATTCAGATAACTATTCTCATTATATTTAATGATTTATTTCTTACATTTTTTATTGTTTGTGTGTGTGTGTGCATGCATGCATGGGTGTGTATGCGGGAGTCAGAGGATAGCTTTGTGGTGTCGGTTTTCTTCTTCCACCTGTATGTGGGCTCCAGGATTTGAACTCAGGTTGCTAGGCTTGCTAAGGAAGCACCTTTACCCACCAAGCCATTTTGCTGAGCCCTTGGAACAGTGCCAAGAACATTCAGTATACACATCTAGGAAATGACATATATTTAGTTTAGGCAGTATATTTATGAGAATCAACACACATCTCTGCTCTTCTGAAGTTACAATCTGGTATACAGACATTATACAGATAGTTGCAAAGAAGTTGAAATATTATACCTCTAAAGTATTGTAGAGGGTAGGTGCTCGGTAATACGAGCACAATCAAAAGACACATAGTAATTTAAGGGGAAACACAGAACAGTGCTGTTACTTGAGATTTTAAAGGCAGCTTTGAGGTGTAATTCTCATACCTTACTATTCAGTATACCATTCCCATAGTCATACATATTTGCCACCAACACTGTGGTCATCTTAGAACATTTCCTCACTTTTGGAAGAACCTTGGGCTCTTGAGCTGCCTTTCACACTCCCTCCATCTTCCTCTCATGAGCCCTGCATTAGTTTTACATAAACAGAATTTTTTTGTATATCGTTAAATGGAAAAAATATACAGAAGTACTTCTGAAAGCTCTCCAGTTCTCTGCCCCAGATCTCTTCTCATTCCTAGATTACATCCCAGTGGGAACTGTTTTTGTTTATGCTATTTCAAAATAAGTGATAAAACACTATTACAGGTTTAATAGAAAAGAAACATGATTCTATTTCAGACTAGACCTCTTCATTTAGGTGAACATTAAGAGCATTTTACTTAAACCACTGAGAATAAGTTCTTTAAAATGTTTTTCTTAGACTGAAGAGATGGCTGAGCAGTTAAGAGCACTTCCTGCTCTTTCAGGAGATGGAGTTGGGTTCCCAGCACCCATGTTGGGCCATTCACAAAAGCCTGTAACTCTAGCTTCAAGGGATCTGACATTCTCTTCTAGCTTCTGCATGCACACACAGACATACACACACACATAAAAAACTTCCTCCCTTTGAGCTTTCCACCCTGTTTGGTTTATGTGATGCTGTGGATTTACCCCAGGACCTTGTGCATGCTAGTCAAGTATTCTACTAACCAAGCTTCATCCTTGCCCTTCTTTTTACTTTTTATTTTGATAAATGGGTTTGTTAATTTGTCCATGCTGATCTTCACTTAAGATCTTCCCGCTATAGTCTCCAAAAAAGCTAGGATTGCAGACCTGCTCCACCAGCCTCAGCTATGCTTAAAAAATCATTTCTGAAACTGAGAATTTTAATCAGTCACATTGAAGTACTCTGTAATATGTATATAGTGTATCTGTATATGTATATATGTATGTGTAATATGAAAAACCTGAGGGGGGAAATCAGTAGCACACAGTGCATATTAATCATTAGTTGCAAAAGGCAATCTAAAGATGCAAGCTATTGCCAGTGATGGGAGGGGAAAGAGAAGAGGGAAGGCCTAAATCATAAACATTATCATGCCTGGTTTTCTTTGGCTTAGTTTTGTTTTCATTGTTTGTGTGTTTCGTGTGTGTGTGTGTGTGTGTGTGTGTGTGTGTGTGTGTGTTAGAGACTGTGGTCTCATTGTAACTCATAATGGCTTGGGAACTTAATATGTAGCATAGGGTGGCCTTTAAATTCCTAGCAGTCCTCCTGTCTTAGCCTCTTTGAGTGTTGTCATGAGCTACTGTACCTGGCTCCTTTAGCCACAAAAACATCATTATTCTGCTTTTTGTTGTTGCTTGTTGTTTTGGTTTTTTGAGACAGGGTCTCCCTGTAGCCACAACTGGCCTGGAACTCACTATGTTGGCCAAGCTGGCCTAGAGAAGATTCACCTGCCTCTGTCTCCCAAGTGCTGGGATTACAGGTGTGCGCTGCCACGCCAAGCTCCAGTGTGTTTTGATAGCACTGATTTGCTAGGTTACATTTCCTCATCCTAAGCCTGAGAGGAAGACCGCTCAGGGAAAGTACAAAGAACAATGTTTGTTACCTTCTTTGAGCCATTTGTCATTCTTTAAGATGTTGGTAATACTCTGAATTCAGGTTAATTTGACTTGCCATTACAAACTGAACCAACTAGTAATTGCTGTGCACTCTTTATTATTTCCATTAACATTCTAGCTTGCTTGAAAAAAGCACTTTCTTTGGTTACCAAAAATATC
This sequence comes from Nannospalax galili, assembly GCF_000622305.1. Taxonomy (NCBI): domain Eukaryota; kingdom Metazoa; phylum Chordata; class Mammalia; order Rodentia; family Spalacidae; genus Nannospalax; species Nannospalax galili. The sequence goes on along the minus strand of NW_008339910.1, from coordinate 205,339 downwards.
TGTGAGTCTGATTTCCAGATATTACTAGATTTCTCTTAGAGATAAGTGTATAGAAAGTTAGAGTGGCTTTTCATAAAAATTATAACTTTGACACATACCTCTTTGTTTTCCCATCAAATTTCTCTAACAGCAGCTAAATGTTGGGATCTGGAGACAGAATAGTTACCCTGTGAGGCACCAGATACAAGAGTGGAAGGAATAGTGGCAATTGAATAGTCAGTAGATATTTGGTAACAGATTTAAGAAGCTGAATAGCAAGCCATCAGTATATGTTAGAAGTAAACTTACTTGTATGAAGAGTCTGCAGAGGTTCAGGGATTCTTGACAACAGTAATTCTGGGAATAGGGAACAGGTGGGGCTTTAACAAATTGTGGAAAAGATGTGTTTGAAAATCTGTTTTCAAACAACATTTTTTTGCCTCTGTTCTGAAAGTGCACTAAGAGGATCACCTGTGTTTCTATTTGATTGGTTTTGTTTTATGGGCTAACCTCAAAATAGTAGAGCCTACCAACCAGCCAAAAAGAAGTTTCTGTGTGTGTTTACTTTTTGTCATCCTAGGATCAAACTCAGGGCCTTGTGCATCATAGGAAATTGCTCTCCCACTAAGCTATAGCCCCAGACTCGCAAACATGCTTGGATATCATTCTGTTATAATGTCTTCCTGAGTTTCTGTTTTATTGTTGTAGTGTTTTTTCATGTTCTTGTTTTCTGTTTATACCTAGTTAACAAAAATGTCACTGATGTTTAGTTATTAACCTTGTAACTGATAATTTTGCTATAACTTTGTGAGTCTTATTGTATTACTTTTAAGTGATTAGTTTTTGTTTGGTTTTAATAATTGAGGAGAATTCCTTTAGATTTTTCATTTCATGGACAATCATTATTTCTGATTAGAAATGTACTTTTGTGCCAATCCTTATAGCTAGCTATTCTTTTTCTTTTTTCTTACTGCACCAAGAATAATTATAGTGCCTAGCATTGGGTATATAACATTTGCAGTAAAATTTCTGCATCTCATTTTTTCTGGTTAAAGAAATTCCTTTTTATAACTTACTTGTTTAAAATTAGTAACAAAAAGAAATATTAAATGTTATGGTCTATTAAAAATTTATATAGCAACAAAGCAGAGGTTGGCATATTGGTTTCCAAATTGGTACTTTAATCTGTCACTTAAAGTATAGCTTGTGGGCTGTAGATCTAGCTCAGTGATAGAAGTGCTTGCCTAGCATATAGGAAACTCTGGTTAATCTTCAGCACTGCAGAAAAAGAGAAGAAAATGCATGTATTGGGGTAGTACAGCTTACTTTGTTTTGTAAGCACTTATTTGACTGCCAGGCACTGTACTGTTTTCTCACTGGGCCTGTTTAACAGAGAAGCTGATAAGGAAGAAAAGTTGAATCATTTGCCTAAGTCACACAGTGAATTAGCCACATGCTGGCTGCTAGATCCATCAGAGTCTCTAGTGGACATTTGCTTGACTCTTCTAAAGAGTTTCTGATTCTGATCTGGGTCGGGACTCTGTAATTTCAATTATTCATTCTTAGGTGGTTCTAATGCTGCTATCCAGTAACCATACTGGACTTAGTGTTTTTTGTAGTTGATTTTAATTGTTTAACATTTGATTCTGGTTTATGAAGTGTTTTGATTTGATTTCTTCTAGAGATTAGATGGATCAATAAAAGGGGAGCTGAGGAAACAAGCCCTAGATCATTTTAACGCTGAGGGCTCGGAGGTATGAATGCCTTTAAAATTGTAAATATTGTTTTAATCATTATGTTATTTAGTCATCATTTTGTTTAGTCAGCATATTTGTAATTTGTTTTTAGTAGACTTGGTACTGGCCAGCTTTTACTAGCAAGTAAGGCTTTTAAAGTCCATGTTCTCTGTCAAATCTGAAGAATTTTACCCTCATCAACTAGCATTTCAGCATGTTACGGTTAATTTGCTTCCAAATACAATTAGCTATCATTTAGAATTCTTTGCATGTGCTCTGTATTTTCTAAGTAAACATGAGATAGAGCCTCATCCATCACTCTCCTGTTTCCCCTCCTCCTGCTTGTACAGAAGTCAGCACTGCAGAGTTTGGTGTTTGTTTTTACCATGTGGGTTTATATTTTGGAATCTT
>NW_008339910.1:167762-203155 GCF_000622305.1 Nannospalax galili | reverse complement strand
TTTTTTTTTTTTTTTTTTTTTTTTTTTTGCATTCCTGGGGATTAAGCCCAGGGTCTTGTGTATGGTAGGGCAAGTGCTTTACTATTTGAACCATAACCCAGCATTAGTTAATTTTCATTGCTGCCCCTCAGTTTTACAGTTTTATTAGTAAAACACTTTAAATTCAGAAAAGCATTTGTAAAATTATTTTCAGTTTGATGTTTGGTCACAACCTAGAAGAATTTAAAATCTTGCATATTTACAATTCCTTACAGGATTTCTGCTTTTTGCTTTCTACAAGAGCTGGGGGCTTAGGGATTAATTTAGCCTCTGCTGACACTGTTGTTATATTTGATTCTGATTGGAATCCACAAAATGACCTTCAGGCACAGGCAAGAGCTCATCGAATTGGGCAGAAGAAACAGGTATTTTAATTTTTGTTAATTTGACTTTTTTACAGTCTTTTCTTGTTCTTAAAAAAACATATTTTATGTGTACACTTGGCCAAGATAGCAGGAAGAAATAGAATAGCAAGGGACTCAGTCTACACAGTTACCCCCTCTGACCAAAATGAGAGAACTCTCTTTAAGTCAGGGTATGCATTCTGCGTAGATTGTAACTGTGGAATGGAATGATTTTTATTCAATCTGAAAACGTCATTTGTTGGCATTTTTTAACTTTTGACAGAGTAGTACAGGGCTACCTTTCTGTTACCATTTTTGTTAGGGGCTTACAAGATTCTATACAGAAGAGCCTGTTCCATTTAACAGATCCTATACAGCCACCTGGCACTGTTCCAGTAAAACACCCCTATATGGTAATACAATTTCTTTGACCTAGAGAGTTTGGGATTATTTAACTTTTGTCAGTTGGAGACATTTTAGTTCATGATAGGGCTTCTCCATTAATGTGGGGTACAGTTCATATACTTTTGTCATATATAGTATAAAATGTATGTACATGTGTAAAATATGATGAAAAATTAAAATCAAAGAAACCTGGTATAATATAAGATGGTCAGAGGTGCGTATAAGGTTTTTAATTTTTTTTTTTTTTTTTTTAAACAAAAATAAGCAAGTAAAATTTCCCTAAGAGTGTGAAAGAAAGAACAGTGTTAGAATAGTATCTTAAATGGTAAAACTTGAGCTTTAGCTATTTGGGCATATTTTTAAATTCTCATTTTACTTTAGACCATTAAAAACTCAATAGGGGACGAACTGATCTAGGTACTACTGTTTGAGCACCTGGGTTAGCAAAACAAATCCTTTTTACTGCAGTTTGCTTCTTCTTCGTGCCTATTTTTACAGGTGAATATATATCGTCTAGTTACAAAAGGATCTGTTGAAGAAGATATTCTTGAAAGGGCCAAAAAGAAAATGGTTTTAGATCATCTTGTGATTCAGAGAATGGACACCACTGGGAAGACTGTACTGCACACAGGTTCTGCTCCATCAAGGTGGTTACTTTACTGTAGAAAATGTCATTAGAGTCACCCTAAACTCATTTTTGTGACTATACCACTGTAAGTAGATGACTAATGTGCTGTATTTAGTGTGGATAACTGTATACTTTGGAGACAGCAAATTCTATCAGAGGCATACGCTCAGGTACCTGGATTCACCATTACAGATTTCTCATCCTTAGAGGACCTCTTTTTTTTGGTCTTCTTGAGACAGGGTCTCCCTGTAGCCCCAGCTGTCCTGGAACTCACTATGTAGACCATGGCGGCCTTGAACTCACAGAAATCCACCTGCCTCTGCCTCCCGAGTGCTGGGAGGACCTCTTTTTAACCTTTATTCTTCAAGTTCCTTTAAGTTTTAAAACAGACTAAACCTTGACTTCTTCATAGGTGACTATGTCAGCACACTGCAAGTGCCATTAAAACATTGCTGTTAATGCTGTATTTTTGTTTTCTCCTATTTTCAGTTCTACCCCTTTCAATAAAGAAGAATTATCAGCCATCTTAAAGTTTGGTGCTGAGGAGCTTTTTAAGGAACCTGAAGGAGAAGAACAAGAGCCCCAGGTTAAAAAAAAGTTGCTTCAGAATATGTGTTGTTACCTTGTTTGATAGGAGGGAAGGAGTCAAGTATCTTTAAAATAAGAATTTCGTTCTAATACAGGAAATGGATATAGATGAAATCTTGAAGAGAGCGGAAACTCATGAAAATGAGCCAGGCCCCCTAACCGTAGGAGATGAATTACTTTCCCAATTCAAGGTAGTTTTTCTTTTTTTCATAATTAAAAGTGGTGAAGGTTTAAACAACTGTTTTGATAATCTTTCTTTAGACATAATTAATAAGATACTTTTTATCCTAAAATTTTCTGTATTTTGTGAAAACTTTGTTATTTATGGCTAATTAATTACGTTTATTTGTGTAGGAGGAGTTTCTAATTCACACCCAGAATCATGGTCAATAAGTGGATCCCTACATATTTTAAAAAATAAATGAATGAATGAATGAATGGATGTGATCTTTATCCAGATTTTCATGACTGAAGACTCTTAACTCACTAAAAAAACAAAACTAGTTTTTAGTCTTTAAATATTTCTACATTATGCAATGAATTTTATACGCATCCCGTCTACTACTACCTCCCTTGAACTCCCTGGGTATCTTCCACTCTGCCTTCTTCCCAATACTGATTTTTATTGGAACAGTTTTCAGTATTAAGCTCAATTTAAGAATTAATCACAAATAAGAAAACTCCAGCAAATCAGCCAAAATAAGAAATTAATTAGTTGTTATCACTTAAAATATTCCTGGTTTGTAAGGGCTGAAGAGTTGTAAGAAGTCCTAATTCAATGCTAAATCAACTGACTTCATGGAGGAAGTTTGAGTAGTGTTTATTTTAAGAAACAAGTTCCTTTGCACCAGAACCAGTTTCTATAAACTGAAGTTTTTAGGGATCAGTTAGCATGTATTCATTCAACAAAGATTAACAGAGTACTTGAAGTACCAGGGACGTGGAAATGAATAAAATGTGATATCTGACAATAGAGGCTAAACTGTAGTGGGGGCAAGCCATAAAGTAGGAAGCCAAGATAGAAAGCTGTTTCAGTAATATGAAGATTTTGGAACTGTCATTCTGGGCTCAGTCTGGCAAATTCTCTTTTCCTGTAAGTTATACTGTTTGCCTTTGATTTGACTATTTACTTGAAAAAAATCACTAATATCTTCAATGAATATAGATTATTATTTTAAAAGATTTATTCATATGTATGAGTGTTTTGTCTGCATGTATGTATGTGTACCACCTTTGTGCCTGTTGTCCATGGAGGCCAGAAGAGGGTGTCAGATCCCCTGGAATTTCTGAGCTGCCATGTAGGTGCTGGGATGTGAACCTTGGTCTTCTGAAGTACTCTTTAACTACTGAACCATCTCTGTAGCCCAATTTAGATTATTTTTATACCAGTGAATTGGTTCTTACATGGTTAACACTACCTATTTTGTTTCATTTATTTTCATTATTGTTAATTTTGGGAGAGGTATTTTTGAGACAGGGTCTCCTTGTAGCCCCAGCTTTCCTGAAACTTGCTGTATAGACCAGGCTAACCTTGAAGTCACAGAGATTATTATTATTATTATTATTATTATTATTGATATGATTTCATTGTGTAGCACAGGCTTGCCTGAAACTTGTTACTCTCCTGCCTCAGCTTTCTTAGTTCTGTGATTACAGGCATGCACTGGTATGCCTGGCCTTATATTTTATATTTATAGACAGTTTTAATGAGTATTTATTGAATACTGTACTTAAGCCTTTAGATATTGTATTATTTTATCCTCAAAAAGTTAGTTTCTTTCCATTTCTTTAGAAATGGGAAGAAGCAGGGGTTTAGAGAGCCTGTTCATTTACCTATGATCTTAAGAACCTATTACTGACTTTTCATGTTCTCTTTTTATGAAAGGAGGATGTTGTTCTTTAGTACTTAGTAAAGAGTTAGGAATTCCTACAGAAGATTATTAAACATACTAATAATATAAATTACTATTTTGTTGTTATTTTGTTAACTGCTTCTAGTTTGAAGTCTTCTAGTTCTGATACAGTCATAATTATGTTGAAGCATTCCTGGGTGGAGGATTCCTAGATGTCATTTGGTTTGGTCCACTTTGTCCAAATGAAGAACTAAATCTTGATAATTAGCAGTCATACATAGTTTAGTTCAAAGTCATTATCTTGAGATTTAGGTTTTATTTTATTGAGATTATGGGAGGGGCACTAATGTTTGTTTCAGCTGGGATTGCTATCTGGGACTATAGGCATCAGCCATAGTGGTAGACAAATTAAGTTGTAGTACTATGTTCTGGCACGCCACGTCTCCTTTAAAACATAAATATTTAACTTAGGGATAAATTTTTTCTATTATACTTATACTGTTAAAATTCTGGAATTTATCAGGTTGCCAACTTTTCAAATATGGATGAAGACGACATTGAATTGGAACCTGAAAGAAATTCAAAAAACTGGGAGGAAATCATTCCAGAAGATCAAAGAAGACGATTAGAAGAGGAAGAAAGGCAAAAGGAACTTGAAGAAATTTATATGCTCCCAAGAATGAGAAACTGTGCAAAACAGGTGACTTTGTAACTTTGAGATATTGCTACATTATCAAGAGCATTGTATTGACCCTGGAATGCTCTTTTGTTTGCTTGGCTTATGAACAGTATTGATTCCTTCATAGTTTTTTTTTGTTTGTTTGTTTTTGTTTTTGCCTTTTAACATCTTGCATACTGTTTGCCTTCTAAAACAAGTTGCAAATTATTCCCTCCTGTTTTTGAGAATAATTTATGTAGAGCTAGGAATATTTCTTCCTTAAATGTTGGGATTTAATGTCAGGGAAACTATGTCTGTAGTTTTTGTTGTTGGAAGATTTCTAGCTTAATTTCCTTAGAGATACAGAATATTCAGGATATCTATTCCTTGGTGAGATTGACAGTTTCTTTTGAGGAATTTGTTCTTTTTCTCTAAGATACTGAATTTGTAGGCATGAGTTTTATAATATTTCCTATCATTTTAATGTTTTAGGATATTGAATAATGCCCTTCTTTCCTAATAGTGGCAATTTTTTCTTGATTATTCTAGGTAGAGATTAATCAGTTTTATTCTTTCAGTGAACCAGCTTTGTTTTATTGACTTCTATTTTTTTTTTTATTTATTTTTATTATATGTTAATGAATTATTTTGCTTTCATGCATCTAAGTGCACAAAGTTCATACTGGTGTTGGTAAAGGTCAGAAGAGGGCATTGTTCCCCTGGAACTGCAGTTTGAAGCGATTGTGAGTCACCTGGTGTGGGTTCTGGGCACTGAACCTGGGTCCTCTGCAAGAGTAGCAAGTGCTCTTTAACCACTAAGTCATCTGTTTAGTCATCTCTTAGCTTTCTTAATACTCAGCTTAGATACTGAATAGAGATTATTTTCTGTTACTAGTGTTCAGTGGTATAATTTTTCTCTTAAGCACTTCTTATTCTGAATTTGCCAATTTTAATCTGTTCTTTTCCTTCATTTCATAATACTTTATTATTTCACATTTTGGCTTCCTCTTTGATCCATAATTTAGTTGGGAGATTTCCCCCATTATGCTTATTAATGATGTCTCATTTAATTCTATAATGATCAGAGAACATCTTTTGAATAATTTGAATTTAAAAAATTAAGTTTGGTTTAAGGCCCAAATGAACAAAAACTTTAAATTTTTGGCATTAGTACTCTGCCAAGCTATTTTAAGATACTGCTTTTCAAGATTATTTGTCTTGCTGGGTATTGTGGCACATACTCTTAATCTCAGCACCCATGAGGTAGAGACAGAGGCAGAGAGATCTCTGAGTTCAAAGCCAGCCAGGGCTGCATAGTAAGATCTTATATACAAAAGAAAAAAAAATTGTCTTGATACTGAGATTTGGGGCGGGGGTACCTCACTCAATTTTGAACAAATGAGAAATTTCTTAGTCCCTTGTGATGTCCCCCAGGTTTTGAAAAAGTTTTTTTTTTTTCTTCTTCCTGTTAGGTCTTCTATGCCCTCAAGTCAGTAAGAAAGAGAAGGGTCTTACAGGACTTCCTGCTCATCCTGAAAAGGTTGACTTCTACCTTTCCCTAGGCTACACACTGGAGGACAGCTTTTCCAATCATCTGTTCTGCCAGGCTTTATTAAGTACCTAGTAGAGGTTTGTGGAGATGGTACTTTAGAGTAGGTGCAAGGCTTTCCTGAGTCTATCCTGTGTTCTCTTATTGGTTTATTCTCAGCCTTCAGCCATCATAGCTTGCTTAGTTCTCTGCTTGTATGGTGCTTGATTGCTCCCATCTGTGAGCCAGGGGTCAAATTTTATCACTCCTTGGAAATACTTTCCTTATAATTTAGATTAAATTGCCCTGTGATTTCAGTTTTGAGGTTTTTTAAAATTTTTGTTTTAATTTTAACTTTTATTTATTTTTAGTTATGTATTTATATATGTGGGCTTGTGCATGTGAGTACAGTGCTGGAGTTATAGGCTGCTGGGAACTGCCCTTGTGGGTGTTAGAAATTGAACTCAAGTCCTCTGGAAGGGCAGTATAGGCTTTTAACTACTGAGCCATCTCTCCAGTCCCCTGCTTTTTTTTTTTTCTAATAATTATGACACTGTAGATTAGATTTTCAGTTAGAGTGGAAACAATATTCCTTCTAACTTTATATAGAGCATGCAGAAATAGAGCCAAATAACAGTTTGGGGCCTAAAATTGCTACATATATTATGCTTGTGTTTGTGTTTGGTAGACTTTAAAATGATTTTTTTTAATTATTCACAGGAAGCATAACATACTAGACCTTTTGAAAGGGTGAGATGAGATTAAAATTAGTAAAATCTATTGACTTACACCTTCAGCACACACACAAGGCTTTGGACAAATTCCAGCGAAATGCTAATCCTATAACACAGTTTTGAATGCTTCTCAGCATTCCTTTGTGTGGATGTCTTGTCTGGTTTCTCTTTAGTAAATGCTTAGATTCCTAGTACTTTTTCTTTCTGTAAAGGATTTTAACTGGTCAGTATACCTTCATAGTTAAACGAAAATATGCCTAGAAGCAATGGTCAACAGGACAATTTTTAAGGCTTACAATATAGTTTTGCCAAACTATTCTTTGTCCTGTTTTAGATGAACACAAGCAATTCATGAGTTGTACTCATTTTTGCCCATTTTTGTGCTATTGCAAATAGTGTTACTACTACTTAGTGTTTGTCAAGTTGATAGATTTTAAAAAGAAATTGCATTTGATTATATTTTATTGCTATTGCGATCATAACATTTTGTGTTTGTCATTTAATTGTTGATTAATAACCACTGCCAAATTTTACAGAAAGGCTGGCCGTTTGCTTGTTAATTTATGAGTGCCTTAAATATTAAGCTATTGATAACCTTTTGTCATTAGCATGTTGTGTCATTCTCTTTTATTTTATTTTTGGAATAAAAGCTTTTACAGTCTTTCACAGTGTTTTTCTAGCTTTCTTTATGCTCAAATTGAATAAGTTCTGTATTTGAATTCTAGATAAGTTTCAATGGAAGTGAAGGGAGGCGCAGTAGAAGCAGGAGATACTCTGGATCTGATAGTGATTCAGTCTCAGAAAGGAAAAGGCCAAAGAAACGTGGAAGACCACGAACTATCCCTCGGGAGAATATTAAAGGATTTAGTGATGCAGAAATTAGGCGGTAAGAGGATATAAGGCCATTTTATTTTAATTTCATTTCTTTTAGAGCATGAAACTAAAGTATAAAAACATCCATCAATTTTTCAGATTAAAACAAATGTTTCAGAGGGGAAAAATAATATATATTTGAGTAGGGATTGGGTGTTTATTCTTTTAGATAAAAAAAAAAATCTATAGCCTTTGGGGGAAAAACAAGTATAACATCTAATGTTTGTATGTTATTTATTAACACAATTTAAATACTGAAGCTATTTGTTTTTATTAATGTAGTTTATTTAGAATTACTCTTTTGAATAATGCATTTTAACACATAATTTTAAATGCATTTAAAATTCATACTACATTTAAGATTTCCAGTATTACACATTTTTGGTGGGAATAATTAGTTCTATATTTTTCTTGTTTCTTAACACTGGGGTGATGCCTTTTTGAAAGTAGCCATGTATTTCTCAGGCTGCAGTGTCGCTCAACAGTACACCTCAGGCTTAGCATATATAAGAACCCCGGGTTATATCAGTATCACAAAAATAATAAAATATTATTTCTGATACAGCTAAGTAAAAATAGAAGATTGACCACATAGCATAAATTCTTGCCTGTGTTCAAAACACGCTTACTTGCAAAAATCTTGAAGGGGAATGAGATAGCAGCTTATTTTGTTTATGTAATAATTTTACAAGTAAAATTTGAGAAATGTTATTTTTATGTTTTAGAAGTTTGTTATTTCTTTCAAGTCATTTTTAACTCTTTTCCTTTAAATCATAGACCAGACAAAGTTCTTCCTCATTGTTCCTACAAGAAAACTAAATGCATTATTAGTTTTCATTAAGGGAATTTTTATGACCATCTGATTTGCTGGACTTTCTGTCTTTAGTTGAAGAAGTATTTCGTCTTCTACTTTCTGGATACTATTCCTCATCCATCAACCATTTAAGTTGTTTTGTCATGAAGTAAACTTTTTGCTTTCCATTGTTGGTATAATCATCTGAATTAAACCCTTTGGGTGCATTTTTATCAGCACTGGGAATGTGAAGAGACGTAATATGGTCACTATTCATTCTGGAGACACATCCCACTTCTGTCGTAGCTTTGAACCTTTTTTTTTTTTTTTGTCTTATGAAAATAATAAAGTAATTTCTAAAATAAAATTTAGCTTCTATTGTTTTATTTATATTGATATCTTCATCTTGGGTGATAAAATATTTTATTTGGTATAACTGTCTTAATTTTATTTATAGAATAATTTGATTTTTGATTTTTTTTTTTTTTAATTAGTAACAGTACCTTAAGTTTTGTAACGGAGACTTTTATTTGTTTTATTTTGGTTTTCGTTTTTTTGAGACAGGGTCTCATGTAGCCCAGGCTGGCCTTGAACTCCTGCTATCCCTGCCTCCACCTCCCAAGTGGTGGGATTGCAGGCTTGCACCACTATGCCTGGCTCTAACAAGTATTTCTTATTTATGCATTGTGAATATAAGTATGTGTGTCTGTGTATGCATGTTATTTGTAGTTGGTTTTTGCAGTGCTGGGAATCAAATCCAGGGCCTTTGTGCATTCTAGACTAGCTCTCTACCACTGAGCTACATACCCAGCCCACTTAAATATATATATTTATGAAACACATTTAAACCAAATATTTATTTTCTGTTAGGTTTATCAAGAGCTATAAGAAATTTGGTGGCCCTCTGGAAAGGTAAATACATGAGTCATTCTCATATAATTATGAAATGTGTAACATTGTTACGTTTATTTACTTAATTACCATTCAGTGAGTTACTTGATTGAATTTGCTTTAACAAACATAAAAAACAGTAGGAACAAAATTTCAGATTGATGATTAAAATGTGTTTTATTTTTAGTCTCGAATTTTCTCTGTGCAGCATACCTTAAATTGTGTTTTGGCAACTAATGCATGTTACATATACAATCTTTATCCCATTTTTTTTTTTTTAAACTACTTAAGGAAGAGCACATATCTGTGGAGGGACTAATTTGTTAACCTAACCCCTGAGTAGTCCTGTTTTCACTAACTAGGGAAATAGTAGTATACATATTACTAAAAATCAAATTGCCCAGATTTTCTTGAAGTATGAGTTAATATAATACCCGTAAGTACTGATGATTTGAATAGTCTTTATCTTTTGTTGTAGGCAACCCACTATCTAAATACAGAACAGCAAAGACTCAAAATGAGTTTGTTCATTTTTGATAAAAACTCATGATACAGAGATACCTTCTGTTTTATTTTGAACTGACTTGCTTAAAATCCAACAAAATATACTTGGATTATTGTTTTAAATGATGGAAAGTAGTATTAAATTAGTCTTTATTTTCTGGACATTTTCATTTATAATGATCTCACTCCCCTTTTTTTCAATGATATTTTTACTTGTACAAGTGTTTTGATTGTTGACCTGATTATTGGTGTGTGTAGTGCCAGTGAAGGCCAGAAGAGGGTGACAGCCAGAGCTGCCATGTGGGTGCTGGGAGTCGAACCTGGGTCTCTGGAAAAATAGCAAGTGCTCTCAACCCCTGTGCATCTCTCCAGCCCTCTCACTCCTTTTTGACATTCTTAAATTCTTAAGGTTTGATTTGGTCTGCCAGAGGGACACCACACTTTAATCCCATTATTCTGGAGGTAGAGGCAGGCAGATCTCTGTGAGATCAAGACCAGCCTGGTCTACATATTGAGTTTAAGGCCATCTGGGGCTATAGGTAGATCCTGTCTCAATCAATCAGTACTTATTGAAAAATCACATCTGAAGAGATCTTACATGACTATTGAATATAATCTTCCAGAGCCTACCATTTGCTCAATAATGAATTCTTTACCATTATTACTGCCCTTGAGTGTGCAATGAATTTATTCTCTACTGACCTAGTTTTCCTATCCTTCATGCCAGTTGTATGAACTAGAACTTATAGGATATGCAGTAGAGTGATGATCTTAAAAGTAAAATAAAGCTTAGATTTTTTACTTGCACCACTTCATTTAACATATTTCCATGAAATTTGCATTATTTTATTACAGATTAGATGCAATTGCTCGAGATGCCGAATTAGTTGATAAATCAGAAACAGACCTTAGACGGCTAGGAGAATTGGTGCATAATGGTTGCATTAAAGCATTAAAGGATAGTTCTTCAGGGACAGAACGAACAGGTAATATACCAACTGAGAGTGCTTTAAAATTAACTGAAAATTTCAAAACTGGCCTTAATTAGATTAGGTATTATATCTTCAGTTACTTATTTGTCAGTCCTAAGATGTTTACCAGACACAGCAGAAGTCATTCTGAGTAACGGGAAGTGCAGAAAACAGAGTTGTGATTAGAATGCAATGAATCTGTCCTTTCAGGAATTACTGTTATACTGTCAGCTAATACATAATTAGATGAAGAGAATTTACGTATGTGTGGGTGGTGTTGGTTTAAGTATGTGTGGGTGGTGTTGGTTTGGAGTATGCACACTTCATTATGTTTATTTTCAAACATGCCTGGCTGAAGAAAAAACTAGTTTAAGATTTAGTAATCAGGTACACTGAAGATATATCATAGCAGAATTCTTATTTAGATGCCAATAGTGTTAATGTACCTCATGTAATTAATAAACCAGTTGCATAAAAGACTTTGTGAATTCACATCTAATGTCATTCGTATGTATATAGTGAAATTTTTAAAAGATTTTCCATAACTAGTAGCATAATTAATAGTATTAGCATAATTAATAGCATGTGCTGTGTTATAGAAGCAATTTTTTTTATACTCTTGTTTCAAAAATTAAGGTGGTAGACTTGGAAAAGTGAAGGGGCCAACATTCCGAATATCAGGAGTACAAGTGAATGCCAAACTAGTCATCGCCCATGAAGAAGAATTGATACCTTTGCACAAATCCATTCCTTCAGATCCAGAAGAAAGAAAGCAGTGAGTTAATTACAAGATTTTTGTTAATCAGTATTTTTATTATCAGTATGTGTTAAGTTTATGGCATTGTTGACTAATTTTGAATCAAAAGTTTTAGTTAAATATTTCAAAATTTATATTTTAGACTATTGTAAACTTGAAGTAATTGCCACTTTTAATGCTAGGTACACAATCCCATGCCACACAAAGGCAGCTCATTTTGATATAGACTGGGGCAAAGAAGATGATTCCAATTTGTTAATCGGTATCTATGAGTATGGATATGGAAGCTGGGAAATGATCAAAATGGATCCTGACCTCAGTTTAACACACAAGGTACTTATTTCTTGACTCTGTTGACCATTACTATTGGATTCGATTTATTATTCTTGTTTTGAATGCTTTTAGAAATAAGCTCAATTGAGAATAAGGAAATAGAGCCTCTACTTATGTTATTTCTACTTTGGAAATTAGTTTTCATGAGACTTAACTAAATCATAGAGATTTTTATTTCTGAAATTATGGTTTTATTATTAAGGCATATTTAAGGTACATTTTTCTTCAAAATACTTCATTTAAAATGTTTTAATTAAAAGACAGAAACCTTAAAATCCTATAATGTCTTTTTAATTAATTTTGCGGCATGGTCTCACTGTGTTGGAACTCCTGATTCTCCTGTCTTGGCCTCTTGAATGCTCTGATGAGAGTTATACATCCTCATGTCCAGGAAAGTCTTATCTTTTAAGAAAATATTGATGTTACGCCTTTGCATGATTTGATTCTGTCATCCTAGCGAAAACTAGTTCTTAGCACAAAATGGAAGATTTTGGAAGCATTTTATCATATTATCTTTTATTATGCTTATGTGTATATATATGTGTCTGTGAGTGCACAGGTGCATATGTGTGGAGGTCAGAGAACAAACTTGGGTGTCATCAGGAAGGCTGTCCACCTCCTCTGAAACATAGTCTGTCACTGGCCTGAAGCTCACCAATTAGGCTGTACTGCCTGGCCAGTAAGCCCCAGGCATTCCCCAGTCTCTGGCTTTCCAGTACTCAGATTACAATTATTTACCACCAGGCTCAGCACTTTTACATGGGTTTTGGGGATCAAAATCAGGCCCCCATGATTTGAGCACAAGCACTTTTATTTACTGAGTCATCCCTCTGCCTCTATTTTTTATTTTTTTACCTCTTTGTGGACAAATGGGAAACTGTACATCCTGGTACTTTATCATCTATTACTATGAAGCAAAACCAGCAATAATAGATTTTTCACTGTAAAAATTTTTTCACAGTGATTATTTTGGGTCATCTTCTATACAGATGAGACTGTATCCTAGGATTTTTATACATTTTTACTAATAGTTAAATACAGTTTTTGAGAGGAAAGGAATCTAAGGAAATAACTGCATTTAATTGGATGTTAAGCATATTTTTTTGTGGGGAAAAGGATACATATACTTTTCTGTTTTCCTAACTTGACGGTTGTTGTTTTCTGGGCTTTTTGTTCTTTTGTTTGGTTTTTGTTGTGTTGTTTTGAGACAAGGTCTCACTTGCAGCCCAGTCTCACAGGCCTACCTGGAACTTGTGTTCTTCCTCCTGCCCCAGCATCCCAAGTGTTTCCCTCTACAACTGACAAGTATGCGAGATTCCTTTTTAGGTATATTTGTATAGAATTCGTTCTGGAGCAGAGGAGGGAAAGTGTACTGTTGCACACTAATTATTGCAACACTCAGGAGCCAGGAGCAAAAGAATTGCCACAACTTTGAGACTAGCCTTGACTCTTTACTGAGTTCCAGACCAGCCAAGGCTGAAATAGCAAGACCCTGTCTCAAAACATAAGGGAAGGAAGGATTTGTTTCCAAGGAAATTAAATTCCTGTTTATGATATGGGCATAAAGAATGCAGCTGCAAGCAGTGCTGTTACTTCCCAGGCTGCTGCCCTCTGCAGTGCAATAAGTAAACTGCTCCCCCCAAAAAGTATTTGCTTTGAGACATTTATTTCTGCAGATACTAAGAACTTTTTACTTATGAGCTATATATATATGCTGTTCCTCCCAGTACATTTTTCTTGTTATTTATTGAAGACAGCTTGAAAAATACATTGTTTTTTCAGATTCTTCCAGATGATCCCGATAAAAAACCACAAGCAAAACAGTTGCAGACGCGTGCAGACTACCTCATCAAATTACTTAGTAGAGATCTTGCAAAAAAAGAGGCTCAGAGACTTGCTGGTGCAGTAAGTTAAATGAGGATGCTTAAGAACAGTTCGCTCTTAAACTTATTGACAATGCTAGATGTTTGTAGTTAATCTAAGAATAGTATTTCTCTTTAATTTAGTAAATTTATTTGGATATGACAGTATTTTGACTTAAATTATTTCACTATACATGTTAAGAGTGGTAAGTCAATCTTTCAGAAAAGGGTCCTATTTTTTTCTAGTTGGAGCAGTATGAGAAAGTGTAAAAGGGACCGAGTGCCTTTGTAGTGTATTATTTTGAGGCATTAGAAAGTTTGACAGCATCAAAGGTCATTGTCCCCCCACCAAATTTTTTATATTATTGAGAGTTTCATACATTGAATTTTGATCATATTCCCCTTTCTCTCAACTCCTCCCAGATACCCCACCTCCCTTCATGCTCACCTCATGTCCTCCCCCACTCCCCCCAATCCAGTCCAATTTGTGTTCTTCAAATACTCTTCAGAGTGGTACCAGCCCTAGCTTGGTCGACCTTCCAGGGGTCATGGATCACACCCTTAAAGAAAATGACTCTTCCCTCTTCCAGCACCTAGCATATGCCAGTAGCTCCTTGGTTAAAGGTGGAACTTCAGGCCTGCCTCCCTTCTCCATGCTGAGAATTTGTCTGGCTTGAGCTTAAGCAGGTCTTTTGCATGCTGTCCCAGCTGCTGTGAGTTTATATGTGCCCTGCTGTTTGGAAAGCACTATTTCTTTGTAGTCATTCACTACCTCTGGCTCTTAAATTTTTCATCCCTTCTTGCACAAAGACTTGAGAGCCTTACGAGGAGGCATGTGACATAGGTAGGTGTCCCATTTAAAGCTTTCTTTATGAGATGTTCACAAAGGTAGAAAAGACACCAAAAAGTGATTTTTTTTCTTTTAATTATTTATATATTTACATCTTATGTGTGAGTAATTTACTTGCATTTAGTAACTGGCTCACAAAGACCAGAAAAGGGCATCAGATCCCCTGGAATGGGAGTTACAGACAGTTAGCCACTATATGGTTGCTGAGAACCAAACTTGGGTCCTTTGCAAGAGCAGCAAGTGCTCTTAACCTCTGAGCCATCTCCCTAGTCCTGAGAATGATTTTTTTCCCAGTCTTTCCAATTTCCAAGTCTTAAAAGTTTGGCTATAACCACAGAGTTGACAACAACCTGTGTAGCATATAAAAATACTGCTATTGCTATCTCTGGTACCACTGAACTTAGTTGTAGGTGATAACCTAAGAGAAAAACTTTATTTCTATTTCTCATGTTGAAGAAATAATTGCAATTGGTTCTTGACATTTATATATTTGAGGCATTAAGTTTAATCTCCTTTACTTACTCTAAACTTGGTACAGACTATATAGGTAGGAATATGTGTTCCAGACTAGTGTTAAATCTATGGCATTGATTAAATACAAATTACTACTTTTAGGGAGGCTCAAAAAGGAGAAAAACAAGAACTAAGAAGAATAAAGCACTGAAATCCTTAAAACTGAAAGAAGAATCAAAGAGTGACTCTTCTCCCCTGCCTTCAGAGAAATCTGATGAAGATGATGATAAAGTAAGTGGGGTTTCTTGTTTGTTTTTGTTGAGACAAGGTTTCACTCTAGCTCTGGCTGGTCTGGAATTCTGCCTCCATAAGTACTGAGATTAAAGATGTTTACCCCCATGCCTAACAAGTAAGTGCATTCTTAGAAGAGCAACCTTTTGTATGGAAAGGGAATTGGAACTTTAGAAATTGGATTTTTTTCTCTTATTTATAGGTCATAACTACCTATTCGGTAGGTACATAGGAGACACAGAGCCAGTGGTCTTTTCTTGTCAGATACTTGCCACTTATATGAGACATCTCCTTTAATTTTATTAGGAATTTGAATGAGACTCACTTTAGAGGGAGGTAAATATTGCATGTACTATTATTAAAGGAATTCTGGGTTATGTCTTTCAGAACTCAGATACATTAAAAAAACGTAGTCTTTGTCAAAATTCAGTTAGTAATATATTGACCATAAAAAAATTAAAACAAAGAAACAGTGAAGAAAAATATGAGCCAGATGTTTGAAAAAATAATTTAAAGAAAAGAGAAGGGAAAGAAAAGGAGAATAAAAGAGAAGTTAAAAGGGAAGTAAAAGAAATAGAGGACAAGAAAGATTAAAAAAAGTTAAAAAAGAACTATAAAAGAAGCTATGTTGAAAGAAGAAACAAAAGATAGGCAAATCATAATGTGAACTTAGAAAGTCAAACAGTTTTATTTACGTCTTAGGAGAAAAGTAGGTGAACCCAAACTAGTTTTAGTAGCTTGAGTTTTCCAAAAGCTTCTACAGGCATATAGTTGAGGAAGAAAATAGGTTTGAGTACTTTTTAATGAGTTCCCTGAAAGATAACATTCAAAAGAAGGTGCTTGTTTATTTTACAAAGGAACAAGGTAATTTTATTGAAAAGCCGAACAATAGTGTACAGCTTGGAAATACGCTGTCAAAAGTGGGCCTTGTGATTGAGTGTACTGAAGCACTGAGAGGGCCCTCCATGTGAAGTTGGGGAAAAAAGAAAATACATGACTAGTTAAAGAAAACAAGCATTTGTAGAAGAAAATAAAGAGTAATTGTTCTGAAAGAGCTAATCCAGTTGTCCTTACTGCTAGACTTCTGTTCTCTTTTTCCAGATGAGTGAATCGAAGTCTGAAAGTAAAGAACGGTCCAGAAAGTGTGTGGTATCAGATGCTCCGGTTCATATCACTGCAAGTGGGGAGCCAGTGCCCATAGCTGAAGAATCTGAAGAGCTGGATCAGAAGACTTTCAGTATTGTAAGCACTGGACTTTGTAATAATTGCTACAATTTTTTAAAAAATAAAGATGAAACAAAGAGGCTTAAAAAATACAGGGAACTTTTACATTTAGGACTTTAAACTTCAATTCCTATACAATATTAGAGTGATTAATATAGATTAATATATTGAGTATAGATCAGTAACATAAAAGTACAGTTACAGAGCTACTTGTGCTATTTCTGGACTGAATTTTAATCTCTCTGTGCTCACAAACTGGAGTTTCTTCTTTTACTTCTTTTTTTTCTTTTTCTTTTTTTGTGATCTAGATCTTAATCTCCTTGTCCCCTTTCTATTGATTTCTTTTAATCACTCTGTTTTAGGTGGGAGTAGAGGGGCGATGTGTTGTTTTTTGAGGTGAAAGCCTTAAATACTTGTTGAACTGCTTCCCCTATCCCATTGCTGCCCCACTGAGTAAGATTGAGCCTCTCACTTATTTTCTTTTCCCACACACCCTTTTTTGCCTTCTGGTTTTCATGTAATTGCTGAAATGGGAAGTTTCCCGCTATGCCCAAAGCATACATTTCTTTGTTATTTTGTACATCTTAGAGATAAAGAATTGAATAACTTGGCATATACACTCAAGCTAGATTTTCTGAGCTTGCACTGGGCTTCATCAGCAAGCAGTTCTGTTGACTCTACTTCACTTAGTCATAGCCATCTCTCCAGTCCCCAAACTTTTGATGTCATGTTATAAACATGTACGTATTTATTAAGGAAAAGAATTGATCTCTGCTAACCACTCCCCGTTTTCCAACATTAGAGATCTTCTTTAACACGTCACTATGTATTAGCGTTCATATAGCATGTTATATTTTTATTCATCTGTGTTGAATACTACTTAGAATGGTTCACTGTGGCATTAATAGTAACCATTTTTATAGAGGCTATATACAATTAAAAGCTTTTATTTCCACAAAAGCTGATTTCAAATGATAATGAAAAGTCATCTTTGCCTGAAGAAAAGTTAAAAAAACTACTCATATGTAAAATCTGTGAGGTGAGGTTTTAGTTACTTATTTTGAAGCCAGACAGTTATTTATTCATAAATATCTTGAATGACAGGTTTTACCTGAATTAGATTTTTAATACGTGTGTATATTCTTATCTTCAAGTGTAAAGAAAGAATGAGACCTGTCAAAGCAGCTTTGAAACAACTTGATAGGCCTGAGAAAGGCCTTTCAGAAAGAGAACAACTGGAACATACTAGACAGTGCTTAATAAAAATTGGAGACCATATCACAGAATGCCTGAAAGAATACACCAATCCTGAGCAAATTAAGCAGTGGAGAAAGTAAGTGATGTACTGTTGAGGAACTATTAAATTCCTCATTATTTATCTAACTAGCTTTCAGTCTTTTTTTCTACTTCTGAACTTAAAGTGAAAAAAATAATGCTTAAAGAAGTAAATTGTCAATATAGTGTGTATTTTTTGTGTTTTTATGAATTGTATGTGTATGGGTGTATGCACATGTGTACAGATGCCTAAGGAAGCCAAAAGAAGGGGTCAGATCCCTGAGCTGGAGTTGCAGGAGGTTGTGACCTACCCAACATGAGTGTTGGTGGTTGTTCTCTGCAAAAGCTGCAGGTACCCTTACCTGATGAGTCATCTCTCCAGTCCCTGCCCCCATCCCTTTTTGCTTTGAAAGCTTTTTATTCATGTTTCATAAGCCATGTGAAAGAAGTTTTCAACTTAATAAAGAAAAGAAAATCATATGACAAGGCTGCTAAGTTCTACAGGTGTAATGGGCTTCGTTAAAAGCCATAGTTTGTGGTAAAGGCTTTGTTAATATTGAAAGAAAGCCAGATGTAGTGCACACTAGTATTCCTAACCACTCAGAAGGCTGAGGTAGAGAAGACTGAAAGTTTGAAACCAGATTAGGTTACATTATGAGTTCAAGGCCAGCCTTAGCTATGGAGGGAGATTGTCTCAAGAAAAAAAAGAGAGGGGGGGTGGTGAGGAAGAGGGAGAGAATTCATCTTTTACTCTGCCTAACATAAATTAAATGTTATAGGTGTGTATGTATAAGAAGGTATGCTTTTTTTTTTTCTTTTAGTGGCTTATCCAGAGTTCAGTACAATCATGGTTATCAGCTATCCACGAAGGGGATAGTGAAACCTGTTTCCCACAGACTGCAATTGAAAGATAAAGCCAATTGTTATGAAAATAGTACTTTAGGATTGTCTCTCATTCCTTGTAATATAATCAAAAGTAGTCAACAGTTGAAAAACATGTAGGTGTAGGGTCTTTACAGTTTACATATAAGGGGTTTGAATAAAGAGTTTATTTTAGAGATAATAACACTGGAGCTCAGACATTGGTAACTGTATAAGGTTATAAAACCCAAAGTTAGTCAAGATGGAGACTTCTTTGGATGCCAAATCCTGTGGCTCTTCCAAACATTTTGGTATATGATTTTAAGCTATTATTATTATCCATACATGGCTTCAGTTTCTCTAAATATGACTGTTCCCTAAACTATGAGTAAGGAGCCTCGGTGTTTCTGTGGATTTCGGGCAT
Source organism: Nannospalax galili (assembly GCF_000622305.1). Lineage (NCBI taxonomy): Eukaryota > Metazoa > Chordata > Mammalia > Rodentia > Spalacidae > Nannospalax > Nannospalax galili. The sequence goes on along the minus strand of NW_008339910.1, from coordinate 184,016 downwards.
CATTCAGTTTGCTTTCTGATTAAGTTTGCTTTCGAATTATGTTTGCAGGTAAGCATACCTACCGTATTTTTGTCATTTCATGACAACCAGCTTAACAGTTCTTTTGAGGGATATTTGAATATCAATATATACAATTTGAAACTGTACATATTTAAAGTATACAATATGATGACTTGGTGTGCATATGTATTATAAAATAACCGCTACAACCTATGACTGATGCCTGCTCTTGGATGATTTGTACTTCCAGTTGATGTTACTCTTATTACCATTGCACTACCATTAAAAAAAGAAAATTGTTGTATGTGCTAAGACAATTCTTTATAAGCTTAATCTGTTATCCACTGTTGTTTCTACTTAAAGTCCTAACAAATGGGATGCTATCTATACACATAACCTGGATCACAGAATGAATCTGAATGCTTGCTGAGTTGTTCATATATTTTTTATATATTTCAAATTAGGATCAATTAACTGCTTTTTATTAAAAAAGACATAAAGGATTTGGAAGAGAAATAAAACCATACTTGTCCTTAGAGAATTAATTACCTATACATGAAAATTTGAAAAGTAAACATGAAAATTAATTTTTTATTATTTTGGAAAAATTATTTTGCGTTTTATCTGTGTGCCCACACATATGTATGCCTGCACGTGCCTTGACACATGCATGGAGGTCAAAGAACAGCTTGTGGGAGGGAGTTGGGTGTTTTTACTGTGTGGGACCCAGAAATTGAACTCAGGTCATCAGTTTCAGCAGCAGTTCCCTAACTTACTGAGCTATCTTGTAGGTCTCTGAAAATTAGACTTTGTTCCACAGAAGGCTATGATTATGTTTAGTGTGTTACAGATGTATAAAGGATTCTATGAAAGAACTCAATATTTTCCACCAGATTAATTTGACTTTTTTCTTCTAGAAACCTGTGGATTTTTGTATCTAAGTTTACTGAGTTTGATGCTAGAAAACTGCATAAATTGTATAAGCATGCTATTAAAAAAAGACAAGAATCTCAGGTAATTAATATTTTATTCCTTAAATTATGTCATTAACATCATAATATGTTCTTTGTTATCCAATAACAAATGGAGAATTCAATTAACAAATGTAGAAGTGCCTAAAATAAGTATTATTAGAACACTACTATTGTTGCTGATAAGAACCACAGAATGAAGCTAAAATTAGTGGGCAAGAAACTAGTGGGATATTGGGGTAGTACAAAAGGTCACTTACAAAATTAATTACATGAGAAAAACAATATCCTTATCAAGGAGAAACTGGTCTAACATCATCTTAAATAATCTTAGCAAAGAAGACATCTGCTATAATAGTATACTGAAATCTGTGAAATTGACAAGAAATGTGTAACTTGAAGCTAACCATGGGAAAATTTCAGATAAACTAGATTAGAGGGATATTCAGTAAAGTAACTGCCCAGTACTTAACAGAAATGTCAAGGTTATAGACTATAAGAAAGACTGAGGACCTACCACTGCAGACAGGATAACTGTGTGAACTGTGGGCTCCAAACTGGGTCCCAGAGCAGAGGTCTTAGGGAAAATGTGGACTCTGACCAGAAGGCTTAGTTGAGATGATAGTAGTATTGGGTCAGTCAAAGTTCACTGGTTTTGCTATATCATATAGAAGATTAACATTAGAAGATGGCAATAAGCATATGGGAACATCACTTTTTTTTTTTTTCTAGCTTCTATTTTAAGTCTAAAATTACATTAAAGTCAATTTTAAAAAACATGGTAAAACTGTTTTATTTAAAAAGAACTGTAAATGTTACATAGATATTCTAGTATAGTATATGTGGATCTCATTCTATTTATTTATTTATAGACAAGGTCTTACTATGCAATTCTGGTTAGCCTAGATCTCATATGTAGATAGGCTGGCCTGGAACTCACAGTGAGTGATCACATGCCTCTGCCTCCTGAGTCCTGGGATTAAAGGCCTGTGCCACAGCACCTTAAGATTTTCTTTTTTAAGAATGCCTGCCCCATCCCCCTACATACACCTTGTTATATAAGACAATTTTAGACCACTTTAAAGCTTTTGATATATGTACATTTTATTCTAGCAAAACAATGACCAGAACAGCACCATGAATACTCATGTGATTAGAAATCCAGGTAAACCATAACTACTTAAGAATTTCTCCTCTTCCTTCTCCTCTTTCCCCTCCTTGCCTCCTCATTTAAGAATTCTTTTTTTTTTTTTTTTTAATATTTTATGTATATGTGTGTACTGCCTGCATGTAGGTAAGTGCACCCGTGTCGTGCAATGGCTGTGGAGGTCAGAAGAGGCTGTCGGATCCCCAGGGACTGGAGTTATGGACAGTTGTTAGCTGCCATGTGGGTGCTGGGATTCGAACCCAGGTCTTCTACAAGAACAACCAGTGTTCTTAACTGCTGAGCCATCTCTCCAGCTCCAAGAATTCTTTTTTCGTCTCTGTATGTTTTGGTTTTTGTTGCTTATTCGATTAGATTTATCTGTGTGTCTGTGTCTGTGAGTGTATGCATGCAGGTACACATTCCTAAATGGGTACCCAGATTCCAGAAAAGAGGGCATTGGATGTCTTTCTCTATCGTTTTCCACCTATTCGTTTTAAAACATTTTAAATAATGTTTTATCTTATTATTCCTTTCATAAAAGCTTTTAACCCAGTTTCTAGAAATTGTAAGACAAGTTTTTAAAAGAATGCTTATTTTTTATATCAGTTGGGATAGTCCATTTTATTTCTATGAGTCAGAAAAGTATAATCTGAGAAAAGTATGGGTCCCATAGTTTTCATTTGTGGTTTTTCACATTTCAGACCCAAGTGATCTTTTAAGAGTTAGTACTCTGTTTATAAACTAGTACTAACTAGTTTATAAATGCTTCTGCTACTTTGAGAGTTGATTTTGTTTTGGAGGAGTTATTGTTATTTAATTGTAAGTACTCTTACCACATTATTTAATCTGTCAGTAACCTTCTACTTCTTTGTCTGGCAGACATGGAAAGGTTAAAGGAGAACACAAATCATGACGACAGCAGCAGAGACAGCTACTCTTCTGACAGACACTTATCTCAGTACCATGATCACCATAAAGACCGCCACCAGGGAGATTCTTATAAAAAAAGTGATTCCAGGAAAAGACCCTACTCTTCATTTAGTAATGGCAAAGATCATCGTGAATGGGATCACTACAAGCAGGACAGCAGGTAAGCTTGACAGCAACTTTTGAAATTTTGCCTACACACATCCTTTCTCAAGTATATTTGCTGCATTTGGGCTGTTGACCTAATAGTTTTCATGAAAGCTGAAAAGGTCTTACTAGCTTATAAATAAGAAAAATTGATAGTGTTTTTTGTGTCAACATTTAACTGTATTTTTCTTTGAAATGGTTTTTGAACTATAAAATTGAAGTGAAATGTACAGTGTGAACAGAAAGATGATATATATGAGCTCAGTAATTGTAAGTTGTGGGATTTGTTGTAGTTGACTTTGGAGAGTATTGGCTCAAATGCAAGCTTGTGATGGGAAAATAAACACTGTGGAGAGAATTCTGCATTGTATATTAAAAATCTCACGAGGGGAAAAATAGGAACATAAAATTTACTGGTAAAAATACATTTATGATCATTGCTAAAAGTAAACTGAGAAAACTGAGCATAAAAGATCAGAAAGAACTGAGAAGGCTGAAGGTAGAGCTCTGTGGTAGAGTGCTTGCCCAGCATGTGTGCGACTCTTGCTTCACATACCAGTGTTCAAAAAGAAAAGGGAAAAGAAACAGCAACCAGAAGGCAGTCTTTGTATTTTAGTTGTGCTCGCAGCAGCAATTCTTTGAGAATCTTTGCCACACCCTAAGCACATTATGTGTGGAATGATTTACTATTAGGAAAGGAGAAAGCCATATTTGTACTAGCATATGCTTATAATTTCACATACTTGTAGAGGATACAGTAATAAGAATCTATAGCCAAAAAGAGAGACCAACCTCATTATTTTCAGCACGTTTTATTTGGGAAGGCAAAATATTTTAGAAATTTCTTCTCATTCAGCTGCCTCATTTTTTAGTAAATTACCATATTTATATGTGGAGTAAATTTCTTGATTTTTGTGTTGGCTTATTATATAACTAATCAAATGAAGGCCTGTTTTATTAGGCATCATCAACTAATGAAATTTTTTTTTCACAGACTACATTCTAGCATTTTATTTTTTCTTCCTAGAGGTTTGGAAGGTACTTTGGTTTCAGGAAATTCTGGATATCTGTAGTTCTTTCAGTTCCAACTTCTAGACTACTGAGGTGTATTGATAATTCATAAAGTAAAAAGTTGCAGGCTCTAAGATGAGCATGTGAAGTTAAATGTTATTAGAGGTGCTCTGTATACCGCTTAAATTTTTAGAGCTATTTCTGGTGATTTAAGTACTTTATGAGGTGGCTCTGTGGTACAGTGGATAGCCCATTGGAAGAAAAAGCAATTCTAAGCTATTTTCTGAAGCTTAATAAGATACTGAGCTTATTTTTATGGGTTTTTGTGCAATTTTATTTGGAAATATTTTAGCTTGTATTAATTAGACTAAAAGGTTACATTTCTCTTTTATTAGATACTACAGTGACAGAGAGAAACACAGAAAACTAGATGATCACAGGAGTAGAGATCACAGGTCAAGTTTGGAAGGAAGTTTAAAGGATAGATGCCATTCTGATCATCGATCTCATTCAGACCATCGATTGCATCCAGACCATCGGACAAGTTCTGAATATACACACCATAAATCTTCCAGGGATTATAGGTATCACTCAGATTGGCAAATGGACCACCGAGCTGCCAGCAGTGGCCCAAGGTCACCTTTAGATCAGAGGTCTCCTTATGGCTCTAGGTCTCCATTTGAACATTCGGCTGAACATAGAAGTACACCTGAGCACACCTGGAGTAGTCGGAAAACATAACAGAAACTGATGCTCTGTCTTTCTGGACTTTATTTAGCCATAGATCATAAACCAACACAGTAATTGCCTTACATGACTTGAAAGATATAAACAGATCTTTTATCAGTAGCAGTATTGTTACTTCTCTCCAGGATGCAAGGTCTATTATCCCAACAGAAGAGAATATTTTTATATTTAAGGATTATGCTGCACTGTACTACAATTATTGTAGTACTTTTTTTTTTCTTTTTTAAAGAAATGGAAAATGTTTACTATAACAGGGACCTCAACACTGCCCTCCCATGTAGGCTGAATAAAACTGTTTTTACGTCAGTGATTTTTAGACTGACCTCCATTTAAATTATGTTTGTATATGAACTTTACTCTGACCTGTGATCATGTTTCAGGAAGGAATGAAAGAGAGTTCTTTTCTTAATAAGAAAAAACACTCAAGGACTTTGTTCACTTTCCAAAGCTGCTTGTTTACATTGTACACTGCGACCACCTTGCCGCTTTCATCACAAGCTTGAATATTTAAATTCTGTACTTATCTGTAATATAGCCGGGAAGTTCCTGTTTGTGATCTAGTATTATGCCTTTTTACAAAAGAAAAGATGGCTGTAAATTATTGTAAATGTATTAAATGAGCTTTTCTTACTTCCTTTCCTTTCTCAGGCTTTTTTTGACTGTTCCTTTCCCTACCAACTCAGGCCTTCTTATTAAAAATCAGTGTAATAACACTTTTTAATGATTTGTCTTGATGGAATCATTGTTTAGAATGTAAAAATGGGGAAAGGGGCCACTTATTTCCTTTAGTCCTCTTTTTATATCGAATATTTTTATTAGATACATGTTATACCGCTCCTTTTTTAAATCAATGTTGTGTTTGTAGTAAAAAACAGAAAAAGAAAAAAAAAAAAACTGGTGAGATACTATGTAAACTCTAAACTGCATGCTCTGGAAACTTTTCAGATGCATCTGGTTTAAAAGGGTAGGTGTATGAACACTCTCAGAATCCAAAATGGCCAAAAGTTATTGTAAATCCATTTGTTTTCCCTTTTTATGTGGGCAATAATGTCAAATGTGCTATGCAGCCAGGTTAGCAATTTAGATGAACTTGATTGACTTTTAATATAAACTGTTACAATGCACACTGATTGTATATAAAAACCTTATATATGACAAATTAAATTAAGAAAAAGGATATGTGGGCTCCTGTAGTTTTCTGCTGCTGCATTCTTATTCCCTCAAGCACTTAATCTTTTTTAAAAGCAACATTTAGCTGCCAGAAGAAAGATAAACAGCTGAAAATTGGTGATGTGCAGCTCTTCTGCTGCCTCACCTTGACAACTTGACTCTTCCTATGAAGTGAAACAGGTCATAGGGATCTTTGCTCCTTGCAGATACAATTTCTGGATGCCTTATTTATTCATAGATTTTTGTTATGTTCAGTAGAAAATTTTGAATTAAATGGCTTACATTTTGGATATATGCAAATTTGAATCTTCGCAATGTAAATACGTGCGTATGTTCCCATACTACTCCTGGACACGTTCCCATGGATTAACTGTGGGAACAATCTAAAGTTGGTCTGTGAATTTGTTTTTTAATATCTTCCTTTTATAGAGTTAACTCTAAAATTTATTCTGTATTTACAAAACAGACTTTTTTTTTTTTTTAAAGCAGTGATTGTTTGACATATAGTTACCCAGAAGAAAATGATGTTTATCTTTGATATATGAGATATGTATGTGGGAACAGCCCAGTTTTTAAGCATCTAGTTATAAATTAATTAAAAATGATGAAGGAATTCAGTGCTGGCACAATTTTTTAAACTTCCATTTTCTCCATGTCTTATGTAAATGATCATTTTATTCAAGAAGACTAACATGATGAGTAAAGTCATGATAAGAATACATAAAATGGACCAAAGTTGGCACTGCACCACTTCGCAGCTAGGTTTGCATTAGCCTGTTGTACACATTTTATACAATACTGCATTTTTGGAGAATGGGCTCTTAAGTTTTTAACAGTTTGACATTTAATTGACTATTTCAGTTAACTAGCAGAGTTGAATGAAACATCTAAAATTGTGTGTAACATTTATTGACAAAATATGTTAATTATTTGTAAAAAGTCAGCAATTTATGTAGTAAAGGAGCAAGCCATAAAGACACAATGGAGAACCCAACCATAGCTCTAGCAGGGAACATTATATAGTCTGCTTATTTTTGTCTTTTACATGCTCATTCTGCTCTTTTTATCCATTTGTTCAGTTTTTAAGGATGAGAGATGATGCATAGCATTGTACCATTTAACCTTCCGTTTTAATAATAAATAAAAGATTCTTACGAAAAGCAATGGCTTGTCTGCTTATAAAGAAAATACTCTGATTAGCGCATGTTAAGAATTAGTCTTCAGACTGGAAACCAATGACAGACTGGAGTTTGAAAAAGGTTCAGTAATTTCAGAGTGACTTAAAAGGAGAACCATTGCAATTTGGTATAATGTGGCCTATTTAGCATGTGAGCATTTCTGTCTTTAATCTGTTTTTGCAGTTTATAATGAAAGGGTTATAATGAAAGTAGATATTCTGGTCACTAGTTTACACAGTTTATCTTCAATTTTCATAAGACTTGTCAAGAATTTTCATAAGGCTTTTGCTTTTGTTTTGAGACATTGTCTTACTATGTAGCTCTGGTTGTCCTGGAACTCACTGTATGTAACACAGGTTGGTCTTGAAAAAAATCATCCTCCTGAAATTTTTTTTTTTCATCTGCCATTTAATTTAGTCAGAAAATTATCTTTGGATCATAAGTGACTGTCATTGTTAAATATTAGCTTTAAAAAGAGGATTGTGATTTTGAAACACAACTCATCTTTGTCAGTTTTTTTAAGGCTTTCCTAGCTTCTGAATATGAAGATACCTTGGTAAATGCAGGTTAATTGTTACAAAAAAAAAACCCAACCACACACAACTTTGACTCATTGCTGCAGTACTGTGTGTAAGGTTTATAGAGGTGAAGGATATTAAATGGGAGGGATAGTCAAATCTTTTGTTAAAATTTCTAGACTGTTCAATTAAGAGGTGTTAGGAAGAAAGCAAACATTTCCACTGAAATTATATTTTTCTCTTGTAAATGACAAGTGAATGATTTTGTAAAAGGACTTGTGCTTCTTTTTAGATAAGGTTAACCAAAGTACAGGCATAGATTCTCTAGGGGCACCTCTTATCCTGGATCATTTACCCCAAACACTGCTACCCATCTTGGTCTATGACAAGAGAGAAACTACCAAATGAAAGAGATAACTTTAAATTCTGGGTTCCATTTTAGTTGAAGCTTTTTTCAATATTAAGAATTTTATTTTATTCTGACATTTTTATTTTATTCTGATATACAAAATAACCATTGTGCACCTCATTTTATCAGATTTACAGCATTCTGAGTAAGGAACTGTGTAAGGAGGTGAAAACCACTATGCCAAACTTAGTTTTTATACATATAATAAGAAACAAAACTTAGTTTACCATAAGTTTATTGCAAGATTAGTACAAACTGTACACCTGGTAAACTGTGAAAACCAACTTGACCTAGCTATGCTTGAACACAAGAGATGCCCAGTGTCAGCCTTTTTTCGCCAGCTGTCTTGTCCAAGCAGACCACCCCACCCAGTCAATATGTGTGAGTGCTGAGAAAGACACGAAGGCAACAGCTTCAAGAGATCAAGGCCAGTCTGGTAGTGAACTCCAGGCCAGTTGGGGCTACAGGGAGACAATGTCTTTCTAAAAATTTTATTTATATGGTATCTTGTGATGCTTTCACATGTATAAATTGTGTAATGTTTAAATGATAAACATATCTACCAAAAAACTTATTTTTTATGGTAGCAAGACTCAAAATCTCTTTTTGTACCTTTTTCAAATATGCAGCACATCATTTGCCATAGTCACCCTACTGTGTAAAAGCACACCAGATCTTCCTATTCCCACCTACACATAACTTAGTTCCCACTGATCTTCTGTTCATCATTTCTCCCTCCTACTCTTTCCAGCTGGCCACCACCACTCTAGTATATCAACTTTCTAAATTCCACATACAAGTGCAATGTAATACTTGTTTCTCTGTCTTAACTCAGTATGTTCATCAATCCCACTAATTTCATGAATGACAGTATTCCACTATTTAATGAGTGAACAGTGTTCCATCATTTGAATGTACCAACTCTCCCTGACCCTGCCTTCTCCCCTGTCAGCTGTCCCACATTTCTATATTCTTGTTTTTGGTTATTGTGGATAGTGCTAGTGAATATAGGTGTGCAGATGTCTCAGACATCTGTTTTCATTCCTTTGGATTTGTACCCACTGGTGGAATCACTGAGTCATCTGATCCATTAAAAATATCTACTCTGAGAATTTTTTTTCTTATTTTAAAATACTTATTTTTTATTTTATGTGTATGAGTGTATTGCCTGCATGTATGTGAGTGCACTTGTGTCGTGCAATGCCCTCAGAAGAGGGCTTTAGATTCCCCTGGAGTTAAGGACAGTTCATAGCTGCCATGTGGGTGCTGGGAATCGAACCTGGGTCATCTGCAAGAGCAGTCAGTGCTCTTAACCACTGAGCCATCTCACCAGCCCCCTACTCTGAGATTTTCATATGGAGTATTTTGATCAGACACCCCTCTCCCGTCTCTACCACTATCTTACCCCTCTGCTCTATTAGTTTCGTTTATTTAAAGACCTACCCAGTTTAATTTGTGCTCCCAAATGATCTTGGATGTGGGCCCATCCCTTGGCATCTGGATAGTCTAGCAAGTATCACACCCTTAAATAAAACTGATTTTCCTTTTCTCAGCAGCTATCAGTTGCTAATAGATCCTAGGGTTGGAGCTTCTTCCTGCCTCCCTCATCCATGTTAGGGTTTTGTCTGACTTGTGCTTGCACAGGCCTTGTACATGCTGTCACAAACATTGTGGGTTCATATGTGCAACTGCCCTGTAGTGTCCAGACAACGTGGTTTCCTTGTATTCATCTACCACCTCTGACTCTTAAGAGTTGTTCTGCCCCCTCTTCCATAATGTCTGGAGAGAAAAGTGTGATACAGGTGTCCTATTTAGGGGTGAGCACTCCATAGCCTCTTACTCTCTGCATGTTGACCAGGTGTGGGTCTCTGTGTTATTCACAATCTGCTGCAAGAAGCTTCTCTGGTGAGAGATGAAAGATATATTAATCCATGGGTATAACAATAAGTCATTAGGAATCAGCTTAATATTATGCCTATTTAGCAGAATAATAGCAGTACATTCTCCCCTATGTCATATGACCTGACTCACCACAGGTTCTTGGCCCTGGTAACAGTGTTAGGTATGGGTTCATCTTGTGAAGTGGACCTTAAATTTAATAAGGTGATTGGTCCCATAATGTTTGTGCCCCTGTTGCACCAGTGGACATATCTTGCCATACCAGTTGTTATTGTAGTTTGCAGTGTTCATAGCTGGGTAAGTTTACCCAGCTGATTGCCTTTTCCCTTCCAGGAGCATTCAGCACCTTCTAGTATGCTGAAACTAACCAGGATAGATGAAGCTTTGAAGTCAGTATAGGCTTGATTTCTCTGTGTGTGTTCTACAACTCACATAAGTATTATCTTTAGCAATAGAGTTATACTGTCAAGGTCTGGCAGGTAATGAAGAGTAACAGTACTGTTTGAGGGTCTATGACACCTGCCTCCCCCCCCCATCAACTCTAAAAGAGGTCCATTCCTGGCACTGGGCTTTTTATTTGCTAGTCTGTGGTATCAAACCCCCGCTGGAAGTGTGTGGGAGACCGGCTTGAGCCTAGGGTGATGTTGCAACTGTCAGGGTCACGTGGTTTCCAGGAATCCAGGTTCTGTAATCTGAAACCCAGTATGCTAATGAGGCATCCTACCCTCTATTCTGTGATAGGACGTTAAGTCTGTTATGCTAATAGGACGCTAAACCTGTATGTTAATAAGGTATGTTACTTGCTGTACTGTGATAGGATGCTAAACCTGTTATGCTAATAAGGTATCCTACTTGCTGTGCTGTGATTGGACCACTACCCCTATATAAGCTTGTGCCTTCCTGCAATAAAGCAGACCTGTGTCACTGAACCTGGTCTCCTGTGTCTGAATGTGGCTCCGTTGACACAGTCTCCTCACCAGCCCTGGGGTCCAGGACCGGGCAGAAGCAGTGACAGGTGGCACCAGGTGAGCAGAAGAGCAGCCTCAACCCAGGGCAGGCAGAAGAGCAGCATCAGCCCTGGGCAAGCAGAGGAGCAGCCTCGACACACATGAAAACGAAGGAGCGGCACCCACGAGAACAGAGGAGCGGCCACCGCTGGCGGTGACTGCAGCTGGCACCCAACATGGGCACGAAGACTCCTGCCCCATGGAGCTGTAACACTCAGGGCTCCAGATGCCCTCTTTGCCAGTGATTCTTCCGTGGGTGCTCGCCGCTTTCGTTCTGTGCTTCTTCCGGCTTGCTGTCTTTGGTTTGGCGTGTCGTTCCTTTCTCCACCAATCGTCTTCCTGAACAGCTCCTGAGTCTTTCTGGGTACATCTTGCAGGGTGAGTGACCTCCAGTATGGGGAATAGTTATCCAGCTGCTGCCGGCCCCCATGCTGCTGCACTGGTTTCTCTCCTCAGGAGAAGGCAAATTAGGGTAATAGAGAAGGAAGTAACTAAGGTATTAGATGAAGTGCTAGCTCTTGTTCCTTGGTTTACAGAATCCTGCTGTTGGGATCCAGAGCAATGGGCTTGTGTCAGGGAGGGGCATCCATTATCTGGGCCATTCTACCCCATTGTAACTGCCAATCTGGCCTTGCTTCAGGGAGTTCCTCCCAATGCCCCTGAGTAGAATAATCTCATACTAAAAAACATAAACAAATAAAGCAAAAGGATCGTGGGGACAGCCTGTCCCAGGCATTTCTAGTCAAAACTAAACTAACTGATTTCTCTTCTGATGGCAGAAACGATGACTGCTGATAATGAGGTAAAAAACGAGGAATTAGGGTCCAAGGGTCCCCTTGATGAAAAACAGGAAGTCAAGATCACCCCGCCCCACCATTACGGGGTGGTGGCTACCCTCCGCCATCTTGTATTGGCTTTGATGTAAAATGGGAAGTTTAGGCAGCCTCTGCTCTGCCATCTTGCACTAGCTCTAAGGAGGTTTCCCCCCAGTCCATCTACCTCTCCTTTCCAGAGGAGGACTGGAAGCCCCTCCCACCTAGGCCCCTCTCCTATGATACAATGGGTGATTTTCCACAGTTTTTCCCAGTTACCGTCAGTCAGGGACTATGGAACCCTAATGCCTGGAATCCTTATTCTCATGATACTTTACAAAAGCTGATAAGGCAGCCATTGAGGATGGCATTCATTACCCTTGGTTTGGTCAGCTATTAGATACAATCAGCCATGTAGCCAACACACCCTATGACTGGCAGAATATTGCCCATGCCTGTCTACAGGGAGGTGATTTTCTCTTATGGAATGCTGCTTATCAGGACGAATATGAACAACAGGCAGAGTGCAATAGAAATGCCAATGTCCAAAACATTGAGTTTGACACCTTGGTAGGGCATGGCACTTTTGAAACCCACAAGCCCAGGCACAGGGACCTCCTTGCTACTTTGAACAAGTGTGGCTTTGCACACTCCGTGCTTTCCGAAGTATGCTGACTCGTGAGGATACCAAATTGACCAGACTGATACAAAAACAAGGTGAACCTTTCTCTGACTTCATTGAAAGGTGCCAACAAAGTGTTAATAGGAAAATCAGCCATCGGGGGGCCGCAGATGCTTTGCTCAAGAATCTTGTATATGAAGGCTGCTCTACCAAGTGTTGCCTTGCCATAGGATCCTTTAGACACAAGGATGTCTCTGAATGGATTCTAGCCTTTCAGGATGTGGGGACCACTCAAGCTCATGCCACAGCTCTCGCTGAGGCACTGGTTGCTCACCAGCCACAGGCTGAGATGGACAAAGGCAAATGTTGGGCCTGTGGAGGACAGGGTCATTGGTCTTGCACCTGCCCTAACAAGATCTGGCAGATGGACGTTACTCCCCTTCCTTTGGCAAGCTCAAATATGTCCATCATATTATTGACACCTGTTGTTAATGCAAAGGCAAGGCTATGCTTGTGTCTTTCCAGATAATGATCTAGCCCCCATTTAGATCCCAGTTCAAAACATCAGAATTGCCTGTGACAAAAACCCTCCTTCCACAACCACCAACCCCAGAGATGGCAGCCCTGACCCTGGAGGAAGTGAAGCACCTCTCAACCACCGAGAGACCGACCCGGCATCACAGACCATGAAAGTGACCGGCTTCAATGGCATAACCAATAACCTGGGATGACCTTGAGTATCTCACGTCACAAGCAGAGACTATAGCAAATCAAAATCCTCAAACCAGAGGGAACCCCTTGTCTATGTTCCTTATAATGTGTGCCATCATTACTGCTAACTCCCAAACGTCAGCAGCTCCCCTTAACCCCCACTAACCCATCAACATTACTTGATGGATTATTAAAGTAGCCAATGTAAAGGAGGTAAATTCCACATCAAAATCTACACTCCCTGGCCAATGGTTCTCTGAACTACAGATGTACCACACTTCTGTCTGCCTTTATTGGTCCCCTTTGTTAACCCTTCTCCTGATTTTTGGACCCTGCATTGTTAATTTTGTTAAGGCTAGTTCAGCTAGCTGTTGCCCCGCCTCCAGATCTTGCCAGGCATGTCTCTGCAAACAAGGACCCACAGTTCCTTGCCCTTACCAACCTATAATTGGCCTCTGATGGGTTTCAACAAATTCTTGACCCCTGAGGAGGCCTTTAAACAAGCCAATACTGGGTGTACTGCCTCTCCCTCTGCCAAACCACACAAAGGGACCCACCCTTCCAGGGCTGGTAGTCAATGACGGGTAAGATCCCAACAGACGGGACAACCTAAGACAGGCACAGTCCATTATGCTGGATGACCCTTGAGGTGGGACAACAATGCCAAAGCAAAGAATCTCGACTCCCACTGGTTGGCATGGAGTTGGTACCACCTGCTCTTAAGAAAGCTCGCCATCTTGAGGGAGGGAGCTCTTGATACAATGACTCCCTGAGCCATTGTACTTTTCCTTGATGTATTTGGACTGATATCAATATGCTATATACTTCATCTTTAAAAATAAAAAAAGGGGGAGATGTGGGAGATAGGCTTGAGCCCAGGGTGATATTGCAACTGTCAGGGTCACGTGGTTTCCAGGAATCCAGGCTCTGTAATCTGAAACCCAGTATGCTAATGAGGCATCCTACCCTCTATTCTGTGATAGGACGTTAAGTCTGTTATGCTAATAGGATGATGCTAATAAGGTATCCTACTTGCTGTACTGTGATAGGATGCTAAACCTGTTATGCTAATAAGGTATCCTACTTACTGTGCTATGATTGGACCACTACCCCTATATAAGCTTGTGCCTTCCTGCAATAAAGCAGACCTGTGTCACTGAACCCGGTCTCCTGTGTCTGAATGCGGCTCCGCTGACACAGTCTCCTCACCAGCCCTGGGGTCCAGGACTGGGCAGAAGCAGTGACAGGTGGCACTGGGCGAGCAGAAGAGCAGCCTCAGCCAAGGGCAGGTGGAAGAGTGGCGTCAGCCCTGGGCAAGCAGAGGAGCAGCCTCAATGCCCATGAGAACGAAGGAGCGGCACCCACGAGAACAGAGGAGTGGCTGCTGCTGGTGGTGACCAGCAGTGTTCCTTTCTTTTCTATTTTACAAAATAATTCAAGTAGTAATAGAAATTATTAGCTCTTCTTTGAAGGTCTGGTAGAATCCACCTGGTCCTGTGATCTTTTAGTTGGGAGATTTTTTTTTTTAATTACTGCTTCTATTTTATTGGCTATTATGGATCTTTTTATATTATTTATTAGTTTAATTTTGCTAGGCTGTATATATCCAGAATACACAAAGTATTCAAAAAGCAAAGAAACAAGAAAAGACCCAATAAAAAGATGGACTAAGGACCTGAGAGAGAGTTCTTAAATGAAGAAATAAAAATGGCTAGGAAACACTTTAAAAAGTGCTTGATATCCTTAGAAATTAGAGAAATGCAGATAAAAACCACGTTAAGATGGCATCTTACCCCAGACTGCTGAGATCAAGAGAACAAAAGACACATAATGCTAGCTAAGATGTGGAGAAAGGGGAACACTCATTCACTGCTGGTGTGAATCAAACTCATGCAACCACTATGGAAAGTAGTGTGAAGAACTCTTAAAAAACTAAAAATGAATCTAC
This sequence comes from Nannospalax galili, assembly GCF_000622305.1. Taxonomy (NCBI): domain Eukaryota; kingdom Metazoa; phylum Chordata; class Mammalia; order Rodentia; family Spalacidae; genus Nannospalax; species Nannospalax galili. Next base: position 168,792 of record NW_008339910.1, on the reverse strand, counting down.
CATATGATCTGGTTATACTACTCCTTTGCATATGCCTGAAAGACTCGTCCTACTGTAGCGATACCTGTATATCCATGTTTGTTGCTGTTCTTTTCACAATAGCTAAGAGATGGAAAGATTTCCCTTAACTGATGAATGGATAATGAAAATGTGGTACTCAGCAGTAAGGAAAGATGAAATTATAAAATCTACAGGTAAATGGATGGAGCTAGAAACTGTTATTCTAAGATCCAGAAAAGCAAATGACATATGTTTCCATCATTTGTGGATCTTAGCATCAATTCCTTATATGTGAATATGTATCCTGATGTAACTGTAGGAGTCAGGAAAATGGAAAGGAAGTCTGGAGATAAAGGGAAAGAAAGAGCCTGAGCAAGGTGGATAGTAAGAAACAGATGTTACCAAGGGGCAAATGGGGAAAATGGTCTTACTCAACTGGGAAGGGAGGAGGGAAGTACATACAAGGAGCCATGGGAGTAAAAGAGAAAGGAACTCAAGAGAGAGAGAATATAATAGGAGACAGGTATTATCAACTGGAAAATGGGGGCACTTAAACTGAGGAGGGAAGCTTCTGCCCAAGGTTGAGAGATGCACTGATCTATGGGACTCAACATAAATATTTAGAAGGAAATTTGACAATATGTCCATTTGTTAAAGCAACAGTAATTTATGTTTCTCTTTTTAAAAGATTTTATTTTATTTTTACTTTTTCTTCAGTGTTAAGTTTGTCTACATGCTCTTTTCAGGTCAGACATTTGATCAACATCATTATAAAAAAGATTTTTTAAAAAATCTCCTCTGCTCTTGGGGTAAGTCGATAGCACAGCTCTCCGCGCCGGGACTCCCTAAGCCACATTCACCCTTCCATCCCCCCCGCCTCGCCGTTCTATACTCCTAGTTTGAGCCCTGCGCCATTCCTAGTCTTGGGGCCACAGACACCTGGGGAACCAATACTGCTTCCTGATCCTTCTCACCCAGAGCAACTCAGTCCCTTTCTTGGGCTCCAGGAGCACCGCTTCTGGTCCTGGCC
>NW_008339910.1:150207-161633 GCF_000622305.1 Nannospalax galili | reverse complement strand
GCCGTGCGCCGTACCTGCCCGGAGGCCTGCACTCTCTGCGCACTGGCATGCGCGAGCGCTACCACATCCAGGTGCGTGCCAATCCTGGGCCCACAGGACAGAGGGCTGGGGACCGACCACCTCTCTCTCTCTCTCTCTCTCTCTCTCTCTCTCTCGCTCGCTCGCTCTCTCCAGCTGCCTTCAGAGGCCAGAAGAGGGTATCAGAAGCCCTGGAGCTGGAGTTAGATGCAGTTATGATCCACTCAATATGAGCGCTGATATGGAACTCTGGTCTTCTACAAGAGCAGCAAGCACTGTTAACCACTGAGCCATCTTTCTAGCTCCCATGTTGGTATTTTTAATAGGCATTTCATTCCAAATAAAATTCATACATGTGTTCAATAACATTTTGGTTACACTCATTTCCTCCCCACTTTCTCTCTCTCTCTCCCATCCTCATCAACCCCCTCTTCTCCCACTAAGTCCCTATTCCCATGTTTATGTCTTTTGGTTTTGGTTTTGGTTTTGGTTCGTGACCCATTGGACTTTAATCAGGACTGACTGCATGAACATGAGTGTGGAACTATCCACTGAGGCATGAATAAGTCATTAGAGACTATACCACTGAAGACAATGACTCCTCCTACCCCAGCAACCATCAACTGCCAAAAGCTTCCCTGGGAGGGACTGGGCCTTATGAGCCCTCCCCTGTCTGTGACTGATTGTTGATAGGTTCAGTCTTGTGTAGCAAATGCATCTGATAGGAATTCCTGAGTGCCTTGGCCATGGCATACCTATAAGGCAACTTTTCATAGAACTCCTTCCTATCATCCAGCTCTTATAGTCATTCTTGGAGGGGATGATATGAGTGTCCCATTTAAAGCTGAGTTGTCAACATTCACTGGTTCTTGGCACCTTGACCAGACATGAATCCCTGAATTAACCACCATTTGCTGACAAAAGAACAATCTCTGATCACAACTAAAGGCAATACTTATCTATGGGTATATATATAAATATTTAGGAGGCAGTTAGATAACATGTTCATTTAGCAAAATAAAAGGTTAGGTTCCCACCTAGAGCCTATGACTAGCTCAACCCATAGGCCTTTGAACAGATCCATAGTACCAGGTATGGACTCCGTCTTGCAGAGTGGGCCTCAGATCTAATAAAAAATTATGTTAATCCCCATAGCAATCGTACCACTATTGCACCAATTGGAACATCTGCCTGACAAGGTGGTATTGTACCTTGCAGTGTCCACAGCTAGGAAAGATCACCGTCAAGCTCTTTCACAAAGAAACCTGTACAATCTTGGCACTAAGAAAGCAAACCAGCAGGAAAGAAGCTTATAGCTCAGTTCCATCATGATTTTGCTGTGTTCTGCAACGAAGGTTTGTGGAGTTTTCAGCAATAGAATCTTATCATCTAGTTCTGGTGGGTTAGCCAGAGCAATAAAGATAATCTGTATTGTTTTAGGGGTCTCTGGAGCCTTCTTGATCAACAACCCATGGGGAAATATCCCACACCTGGCACTGGGAGTTTTGTTTTATTACCCATTGCTTCCACCCATGTAGAATGACTCAATTCAAGATCTTTTAAAAGTTTTCTTTATAATTTAGCTTATAAAGTAGCAGGTCTCCGTGTAGCTTCTTCATGCATCTGTATTTTTTGTTAACTGTTAACCTGTACTTCCTCTTCTTTCCCATCACCTTGCCCCCCAGTGTTTAAACTTTACCCCCCTCAGTATTCCCACCCTCTACTTTGATAACACATTGGCTTTACTACACCAACTCCCCTTAGTTTCCAGGTCTCTACAGACATTCTAAGTTAAACAAATCTAAAAATTTGAAGGTATGTTCCTCATATGAGAGAAAACATGGAGTTTGCTTTCTGGCACTGGGTTGCCTTGTTCAACATACAAATTTCCATTTCCATCGATTTTCCTAAAATTTTAATCATTTTATTTTTCTTTCAAGCTGGGTAAAATTGCATTGTCTATAGGTATTACATTTTCATTATTCATTTATCAATTAATGGACATCTGGGAGGATTCAATTTCCTATTATGAATAGAGTAGAAATGAATGTAGAAAAGCAAGTGTCTCTGTAGTAGAATATAGAATTCATTGGGTTTATGCTGGATAGCTTCAGCTGTCAACTTGACATACCTGAGTAGAGGGAACCTCAGTAGAGGAATACCTCCCCCCATTGGATTAGTCTGTGGCCGTGTCTGTAGGGCATTTTTCAAAAAAATTATTGAGTGATATTGACAGACCCAGCCAACTGTGGAAGGTGCCACCCCTAGGTAGGTGTCATTGGTTGTATAAGAAAGCAGGCTGAGCAAAGGCCAGAGTAGTAAGCCAGTAAGCAGCATTCCTTCATGGTAGGTGTTTCAGTTCCTGCCTCTAGGTTCCTGCCCTGGATTCCTGCCCTATGTTCCTGACCTGACTTCCCTCTGTGATGAATTGTGACCTGGAAGATGTAAGATAAAATAAACCCTTTCCAGGAGTGGTATAGTTAAGTCATATGGTAGCTCTATTTTTAGTTTTTTTGAGACAGACACCTCAAGACTGATTTCTAAATTGGCTGCACTAATGTATGCTCCCATCAACAGTGGATAAGGATTCCCCTTCCTCACATTTATCATTCATTTTCTTGATGGTAGCAATTCTGATTGGAGTGAGGTGGAATCTCAAAGTAGTTTTAATGTGCATTTTCCTGATGGCTAAGGATGTTGAACACTTTAAAAAAAATGTTAGCTATTTGTATTTATTGTTTGGGAACTTTCTTACTTTCACAGCCATTTTTAATTGCATAGTTTGTTTTCTTGATGTTGAGTTTTTGAGTTCTTTGTATATTCTGGATGCTAATCCTGTGTTAGATGTACATTCTGTGTACTGCCTCCTCATTTGAGTGACAGTTTCCTTTGCTGTACTGAAGTTTTTAAAAATATTTTATTATTTTTATCTTATGTGTATGTGTGTAATGCCTGTGTGTAAGTAAGTGCACCCATGTAGTGCAATGCCTGTGGAAGACAGAAGAGGCTGTTGGATCTCCTGGAACTGGAGTTTTGGACAGTTGTTAGTTGCCATGTGGGTGCTGGGATTTGAACCTGGGTCTTCTGCAAGAACAACCAGTGTTCTTAACCACTGAGCCATCTCTCCAGCCCCTGTACTTAAGTTTTCTAGTTTCACAAGTGTAGCCTGGAAAGCACTTATTCCTCCATGAGCTAGGGTGAGTGCAGAGCACCCTGAGAAGAAGGGCAGAGCCTGCTGCAAAGAGTTATTAGCTGGGCATAGTTAGCGTGGAGGGAGATTGGAAGGAACAAGGAAGCGTGTGCAGCCGCCATCCCTGCAAGTGTAGAGGCAAGATGGGGCATGTACAGACCTGGACAAGACTGTGGGCCCATGTGGGCATGGCAAGATTGTGGGCAGGGCACAGAAGCTATTGGAATAGCCACTGTGCCTTTTCTTTGTAAATCACCCCCCTACACCCTACCATAAAGGAAAGCCAAACTAAAAATGTCTTATGTTAGTCTGTGGGCCTTGGGGCCTTGGGGCCTTGGGAGGGAACACACCCCAAGCCTCCCAAGAAGGGAAAAGGGAAGAAAATTTAGTGCAACAAGTTATTGAATTTTGGCCTTATTTTCAGTACAGCAAGAATCCTGTTCAGAAAGTCCTTACCTATGCCTGCATGTTGAAGTGTACTCCCTACTTTTTCCTGGGAATAAACTTAACTAACGAAACAAAAGACTTCTACAAATAAAACTTTAAGACACCAAAGAAATAAATTGAAAAAGATAATATAGAATAAAAAGATGTCCCATGATTGGGGCTGGAGAGATGGCTAAGTGGTTAAGAGCACTGGCTGCTTTTGCAGAGGATCCAGGTTCAATTCCCAGCACCCACAGGGCACTCTATAACTCCAATTCCAGGGGAATCCGATGCCTTCCTCTGACCTATGTGGGCATTGCATGACATGGGTGCACTTACCCACATGCAGGAAATACTCTCATACACATAAAAAAAAAAAGATATCCCATGCTCATGGATTAGAAGAATTAATACTGTGAAAATGACCTTCAGACCCAAAGCAATCAACATATTTAAGAAATTTCAGTAAAAATTACAGGGGCATTCTTCATAGACATGGGGAAAAAATTTACACGGAAGCACAAAAGACCCAGGATTTCCAAAGCAGCAAAAAGAATAATGTTAGAAGAATCACCACACCTGATTTCAAGCTATATTACATAGCCACAGTAGAAAAAACCAGCATGGTGCTGGCACAAAACCAATCAGTGGAATAGAATAGAGGACCTATAAGGCCACACAAATATACATCTTTTGAGAAAGATTCCAAAAATATATGTTGGAGAAGAGCCAGCATGTTCAACAAATGACACTTGGAAAATTCGATATTTACATGTGGAAGAATGAAACAAGATCCTTTTCTCTCTCCTTGCACTAAACTGACCTCCAGGAAGATAAGGAGCTCTACATAGCAGTTTTTGTCACTATGCTGCAGTCCTTGCTTGCTCCTTCACTACACTTGCACTCATAAATCACAGCCCAACATACAGTTTTTGTGAGGATAGTTAACTACAGTCCTGTTTGGCATTGGTCAAAGTTCTTATTTACACACAATAGAATCCACTGTAACTAGTTTAAACAAAGAACTCATTAAATTACCCGGGAAAGTAAAGAAAAAAAACCTTGCATTGTCAAATAATAAAAACTGTGCATCATGACAATCCCCACTGCTGTATGGGACTGCAGCAGTGAACGCTTTACAGCTGCCACTGTGGTCACGGCACCTGCAAGTCGAGCACAGTTCTGAAGTTAAATCACAGTGATCAAAATTCAATATGATCAGATAGTGTGTTCCACGAACAATCTGACTGAGCCAGAAGTCCAACTGACCTAAGGTAGTGTGTTTCATAGAATCTAAATGATCCTAGGAATATTCAATGCATTATTTACCAAATATCTCCTTGGCTAAAGAGTTATAATCCAGCCTGAGGTGGATGCAGGAACCAGACCTGCATTCAATAGGTTCTTTGACTTGAGTCACCAGTGCTTGATGAGCTGAGCAGAACACACAACCTGCTGTACTATGAGGCTGTGAGGGAGGAGGGCAGTTATAATATTTTACTAGCTAGAATTTTTGAACAAATAAATGATTTACTCATATCATTTACAGAAATATTTCTTGTTGATCAGGAAAGAATGGCCTAGAGATGGGATCTTTGGGATATCACAGCCATATAACTATTTATTTCTCTATAAAAACATTGGTGAAGGACTGATGAGATGGCTTAGTGGGTAAATGTACCTGCTGTGTAAGTGTGAGGATCTGAGTTTGAATCCTCAGCACTCATGTAAAAAGTTGGGCATGGCTGAGGGTGTCTAAAACTCGGGGTGTTGTGGAGTGGAGACAAACAATCCCTGGAGCTCACTGGCCAGCCTAGTCAAAACAGTGAACTTCTAGTTCAGTGAGAGACCTTTTCTCAAAAGAATAGGGCAAAAAGCAATTGAGGAGGACACCCAATGTCCTCCTCTGGCCTCTGCTTGAGTGTACATGGGTACACACACCTGCACAATACTGTGCATGCACCAAACATGAACACACACACATGCACACACACACACACACACACACACACACACACAGAGCATCAAAGAGGAATACTAAAATGTGAGATTCGGGAAGTATGTCTTTGGCAAATTTATTTATAAAGGGCATTTTCTTCTGTTGAAAACAACTTTTTAAAAGTATATTTTTATTGAGTTTTTATGCAGTTCATATAGTAAAGCTTAGTAATATTTAGACCCCTTCTCCCAACTGCACCACCCATACCCCCCACCAAATTTCATGCATTGTGTTATATAGATTAAGTCCTATCGAGTCAAGCTTTTGTATCTAGATGTCCCTCAGTGCAAGTTCATCCACTGGAGTCTAGTCAGCCTATCTAGAGTCACTCCCTTAAAGAAGATCAACTCTCCTTCAGCCAGCAGTGATCAGTTGTCAATAGTTTCTTGCTGTCACCACCAGCAGCGGCCACTCCTTTGTTCTCACAGGTGTCAAGGCTGCTCCTCCACTCACCCTGGGCTGAGGCCACTCTTCTGCCTGCCCTGGGCTGAGGCCGCTCTTCTGCTTGCCAGATGTGGCCTTCTGTCATTGCTGCTTCTGCCTGGTCCTGGACCCCAGGGCTGGTGAGGAGACTGTGTCAGCGGAGCCACATTCAGACACAAGAGACCAGGTTCAGTGACCCAGGTCTGCTTTATTGCAGGAAGCCACAAGCTTATATAGGGGTAGTGGTCCAATCACAGCACAGCAAGTAGGATGCCTTATTAGCATAACAGGTTTAGCATCCTATCACAGTACAGCAAGTAAGATACCTCATTAGGCATAACAGGTTTAGTGTCCTATTAGCATAACAGACATAACATCCTATCACAGAATAGCGGGTAGGATGCCTCATTAGCATACTGGGTGTCAGATTACAGAGCCTGGATTCCTGGAAACCACATGACCCTGACTGTTGCAATAGCTAAGTGTTGTAATTTGGATTCCAAGGGTGGTGATTAGGGAGTGGCGAGCTCTAGGCATCAGTCTCATGATCTGCCCATGGGAGCAAATGTCACAAGGCATTCCTTGTGGCTCCAGCGGTCAGGCCGGTTGCCTCAGGCCTGCTTTATGACTGTCAATAAGACTTTCACCCTAGGCTCAAGCCTGCCTCCCACAGTTCCTCAGGTAAGGTTTGGGCCTACTGCCCTTTCTCCAGTTCTATGCTAGGATTTTGTCTGATTGAGTTTGCGTAGATCTTGTGCATGCGCTCCTCATTGCTGCAACTTCATATGAGCAAGTTCCTAGAGGCTTGAAGACTGTTTCCTTATGTTCACGCACTAACCCTGGCTTACAATCTTTCTGTCCAGTCTTCTGTAATGGTCCCTGAGCCATGGGTAGATGAGGTTTAATATAGGAGTCCTATCCAAGGACACACTCTACAGTCTCTTATTCTCTGAAACTTGGGCATTTGTGGCCTTCTGTGTTCATTGTTGCACTTTGTTGCATGAGGAAGCTTCACTGATGAGAGTGCATAAGTATTCTCTCTATCCCTTGTTTCACTATGTTCCATGAGCCCTAGGTGTAGAAGTTCAAAATAATGACCCAAAACTATATGCCCCAAATGATAGATGTGAAGAATCTATTCTCAAATAGGGTACTTGATTTGAAAATATGGTAATGAAACTTTTTCTGTTGCCTGTGTTAGTATATATTGTGTGACTGAAGAATTAGTATGTGGGTTATCAAACCACACAAAAAGTACTGAAAAAGAATGTTCAAATGAGTCAGTTCCACATGATCTCAAGACATCCCAAACATACAAATAGAAAAACTATGATTTTTTAGGATAACTTATATTTTAAAATTGCTTCTTTTAGTTATACAATGAAACAGATTAATGTTACCCTCAGTTAAAATTCATTACTAAATTTTATATTGCACATTTTAAGTCAAACTTTAATACTGGCTCACTGGTAGAAAAGAAAATTATTGAGTTAGAGTTCAAAAATCAAAGAGTCAGTTTAAAAAAAATCTATTTTTCTTTCTAAAATTTAAATTTGTGCCTAATATTGTGGCACACTCCTTTAATTCCAGCAGAGGCAGGTGAATCTCTGTAAGACTGAGGCCAGTCTGGTCTACATAGTGATTTCCAGCTGGGGCTACAGAAGACCCAAAAAGATAAAAAAAATGTACTTAGATAGACCACAGTTCAAATTCAGAAAAAGTGTATTTTTTCTTACACTTAGCACATCATTCTTCCTTAAATCAACCTATTTTTGTCATTACCACAACACCAACGTTTAAAGACATCATATTTAATTGTAATAACATACTTTAAAGTATGCCTTCCTCTTGAGTTTGTTTGATGGTTAACTATCCTGTACAACAAAGAATTGGGTTGCTTTTCTATCCAATTGTGAATTCCAAGAAAGAGCGTACATATATCTCACTTATGTTTATCAGCAGAACAAATACATTTATTCTTAGGTTCATCTTATTTTTCTATTTTTATTCTTTCTTTTTTAATCCCATCTTTGGTTCACTCCTCCCACTTTTCTATGTATTTTTCTGGTAATTAGAAAAGTCTTTTTTTAATGCTTCTGCTGCCTGCTTTTATAAATTTGCGTGTTATACTTAACACCATCTTTCTTATTTTAAGAAATTTATAGTGTCAAATAGCTCCTCAGTATGAAATATAAAACATGAATTTTTTCTGTACTTCGAATATCTGTGTGCATTAACCTATTTCTATACTTAATATTCAATCTGAGTCAGTTTATCAATTTCTCTGCTTTTGTGTCTGAGCCGAGTGGCTTTTGTCTTCCAGTGCTTTTTGTCTTATGTTCATCCTCTCGTAGTTACTTTTGTGTATGTGTAATATGAACAGCTAAAACCAAATAAATGAAATCCCTGAAAAAATTTTATTAACTTTTGTACTCATGTTGTACAGATTTCTTGACTTGTTCATTTCTAATATTTGCTATTTTGTATCCTCTCCCCACAACCTTTGATCTTGGTATCACTTATTCCTTGTGGATTGTTTTGTTTTGTCTTGTTTTTGTTTTGTTTATGTACCACTGGCTGGCCTGGAACTCAATATATAGATCAGGCTGGCCTCAAAATCACAGAGCTCTGCCTTCCACTACCTCCCCTCCTGAAAGATGAGATTAAAGGTGTATGCTATGATGCCCAGCAGACAGACTCAGGAACAACAGGTCATGTGGACTCAGTGTATCACAGTGAGTATCTAAGGGTTTTGTTGTATTTCTTTCCCTTGGATTTTGTGAGATGTATTGGATTTTTAAAAAACATGTTCTTTTTAAAAATTTAAGTTGCTTTGAACTTTTTTTTTTTTTAATCGCTTTTTGAGACAGCATCTCCTTGTGGCCCCAGCTGTCCTGGAACTCACTGTGTAGACCAGGATGGCCTTGAATGCACAAATCACCTGCCTCTGCCTCCTAAGTTCTGGGATTAAAAGCATTCGAATGGTTTGTGTTTTTTAACCATCAAGTCATTCCTAAAAGATCATTTCTACATAGTGCATCTTTTCTCACCAAGTGACTGACTATCAAAAGCTGCCGAAGAGTTAATATAAGAACAGAGAAGGTTTTGCTAGATTTAGTGTTAGAGAGCTAATTGTATACCTTAACCAGAGAAGCCTCAACAAAGTTTGAGAAATGTAAATGGATTTGATGGGATAGATGCATGTTCAATGAGGAAAGAGACAGTGTGGTTATAGCAACTTTTTATCAAGAACTTTAGTAGTGAAGGAGAATAGAGAAAGGTCATTAGCTGTAAGAGGATGTGGAGGGTGAGGATGGTGGATGCTTGGGATGATGAGGTGGGAGGATCGTGAGCTCAAGGCAAGCTCAAACAACTTATACCCTTATCCAGTTCAAGGAAGTTTTTTTTATTTGTGGTGGGATTATCTGTAAAAGCAGCAGATTACTTAAAAAATAAAAAACAAAGAACAGTGTTGATGCAGAGTAGAGAAAGCAGACATGTTTTCATGGAGTTGGCAAATGCAATATTTCTTCTTAATATTCAGAGTTTATAAAAATTTCTATTTATTTAATGGAACAAAAGGAAATGAAATTTCTGTTCCCCAAACGCTGCAGCTTCAAATTTGTGCCTTGTGTGTTGCTGACAATTTTAACCACCAGAGGGAAGCATGAGTCTACTCATGAAACTAAACCACAGATGGCAACTGAGGATAAGTGTTTTGCAAAACATTTCACTTCAGACACCCTAAAATTTCAGTCCTCTCAAATAGTTTACGTTCATTTTTAAAGATATAAAAATAAGGATATAATTGTTTTATACTATAATAAAACATTTCTGATGTATTTTAATCTAAATATCACAGTAATTTGAAATGCGTACCATCCATTTAAATATAATATGGTAAGATGCAGGGAAGGGAGGATATCCAGGAATATGTACTCCTGTGGGTGATGCCCCTCCCACTGCCCAGTCGGACCTTACCCTTATATTTAATTAAACATTTTAATTTACTTATTTACTTATTTAGAAGGATTCATGCTTTGTGCCCTTAAACTTCTGGGCTCAAATGTTCCTCCCATGTCAACTTCTCACATAAGCTGGGACTACAGGTTTGTGCCATTGAACATGGCCAACTCTTTGGTTAAATGTGTGTATATAAATGTATGTAGAGCCTTTACTTCCCTGGGCTGCACAGTCTCTGGGTGTCCTGGTGAGAGCACCTTTCCTGGTCTCCAGGAGTCCTCTGGGCCTGGTCCCACCCTCACCTCCCTTTGCTTCCTGGGCTGCACAGCCTCCAGCATCTTGGTGCAGCACCTTCCCTGGGTAAGTACAGCGTGCCCACTGTGCCTTGACCTGACACCCCACCCCCAATATTCCTAGCCTGAGTACAAGCCCATTTCTTGTCTTGGAAAGGGCCGAGTCACTGGGGTTAACCTCTCAGCTCAAAGCCACCACTGCTTCCTGTTCTTTTGCATCCAGACCAACCCAGTTCCTCCCTGTGGTCCCCAGGAACCCTCTGGGCCTGGTCCTGCCCTCACCTCTCTTTGCTTCCTAGGGTGGCAAAGCCACCAGCTTCCTCAGACCAGCATCTTTCCTGGGCCCTACCTTAAGGTGAAAGGATGGAAAAAAATATGCTAAGTGAATGGTCCTAAGAAAAAAAGCAGGTGTTGCAAAACTAATATCCAATAAAACAGACTTTACAGCTAATCAGAAGAGACAAAGATGGACACTGCATTCTAATCAAAGGAACAATAAACCAAGAAGATGTTACAATCATGACATTTATTCACCAAACTCTGGTGCACCAAACTTCATAAAAATAGTATTACAGGACTTTAAGACCCAGATTAATGCCAACTCATTAATAGCAGGGAACTTCAGTACCTCATTGTCTCCATTAGATAGGCCAACAGGACAGAGAATTAACAGAGAGGCATCTGAATTAAACAATACCATATATCAAATGGACCTAACAGACATCTACTGAATATTCCCCCCAACCACCAAAGAATATACTTTCTATTCAGTGCTCCCTGGAACCTTCTCCAAAATCAACCATGTACTGGGGCACAAAACAAACCTCAACAAATACAAAAAGATTGAAATAATTCCATGCATTCTATCAGACCACAATGCAATAAAGCTTAAAATGAACACCTGGACCAATCAACAAATGGGACTTCATTAAACTAAAACGCTCTGTACAGCAAAAGAAACACTAAAAAAAGTGAAGAGAAAACCCACAGAATGGGAGAAAAGCTTCACCAGCAACACAGCTGACAGAGATTTAACATCCAGAATATATAACAAACTAAAAAAACAAAGAATCAAGAAAGGAAGTAACCCAATTAAAAGATGGGCTAAGGAGCT
>NW_008339910.1:147927-149990 GCF_000622305.1 Nannospalax galili | reverse complement strand
CCAAAGAACTCATCCTATTGCAGAGACACTTTTACATCCATGTTTGTTGCTGCTCTTCTCACAATAGCTAAGAGATGGAAGCAACTGAAGTGTCTCTCAATTGACGAGTTGGTGATGAAAATGTGGTTCATTTATACTATGGAGTTTTACTCAACAGTAAAGAAAGATGAAATCATGAAATTTGCAGGTAAATGGCTAGAACTAGAAACTGTTGTAGTAAGTGAAGTAACACAGACTCAGAAAACAAAAACAAGAAGAAAAAATGATGTATGTTCTCCCTTATATGTGGATCCTAGCACCAAATCCTTTAAGTGAGTATGTATCCAGACAGAACTAGGGAAGTAAAGGAAAAGAAAGAATCTGAAACAGAGGAACAGTAGAAAACAGGTGTTAATATGGGAGATATGGATAAAAATGAGGTTATTTTAAGGGGGGGAGGGAAGGTTATACAAGGAAACTAGGGGATAAAGGGAAAGAAGGATCTCAGGAGAGGTAGGACCATAGGAGAAGGGTATTATTAAGGGAGAAATGGGAAAAATGGGGGGCACCTTAAATGGGGAAACCATAGTGGAAGGGTTAGACAATACAAGAGATAAATAATGCCTAGCTAGTTTTAGAAAACCAGAGGAAACCATATTAGGCCAACAACCTACTGACAAATTATACATACAACCAGGTCAAAGAATGTATTATATATCTAGGCAAGGTTTATCTGAGAGTGTTTGGTCATTACCCAAGCTCTATCTACTTGACATATGGTAATTAAAAGTGCCAGACTGGTGGAACAAACCTTCTTGGATGTTTATCAACCATACCATGAAGCCTATACTAACTTGGACAGAGGGCCATAAAGGACAGTTTTTGTTCCTTTCCCTCCTAGGTCGACCAAGGACTATGATCATCTCTGAAAATTTCCTGTAGCTGTCGTGAGTCACCTGTCCTCTTGATCAAGGAGGCCATGGAGACCCCACTAGATGGACCTGAACCAGTGTCCAGTCTACAAAGAGGAGGGTCAACACAGAGGAACTATTTCCTCCATGCTTCCAAGTGAAGCCAGCCATGGTCGAGCTGGACCTTTGACTTATCTTCACATAAAAGAAAGGAGCCAGGGGCTCCTCCCAAGCCCATGTTACCCCTGATGAACAGGACCTCAAATGACCTTAAGTGTAAAAAGGAATTGGTTTATCTTGGCCAATTATAGGGTCTTAAAGACCAAAAAGGAAAGTATAACCAAAGATTAATGGGATCAATATAATTTTTTTAAGAGTCTGTATGTATAGCTAAAGACTACGTAACAAGAAACAATGCCAGACAGGAGATACCTTCTTTTGAGTTGTTGGCCAGGGTGACCCAAGAGACTCCCAGACAGTAACCCAGCATAGAACTGGGAAAATGAACAGCAGACCCCAATCTTTTCTAAAGGAATATTGACAACTGATTGGTGCTAGATGAGGAACAGCTGATCTTCCTAAAACAAGGATCTCTAGATAGGCTGACTAGATTCAGCAGATGGACAAGCACTGGGGAATGGCTGGGGGGTGTCGACAACCCAGTGGACAGTAACAGGGATGACAGAGTATATGGGGTCCAGTCGGGGGGGGGGAAGGCTCTGGGAGGGTGCCATTTGGGAAGTGGGTATATAGATGAATAAGATTGTATGGGATGTTCTGTAGGATAAACACACACACAAAAAAAAACGCAACAAATTTAAAAAAAGACATATTTGAGGAGGAAGCATAAAAATTTACTTCATGTTAATTAGTAGAGGTGATGAGCATTACCACTGAAATCTGCTTGATGACTTTATATCCATACTCAGGTGCTAAGGATCCATGTGTAACTGACTGTGACCAGTAATAATCAAATACATAGAGATCAAAGACACATGTGCAAACACCTAAGCATTAGTAGCATTAAAAATGTAGGAAACAGCATATTTCAAACTGAAATGGAGACCTTCTTTAAAGGGCAAAAACTCATTCAGTTTTATGTCTCACAGGGTTTATACTGAGTTCAATATTGTATAACTGTATTAATTCAACTGTGAACCTAAAAATTTACAC
>NW_008339910.1:138846-147746 GCF_000622305.1 Nannospalax galili | reverse complement strand
TTAGGATTTTTCTTTTTTTTTTTTTTTTTTTTTTTTGATTTTTAGCCATTTTGATTGGGGAAAGATGAAATGTCAAATAGTTTTAACTTGCATTTACCCAATGGTTAAGGATGTTGAATGTACATATATATATATTTTTTTTTTTGAGACAGGGTCTTATTATGTGGACCAAGCTGGCCTGGAACTCACAATCTTCCTGCCTCAACCTCTCCAGTGTGGTAGGATTAAAGGCATGAAACAGCATGCCTAACACTACTTTCTTTTTAACTTACATATAAATTCTATTTCAATTAGAAAATTTATGCTTGTAGAGTGTTTTGTTATGACTTTTTTTCTTTTTTGGTCTTTTTGAGACAGGGTCTCCCTATAGCCTGAGCTGTCCTGGAACTCACTATGTAGAGATCCACCTGTCTCTGCATCCTGAATGCTGGGATTAAAAGCGTGCACCACCACACCCGGCTTTGATGACTTTCTAATACTTTTATGCAATAGAATATGTATTAATCCAAACATACTTCAAATATTTCAAGTAATCATGACTAAAATGATATTACTAAAATATAATCAAAATAACATATCTGTTGATAAATTATTTTTAAATCTAAGAGGCAAAATTGCAATTGAAATAAAGGTATTAATTAGTGGATGGAGATGTATTTATTTTAAAATGAGATAATTCAGCATCAATTTTATTTTTGACTTTTATATCTGAATCTGAAATATGTCCCACAGGCTTTGAATGTTTGGTCTCTAACCAGTGGGACTATGAAGTCCCTGGAACCATTAGCACGTGGAACTTGGCTAGCAGAAGTCAGTCTCAAGGGGCAGGTTTTTGAAGGTTAACCGCTTGGTCACCAGTTCTGTTTTCTGCTTCCTGGTCTTCAGGGTGTGAAGAACTGCCTCTGTATGCTTCTGCTGTCATGAACTTGGCCACAGCTTTCCCACCATGTGGTCTGCAATCTTTCTGAAACCAGTAACCAAAATAAACATTTCCTCTTTTAACTATATCTGTCAGGTATTTTGGCCACAGCAATGCAAACATTAACCAATATACTGATAAGTGATTACAAAAGCAAGTAGATTGAAATAGAAGTTTTATACAGACAATATCACAAAATTTCTTGATGTCTTCTCATGTTATATGACAAACATTGCATTGTAATTAATCATCAGAAATATTTTAACTACCTGTTTTCTTACAACTGGATTAGATCCTCCTACTATATTATGGTAAGGAAGAAAACTACATGATTTGAAGACCGTTGCCTACTTATTAGAGTTATTCACTTGCTTAAGCAATATTTTGAATTTTTTCATGGTTTGATTTCCAGACATTTCAGCAGTTAGGGACAATGTTCACAATATTATGATTTAGATCTTAAATACTCCCCAAAGGCTCATAGATACCATGTTTGGTATGTTTAGGGGGAGAGCCTTTTGGAGGTGACTGTATTCTAAGGGCTCTGATTTCACTAATGGATTAATTTATTTATGAATTAATAACAATGAGATATTGGGAAGTGGTAGTGGAAACTTTAGGAGTTGGGTCCTCTCTGGTTCACTTAGGATATGGCCTTCAAGGTAAGCAGCTTTGCTATACCAGGTGATCCCTGCTGTGGTGTTCTGGAGCCAAGGAACTATTAGTTAAAATCTTTGAAACCATGAGCCAACATAAACACCTCCTATTGTCTCTCTGAGGTATTTGTCACAGCAATGAAAAACTGACAACTACTTATCAGTATTCTTTGATTACAAATTAGGTTTTCTCCTTGGAATTTAAGCCTTACCTAATCTTACTTAGTTTGTTATTATTATTTCAAAGAGAGGCAATTTTTAACACATTTTCCCAGAAAAAAATTGAAGCATGTTACATAAAAAATATATATACAATGAAGTTTAAGGAGGGAAAATAGGAATAAGAAAAGACTAGGGGTTGGAGAGATGGCTCAGCAGTTAAGAGCACTGACTGCTCTTGCAGAGGACCTGGGTTCGATTCCCAGCACCAACATGATGGCTATGAACCATCCCTAACTATAGTTCCAGGGGAATCCGAAGCCCTCTTCTGATGTCTGCGGCATTGCATGACATGGGTGCACTAATATACATTCAGGCAATACACTCATACACATAAAATTAAAAATAAAGAAAAGGAAAATAAAAGACTAAGGGAATTGCCAACGTGGGGTCAACTTTGGCCGAATAATGAAAGTTTCCATTAGCTCTGTCCTTTTTTTTGGAAAATCCCAATGAGTTTATTGGGTTTGCTCACAGAGCATAGGGTTGGGACTTATTTACAGAAGAGTGGATGCTTCCCCCCTCCATTTAGAGATGTACTGAAAAGTCCACACAAAAAACAAAAAGATCCCAGCAAAAGATCAATTTTTTTTTAAATGAAAAATATGCATTCATTGTAGCAGGAGGCCTCCAAAGATGGTGCGGACTCAGAGCCCTGGGATTCAGCGAGAATTCACTTCACTTCTTGGTCAGCAAATAGCCTGCCAAAAGGAGCCCATGCCTCTGTACCCTGCTCACAAGCCCAATGACTGCTGACAGGCTGCATGGCGCAGACCAGTCAGAAAGATATGCTGACTAAAGGGACTTCAGGGCGGAGAAAAGGGAAATATAAGGCCTGCCCCCTCCTGCATTAAAGGAGCCTGCAGCACCTCACCTAGTGCTTGCTTCTACCTGACTCCCAGTGTCTGTGTGGTGTGACTCCGTGCCTCTTGTCCACCCTAATTGGCAGGGGACCTGATCCAGGTCAGGTTCTTCACAGCTGGCCTGAGGAGAACCCACAACAATTCATGAGTGTGTTTGTGTGTAATTTGAGTCATAGCCTTCATCAGTTTTGGAAAACATTAATCCACTATCTCTCTCAGTGTACCATGTGCCCAGTGTCATATTTCCTCCTGTAATTATTATTATATGATAGATTGGACATCTTACACGTTTCTTAAGCACTCTGTGTGTTATATGTGTGCATACATGTTAATGTGTGTACGTGTGTATGTGATGCACATGCGTGTGTTAGTGGTTCATGTACCCATGTGGAGCCCAGAGTTGAACAGAGTGTCTTCCTCAATTGTTCTCCACCTTGTTTTTTGAGACAGTCTCTCATACAATTTATTGATACGTTTAGGTATGCTTCTCTTTAAGATTATTCGATTCTCTGTCTCTAGTATGACATTGACTTTCACTATTTTTGTTTTAACAGCTTTACAGGAATAAAGTCTACTGGTGTTTACCTTTAACTAAACATCAGTCTGTAGGTCATTAATTTTTCAACTTTCAGGAAGAGTTGTGTATTGTTATGACTGTATAGTTTTTTAAATGTATTCCACATGAAATCCTCTAGGGTTACATGTGACTACAGACAGGTGTGTTTTAACAGATGATGAATTGTAACTGGAGGCAGTGAATGATCAATTTTCCAATAAAATTTATTTCTCTTATAGTCTTCATTGCACTTCATCACATCTTTCTTTTACGGTTACTTGTGCAAAATCATTATTCAGATTTATTTGTGTCAACTGCTGCCTTGTCACACTCACATTGGAGTGCTGCTCTTAGACTTCTATTGTCATCTGAGACATGGTTAAGACAATGTTAATGTTAGATGTTGTGGAATATCTTGTGACTGATTTTGCTTTTTGCCTTCCATACCTATCATGCTGGAATGCAGTGCTTCCTGTTTCTTATCAGAGAGAAAACTATGTAAGTCACATGGTTTCCAGGAATCCGAAACTTAGAGAAAGTGAAACATTATGCTAATAGGGCATCTGGCCAGCTAGATTGTAATAGGATACTAGTCTGCCATGCTAATAAGGGATCCCATATGCTGTGTTATGATTGGACTATTACCCTTATATAAGCCCATTCTTTCCTGCAATAAAGCAGATCTGTGTCACTGAACCTGGTCTCCTGCATCTGAATGTGGCGACACTGGCGCAGACTCCTCACCAGCTCTGGGGTCCAGACTGGATGACTGATCAGGAGGAACTACGAGAGCAGGAGAGTGGCCATAGCTGTAGGAGAGTGGCCACAGCCGGCGACCACAGTTAGACTCTTTAACATTTCTGTCCCCTTGTAATCTTTAATGAGCTATTTTGGGTGTGCACAAGATTTCTATAAATTGGGATATTCAAGAAAAATGCAAATATAATATAAGTGAAGTATTTAAAATAGCAGGTGCCAGCAGACAGTATTTGAGTTTCCATGAATGTTAAGCAAGAGTGTAGCAGGAGGCCTCCAAAGATGGAGTGGACCCAGAACCCTGGGATTCAGTGAGAATTCACTTCACTTCTTGGTCTGCAAATAGCCTGCCAAAAGGAGCCTACACCTCCATACCCTGCTTGCGAGCCCAGTGACTGCTGACAGACTGCGTGGCATGGACCAATCAGAAAACGATATGCTGACTAAAGGGACTTGGGGGCGGAGAAAAGGGAAATATAAGGCCTGCCCCCTCCTGCATTAAACGAGCCTGCAGCACCTTGCCTAGTGCTTGCTTCTACCCGGCTCCCAGGGTCTGTGTGTTGTGACTCTGTGCCTCTTGACCCCCCAATTGGCAGGGGACCTGATCCAGGTTAGGGTCTTCACAGCTGGCCTGAGGAGAGCCCGCAACACCTGGTACCTGAACAGGGACTCCTGCCCATGGTGTTGGTGATACTCACAACCTTGGTTCATTCGGTAAGTAGGCCCCTGGATTTGTCTGTTTCTTTGGCTGCTCGAGGATAAGTGAGTATTCCCCTCCTCTGTCCCCTCCACCCTGTCTTTCATCTTTATTGTTGGACTAGTTTGTTAGATCAGTGAGGCAAACTCTGCCACGTGGTCCTGAAGCCCACATCAGCACCTCCCCCCTCTCAGCTCATCCCGGTGAGTTCACATAAGGGCTGATCCACCCCGAACTCAGAGTCCAGACTTCGGGTCACCCTGTTGCCTGTCCCGGAGACACCATGTGAGCATATGGCTGGAGGTGTCACGGCCTCCAGAAGTCCCTCACTGAGCACAAGACATTTGGATCTGATACACCTTTACATGTCAGAGCCGTTTACATCAAGTGGCTCACAGTGCTTCTTTGCTTCCTTTGTGCCCTCTTGGTAGTCACACTAGTCTTGTACCTTTGTGGCGAATTCCGCTTCATAAGACCTTCCCACAATGGGAAATTTAAATCCACAATGCAGGGAACCACAAATGGCAGCACTCAAGGTGCTCCTTAAAACAAGAGGGTTGAAAGTGAAACCAAAAGATATCGAACACTTTTGTGATGAATCCATTAATTTCGCTTCTTGGGTCTCCCCTGAAAACATGTGGGACCCTGACACGTGGATGTGGGTCCTCTTCCTGGCCCAAAAAAGGGAGGTCAGGTCAGGGATCACTCCCCCCACACCATTTGTACCAATCCTCCTAGCTATCATTGCTAGCCTTAAATCCTCCTCTCCTGAGGAAGTCATCTCGGCCCACAACAAACACTGCTGGGAGCAATATAGTATAGATCTGGCTATTACCTCGACCTCTGACCTCCCAGACCCGGAGGTGGAGGCAGCCTCTGCGCCCACTTCCAATAAGGAAGGAGCTCCTTTGCCTATATCTCAGGATACTCTCCTAGAGCTACCATGCTCAGAAATTCCCCTGCCCCATTACCCATGGAAGGAGTTACTCTCCCCCTGCCCATAACCATCCTGCCTCTTCCCCTGCTAACATGCCCCTTCCTCCTAGACTGCCCTCCTTAAAGCCTCACCCACCTTTGTCTGCATTTCTGGTTAATGTTGGCCCCGATGTGGCACAGCATCCATGGTTGCCCACCCCACTTGCTGACCTCGTTCTTATCTGCAAGGTAGCTGAGCAATCAGGCCCTGACTCCCCATATTTCGAAAAGGTTCTTCGCCAGTGGTCCTTACATTTACAAACCCACTATGATTGATATAGCTTACTAAAGGCAGTCTTAGAACCCTCAGTCTTTCTAAACTGGCGTGCAGCCTATGACGATCAGGCTGAAAACCAGGCACGCCTAAATCTCCAATATGGCCTCAACATTACATTGGACATGCTCACGGGACGCGGACAATATACTGACCCCATCTCCAAGTCTACTATTGGCCTCCATGCCTATTTTCAACAAGTTTCTGACTTGGCCTTTAAGGCCCTTAAATGTTGCTCCCCCTGTGATCCGTAAGTCTTTTCCGTAATTTGATTCAGCAGTCAGGAGAGTCCTTCATGGCCTTCCTTACCCGTGTTGCCAAAGTGGTAGAGCAAAGGGTGGAATCTGGACCCACCCGAGAGGTTCTTATCAAACAATTAACTTGGGAGGGAAGAAACATCCCTACCCATAATGCTATTGCGCCTGTCCGCAATGATAACATTCACAAATGGGTACTTGCTCCTAGAGACTTAGACCCTAGGGTAGGCCCTATTGAGGCTTTGACCCCCTCCTTGGAGACTCTTTTGTCACAAGGAAAACCCACCCACTTTGGCACATGGGAAGGCTGCTGGAACTGTGGGGGGCTTGGCCACTTTTGAAGCCACTGCCCAAGAGGTACAGTCCACCCCAAGAATCACTGCCCCAAGCCCAAAAAAGGGTTCCATTGGGCTAAAGACTGTAGGTCACAGCCTCAACCAGACTCGGCTCCTTTAAACTCTACCCAGGGAACCCCTCATCCCCGCCCACAAGAGGGGAAACGAGACAGATATTAAGGACTCTCCCAATCCTCAACCACTCCCCACTAATGACCCTGTTCCTAGATGGAACTGCCATAAAGGGCCTAGTTGACACAGGGGCTGATGACACCGTTATATCAGAAACTGAATCCCTTAAATTCCCTCATTGGAAATACCAGCCAGGCCCACCAATAAAAAGAGTTGGTGGCACACAAGGTACCAAGCTGGTCACACATCCAGTATATTTGAAGGACTTGGATGGGAACCAGTGCACAGTTACCCCCATAGTAGCCGACATTCCCTGAAACTTATGGAGCATGGATGACCATGCCTTTTATGATGATATCATGCTCCACGATAACTTGGGACTATCAGGGAAAGGACAACACCTTGCCCAACACCCGCGATCCTAACGACCACTGCCCACCCAGGATCAACTCCAATCTTGGCCCCTGAGCCAATCCCCATCACCTGGCTCTCTAATGATGCC
The DNA here is from genome assembly GCF_000622305.1 of Nannospalax galili. NCBI lineage: Eukaryota > Metazoa > Chordata > Mammalia > Rodentia > Spalacidae > Nannospalax > Nannospalax galili. The sequence continues at coordinate 140,605 of NW_008339910.1, read as the reverse complement.
ATTTGGGTGGACCAGTGCCCTATAATAGAACCCAAATAATCTGCCCTCAAAATTTTGGTAGCTGAACAATTGAGGCTTGGCCACATCGAGCCCTCTCTCAGTAAACATAATATCCCAATATTTGTTATTAAAAAGAAATTGGGGAAATACAGCCTCCTTCAAGATCTTAGAGCAGTCAGTGCCCAGATGGAAAAGATGGGCTCGCTACAAGCGGGCTTACCACACCCTACAGCTATTCCCCCATCCCATCATATCATAGTACTTGATATTCAAGATTGTTTCTTTTGAAATCCCCTAGTGGAACAAGATAAAACTCACTTTGCCTTCACAGTATGGGAGTCCAACTTTCAAAGAACAGCCAAGAGATACCAATGGGTACTACCATAGGGTATGAAAAATAGCCCCACAATCTGTCATTTATATGTTAATAAGGCCTTAACCAACATCCCCAAGGACCTAATTGTCATCCATTATATGGACAACATACTGCTAGCACACAAATCTCACAATGCTTTACAGGCTACAATACCCAGTCTGCTTGCCGATTTAGAATGTCTAGGTCTCCACATTGCACAAGGCAAGTTACAATACATCCAACCTTTCACATTCCTTGGCTACCATATAGATACTGTAATTAAACTGCTTAACCCTTCCATCTTGCAAAAAACTGTATATACCTTGACAGAGCTCCAAGAACTCTGTGGGACTATAAACTGGCTCAAACAATTTATACCAGTCCCTGACTTGGAATTCTGGGCCTTGTTCTCCCTGCTGGAAGGCCATAATTCACCAACTTCAAGGATCCCTCTCACCCAGTCAGCTAAGGATCTTAATAAGATAGATCATATACTCTTGGTCTGCGTCACTCTGACGTCATGACCCAGCAGAACCATTACTGGCCTTGATCCTCTGGACTAAAAATGGTGTCTTGGGGGCACTATGGCACCAAGACCTCCTAGTGTGGATCCACCTGGCTACTTTGGACCTAACTAGGCTTAGCTCTAAGTATGATATTGCCTTCAAGTTAGCAATTAAGGCCTGACAAACAGCCAGGCGCATATTCGGAAAGGAACCTGACAAAATTATAATGCCCTTTCCTCTTAAGCATTCCCAAACATTATGGGAAGACTCTCTGGCTTTCCAACTAATGATGTCTTGGTTCACGGGGGAGTTGGATAACCACACACCCCCAGATGAGTGGCTGGCCAGCCTGGCCTGTTTGGAAACTACCACTGAGCCACACACTTCCTCCTGCAAAAACCCCCTACCTTTAGCCATGCTAGCCTTCTCATATGCCAATAAGTCCCATTATGGTGTTGTCATTCAACGCATGGTAAAGGATGACACCTGTTAAGTACAAGCCAATCCCAGCTCTGTCCAGTTGGGGGAGCTCCTGGCCTTGTTAAAAATCTTCCAAGTCTGCCAGACTGAGCCGCTCAATGTATTCTCCAACAGCCAGTATGCGGTTCAGGCCCTCAGATGTCTTCCCTTTGCTCAAGTAAAAGGCCACAAGGATCCCATCACTAGAATGATGAGAGCTCTCCAGATTATCTTAGATAACAGACAATGGCCCTGGCACATCTCCCACATAAGATCACACACCAAACTCCCCAGGATCTTGGCAAAGGGAAATGACAAAGTAGATAAACTTATTATGTCTGTAGAGATTCCTCTACTAGAACAAGCCAGAGCCTTACACCAACAACTTCAACTTTCTCCTCACAGTCTGCATTGCCTTCTTCCCGACCTACCCATCTCT
>NW_008339910.1:122026-138201 GCF_000622305.1 Nannospalax galili | reverse complement strand
TCAATGAAAATGGGTTGAGCCCGGCCTACAAACACTGGGCTACCATACCTAAGCCTACAACCCTGCCACTAGTGAGATGGAAGGACATGCCAATGGCAACCACCCACCCCCTTGTTAACAAGAGGGTGAGGCTATGCTTGTGTGTTTCCTCAGACAGAAACAAAGCCAGTATGGGTTCCAGCGAGAGATGTGAGACCAGCAACTGACCAACAGGACCCCCAGGACCCAGAGACCTCGCCGCTATCTGGATAATGGGTTTGGTTCCCCGCCCCTGCCATAGCCCATGACCTCTGGGCCATGGTCCCCTCCTCGCCTATACTCTTGCCCTTATCACTTCATTCCCTAGCCTACCCCACCCTCTATTCAACTAATTCTATGCTTGGCCTCCCCACTGTGGACCCAGTTACTTCCTGGAAATCACTCAATGGCTCCTGGCCCCTAAATAACTCTCTATGCTTCACTACCAACAACGCATCCTCATGCATTGGGCTGTTCAACCTGACCGTCCAAGATTATACCGGCAGTGCCTCCTCAGGTTACATGATTAAACTCCAGGGCCTTTCCCCTACCTTCAACAACACCAATGTAAACTTGGTCCTCGCTGCACTGGGGACAATAATAACAGGGGAGGAGGAAGGGACCGCCATCCCTCTGCCCCCATTTTGCCCTGCCATTCTACACCCACCACCCCCCCAACTGCCCACACACACGCTCCCTTATACCCTTTTTCCTTACGCTCCCTATACCGTGGCAGAGATGCCACTCTAAGCTCAGCCATGCCATCCCTCCCTTTTGCCGCTTCAGCTGCTCCCCCTCTAATCACCCCCTAGGATCTTGGAGACAACTGGCCCCCACCTATCCCTGTGGCATTAAGATCTCCCATACCAACCGTGAATCAATACTTGGTATCTGGGACCTCTGTGGTCCACACGCCTGCATGGACATGAGGCCGTTACCGGCACAGCAGGGCCTTCAGCTTTCCAATGGCACTTACACTAGCACCAATCCCTCTACTTGTGCCAAAAACAAAATCCTTACATCCACTGATCACACGACATCCTGGCCCCCTACCCCCATTTGTGTGTGGCCCCTGTTTGCCTTATTGCTAGCCAATGTTACCTCCGACCCTCGGGGACAACTCAACTGCTCCAATACCAACACCACCTGTGTACTGGCGGCCTGCTGGAACCATCCAGCTCACATAGCTCTCTTTATGCGTGAACCCGTGGCCCTTTAGTTCCAGTCACCAATGCAACCCACTTCCATGCTGTCACCCTTATAGAGCGGACAGCCTTGTCACAAGCCCCCCGCTTAAAATGGGATTTCAGGGTCATTGCCGCTCTCATCTCAGCCATCATCCTTGCATTAGGTTCGGCAGCCACCGCTGCGGTGGCTATCACCCAATCCTCCACTACTGTGGAGACACTCAATGAGGCTGTGTCCAAAACCTCCTCTACCATTCACACTCAGTCCCTTATCAATCAGCATCTTCACCAGACAATTAATGTGTTACAACAACAAATTTATCCCTTAAGTGAAGAGCTGGCAATTAAAAAAGACATGGCTCTGCTAGCTTGTGACCCTCACTTTAGGTCACTTTGTTTCACCCCCTATAAAGTACAGAATATAACTGAAGCATGCCTACAACTTGTGTACCATATTCACGGCCACTGGAATCAAAAGTTTCTTAATTACTCTTTATTACTAAGTAATCAAATTATTACTCTAAATTATACCCACACCCCCATGCTGGACATCAATTAAGGGTTCTTAAAAAAAATGATTCATATGGAAGCACAAGAGACCCCGGTGTTTAATTTTTAAAGAAGCTGACAGTTTTCCAAAGTTGACATCTTCATTTCTTTCCTGTTGCTGTGATAAATCACCCTGATAAAAAGAACTTAAGAGAGAAAGGGTTTATCCTGATTCACAGTTCAAGGGTTTGGTCTATCGTGGCAGAAAGTCAAGGCCACAGGAGCTTGAAGCAGCTGGTCACACTCCATCCACAGTCAGAAAGCAGAGAGTGATGCTGCTGCTTAGCTCCTTTTCTCCATCTGTAGAGCAGCAGACAGTCAATATCAACTATCATCATGGTTGTACTATTTGTTTTCTCTCTAGCAGTGAATGAGAGTTCTTGGTCCACACCCTTACCAGTATTTGGTATTGTCAATGTTATGCTTAAGAAGAAATTGATTGCCCCACACTTCCCTTCTGTCCCTTTCCCTGAAGCCAGAGCGGAGGAGCAGCAGTGTGCCTAAGATTCCAACTTTAACTGTGCAGATGAGGATAATGCCCTGAGGCCATTGGTTTTCAAACATAAATGTGCTTGAGACTCACGTGGTGACTCCTCCTCTTGGTGTTTCCAATTCAGCAAGTCTATGGTGGGGCCCAAGAACTTGTGTGTCTAACAAGTTCATGGTGATGGTCACTCTCTTGGTTCAGGAGCCACAGATTGAAAACCACCACCCTGGAATGTATCAGAACAGTGAGGCAGAGCTGGCCATACAATCTAGGACTCTCGCTTTCTGGACCAGCAGGCAGAGACCTGTAGACTTCTATTCCTGTCAAGTCATTTGTGATGCTTAATTTTGTGTGCTGTGATTACAAGTACACACCACCACCACGACTCCTTTTTTTTTTTTTTTTTTTTTTTTTAATCAATACAATCCAATCTGCAAAAGTTTAGAAATTATTCAAGCACAATGAAATTTTATAAAATAATTATAGCTTTACATTTCATATTTATGAAATGTACATAAACACTGTTATGTTTTTTAAAAAAAGTTGATGTAATTGTCAAGCGCTGAGGACCTATCAAATGGCATGAGGGACCTATTATTCTGGGTCTGAGGAAAATGCTTTGAAAACACAGTTCTGAAATATTTACTTCAAAGTTTCACAGCTTTATGTATACTGTGCTCCAGCGTAGAAATTCAGCCACCAGAAGACAGAACTTCAGCCCTCAGAAGACCCATAAGCTGAAAAGTGAGCCATCCCACCTCAAGCAGCCAGGCCAAGATTCTGAAGCCTGTGACCCCAGCCTTTACTCTTCTGCCCAGCGCTCCCTGGAAGTCTCACCACACCACCCTGGTATATTCAGTGAACCTCAGCCACTGGTCAATGGACAGTCATTCTATGATTTGAGAAGTTTATGTGGATGAATGTGTTCACCATATTTTCAATGTTTCAAAGTAATCATGCTCTTGGTTTTAAATAGTTTTAAGTTTTTAAAAGATGTAAAAATGAACATACGTTTGTTCATTCCCCTTACATCTGAATCTCACTCCTTGAAACCCACCATTTTAGATATAGAGCTGCTTTATTTTTCTGTTTGTTTTGGGGGGTTTTTTTTGAGACAAGGTCTTGATATATGGTCCAGGTTAGCTAGAAATTGTGATCCTATCTTAGCTTCTCAAGTGCTGGGAGAGTAGTGCACTACTACACCCAGCTTAAACATCTAGTTTTTGTTTCCCTGGTATTTACCTCCATATTTTAGTATATTTATTACTTTTTCTTATTTTGTCAGTTTTAATCATTTTAAATTAATGTTAACACAGCAGAAGACTCCTTTCCTCTTGTGTTCTTCTACAGCTCTCCCCCCAAGGGCAATAATGCAATTCTCAGGCACCCTCATAGTCTTTCCGTTTGTACCACATACTCAAATCTTTATTTTATTTTATTTTATTTTATTTTATTTATTTATCTAATTTAATTTTATTTTAAGTCTATGTGTGTATTGCCTGCATGTAGGTAAGTGTACCCATGTTGAGGACAGAAGAGGCTGTAGGATCCCCTGGAACTGGAGTTATGGACAGTTGTTAACTGCCATGTGGGTGCTGGGATTTGAACCCGGGTCTTCTGCAAGAACAGTCAGTGTCCTCAACCTCTGAGCCATCTCTCCAGTCCCCACATACTCAAATCTTTATCTCAAATGGATTAAGTAGTGTTCTGCAGTTTTTCTCGTACAACATTTTCAGTAAATTGCCTCAAATTTTCATTTGCTTGATATTCCTCAGATCTCTTCTGTCCTAGTTTGTTTCTTCATTGCTGTGACAAAACACTGACCAACACCAACTTGTGGAGGAAAGGGTTTATTTACCTTACATTTCCTGGGTCACAGTTCATCCAGGATCCCAAGGCAGGAGCTCAGGGCAGGAACCTGGAGGCAGGAGCTGGAGCAAGGGCCATGGAGGAATGCTGCTTATTGGCTTGCTCTCCTGGCCCCTGCTCATCCTGCTTTCTTATGCAACACAGGCCCACCTGCCCAGGGGTGGCACCACCCACAGTGGGCTGGGCCCTCCCACATCACTCAACAACCAAGAAAATGCCCCACAGACATGGCCACAGTCCAGTTCAATGGAGGCAATTCGCCAATTGAGGCTCCCTCAACCCAGGTGTGTCAAGTTGACACTAAAGCTATCCAGCACATCTTCTTCATGTGTTATTTTAGCCTACTTTTCTTTAATTACTGAGTTAATATTCATATATAGGTTTGCTACTTTAAATTAAAAGCAGTAACAAAACTTTTATTTGACAGTGTCTGCCCCTTTGCAATCTTAGAGATTTTCTAGATTTATTTTTCCAATTTTCTAGTCATTTCTTTAATTCTGATATCGTATATTTTTAATTTATAAGAGGTCTTTATTGTTTTCAGGATTGAAATCCAATTCCTTGATCAGGAAATAATGTTTTTTCTCTGAGGGTGAACTCCCTGCATTTCTCTGTTTGCACTTTCTCTTGTAGGGCGTGGGCGTTCATTTGTTTGGGGCAGGGTAGCTTGAGTTGCTGATGAATCTAGGTTTTCTCTTTTAGGCCACCTCAGAGGCTCACTGAATGATCCATGGACATGTGGGTCTTATAAACAGAGTTGGTGAGCTTGGCAGTTCAGTGAGTGTGGAGTTCATTCATCATTTTTACTGGTCCATACCCTGTTTCTCTGGATCAGTTTTTTTTTTTTTTTTTAAGTGAAGAGAGAGATGCAGTCTCCTATTGCTTTGTATACCATTTCCAGGTTTATCCAGCCTTGGGTGGGGTCTGGCTCCTCTGGTTTCTGTGGTTCCTCTGCTTCCTGTGGCTCCTGTTCCTGAGAAGTAGCACAAAGGATCCCGATTCTCACCAGCCACCTTCACCTTTGGTGGATGCTTCTTTACAACACTAGATGAATGGCCGTTTTCCCACTCTCCTCTTACTTAAATAGGATTTAAAGAACGCAATTTTTTTTTGCAGTTTCATTAAAATTGACTTTGCTTTTTGTTGTTGTTCTCATTTCTTAGGCCCTTAAAAGGGATAAAGTGATCTTTTCCTTGACATTTTGTACTTGATAGTGAGACTAATCTTGTCTGGGTTAATGGTTTCTCTTGTAGCCTCTGAATTATCCAGAGCCAAACTCAGGGTGAAACATTAATCCAGGAGAGGAGCACCAAGTTTTGAAAGAAAAGAACTTATTCCCATTTACTCAGGTAATTAACCCAGATGTTCTGTGGTTTTCAGTAAATCATGAGATGATTTGCAGCATGCTGTGCTAAAATCCTGAAAGAGAATCCTGGAAACAATTATGGAAATGCTGTTCTGTGCTGCTTCCTAGGTGCTCAGGAGCTTTGAAAGCTTGGAGGGTCTACAGGACTGTGAACCACCATGATGAACTACTGTGGCCTTCACCAAACAAAAATTGATTCTTAGCACCTCGTACAAGGTAAAAGCTATATGAACACGGCTGCTAGTGGGTGTGTAGGACTATAGACAACTCATAAAAGATGTGCCAAGCATCCCTCCGATGACTAGCTGGAAACATACCATGAGCTCTGATATCATTGCTGTGATTAATTACCCAGATGTTTTTCATCAGATCACAGGGCATCTTAAAGTCCTCAAGAATTGTCAAAGTACTTTAAAATACTTGGTGGTTCACAACTGTAGTACCAGCACTGGGAAGCTGACAGGCAAGAGGCTGGTGAATTTGATGGCTGCCTGGATGTGGTGTAGTTATTTTTGTCAGTTGAAACATTTCCTCCTGGAGGAAGACTATTTAAGACTCAGAAAGTAAAGGAAACCTGTAAGACTCCTGAAGTAAACCAGACTCACAAGCCTTTGGAAGCTCTTGAAACTAGGTGCATAAAGCCCCTCCCCAGGGTTATGTAAGCAGTAACCATTCTGAGGAGAGGAGACTGACCTTCTGAGATGCTTGAAAATGCTGTAGGTTGTTGCAAGGATGCAGCTTTGAGAGTCCTCACCCATGCCGAGGTGGGGTTCTGGTATGCTACAGTAGTAACCCTCAACCATGCTGTTGTAAGTAACCTCCCAAACATACTGATTCCTTTTTAAAGCTAGAGTTGGGTGGATTTGTTTCTTTGGTTTGTTGTTAGTTCCCTGTCTGGGATGAAGAGATGTTCCTTCATGTCTCCCCAGGAAAAGTCACACAACACTGGCCTATATAGTAAGACCCTATCTCAACATAAAAATAAATATCACTTGGATTGGTTTTATTTTTGCTGCTGCTATTTTTTTGTTTTGTTTTGAGACTGGGTCTCCTGAAGCCTAGGCTGGACTAGAGTTTACTCTGGAGCTGAGGCTGATCTCAAATGCTGATCTCACTTCTACTTCCCAAGTACTGGGATCTACCACCACACTCAACTCTGTCACTTAGATTTAAGCTAACACATGTGCATGTGCATATACTCACTGATATATTTGACTCTTATGGGAAATGACAATATCTACATAAGTGAATTTTTCACAAATTAACTGCAAGTTGTGATACAGATTTATTTTTTCTGAAAAGATTTTATGTAAAGTAAGAGATATATGTGTTCTCAGGCTCCAGGCCACAAGCTGAATCACAGCTTCTTTACTCATGGACTGAACTTGGGCCCCCAAATGTCAAATGAAAGTAAGGGAATGCAGCCCCCAGTCTGGTATAAAATAACTCATCTGAAACATACCTTTCCCAGGTATGTAACATACCTAATGAGCATCAGGGTTCCAACTCCCTTCCTCCTCTGAAAGAACCCAGACACACATTGAAACTATCTTGAAGACCAGTTTCCCCATTGACATGTTAGAAGAGTCCACAGTTAATTGTATTATAATTATCATAATGATTCAAGATTGGAAATTGTATTCTCTCTGCATGAACATGTGGCTTGTTGTGCCCACCTGCTAAGCTTCATTTCTTCGGTACAGTTCAGAGGAGGAAAGGAGCCACCAACCATGGCAGAGGAACATCCTGCTGGGGTCTACCCCAAGCCCAGGGTCACCAGCTACCCGGAACTGCTATCCAAATGCATCAGTCCACCAAGTGAAGACCACACTGCCCACTTACACACAGCACCAATGAGTCAGGTTGTAAGAGAGACTTTGGATATCTTCTGGGCTCTTCTGTGAATGCAGGGCAAGTCTAGAGTACCCAAGGAATAAAAAACAATTGTAAAAAAAGAGAGAGAGAGAGAGAGATATGTGCTCCCCAAATGTTCATGCTGGTAGAGCTGTTGAAACTTTGAGGAGGTAACTGGGTCATGGGGGGGGTGCATGTTATGAAGGGATTAATGAAATTTCTGTGGCAGTGGCTTGGCTATTACAAGAACAAGTTGTTATGAAACAAGTTTGACACCTCCTTTGTTCTTTTGCACACATACTCTTTCTCTACATGTGCCTGCTTGCTCTTCTGTTTTCCCATCATGCCTGGACAGCATGAAATCCTTTCTAGAAGCCAAGAATGTGCAGATCCCTTATGTTGGACACCTAGCCTCTAGAACCATGAACTACATAAACCTCTTTTCTTTATAAATTACTCAGTGTCAGACATTTAGTTACAACCCAGAAAACAGACTAAAATAATATTATAACTAATCTCTGGCTGCCTCAAATATAAATTCAAAATAGGTGGAAAGAATGAGACAAAAAGTGTGTGAAGAGAGTATAATAGGCAAAATAATTATCAATTCCTTCATGTTAATGAAAGTGGATCACCATGTAGGATTGGAGCTTTCTGATACGAAGGCAACATAAGAAAAACAATTCATTATTGAATCAAAGTGTCTATAACAGGAAAGTTTTCCTTACAATATATTGAAAAATGCAACCTCAGTTCTAGTATTTATTTTTTGTACTGATTCTCATAGGGAATACAAACAATGAGTTTATTGGGCTGTGTCTCATCACTTTCTAGCACATCATAAACAGCTTGCTGAGAGACATCTGGGGCTACAGTGCACCTGCAAAAGGTCAAGAACTATGGTTCAGTTATCCTGTATATTTATTGCCTGGCTTATACTTGGAGTAATTTTGAGAATGTTATTAGGAATAGCTTATCTTTCAGGATTCAATTACCTAAAATTAAAAACAAGAGGCAGAGGATGGGAGTGGAGTTAAGCATATAGTAAGGACGGGTGTCTATTTAATATGTGAACAACATCCATATAAAAAGGTGGGCATCTTGACATGCATCTGTAACCCCAGCACTAGTGCAGTGGGCGAATGGCAGAAAACAGGCAGATCCTTGAAGCTCACTGAACAGCCAGCCCAGCCAAATTCCGAGCACCAAGTTCAGTGATATACTCTGTCTCAAAGAAATATAAAGCAGATGGGACTGGAGAGATGGCTCAGCAGTTAAGAATACTTACTGCTGAGATCTTTTCTAAAGGTTAAAACCTCATTTAATTTTATGTCTTATAGGGTTTATACTGAGGAAAATATTGTATAACTGTATTAATTCAACTGTAAACCTAAAAATTTACAGCCAATTTTGAAAGAGATGCATCTTAGCTCTGTAAATTGTTATTGAATATGTCAATGCTGTTGTAATGAAATGCTTCTTCTAATTATGTGGTTATTAAATAAATAATTAAGAAAAAAGAACATACTGCTTTTCCAGGGGACTCTGGTTTGGTCCCCAGCACCCACATGACAGCTAACACTAGTCCTTAACTCTAGTTCCAGGGATTTGATGGCCTCTTCTGGCCTCCACAAGTCCCAGGCATCTACATACATGCAGGCAAAGTATTCGTACACATGAAATAAAAATAAATTAAAAATATAAGGTGGAGAACAACTGAGGAAGACATATGACATTGTCCTCTGGCCTCTACATTCATGCATGCACACATGTGTACAGACATGCATGTACATTCACATGCAGCCATGCACACACATGAACATGGACACATACAAAAAGGAAAGCTGCATAGCACCTGAAAGATACTACCTGGAGCTGTCCTTTGGCCTCTACATACTTGTATGTGCACACACACACACACACACACACACACACACACACCCATGAACACACCCACATAAAAGATTTCTTTAGTAGTTCACATAACTTATTTTCCTACTTATTAATGGATGTATTTTATATAGCTGAGCTTACCAGATAATAAATGTTGGAACAAATGCAACATTAATATATACATTATGTAATATTGTGTTGAGTTATAAAGGGAAAGTTTTCTTACACAGTATCTCACGAGAAAGAGATTTGAAACCAGATTAGAAATGAGTCATCAGGGACTGGAGACATGGCACAGTGGTTAAGAGCCACTGACTGTTCTTACAGAGGACCCAGGTTCAGTTCCCAGCACCCATGTAGCAGCTAACAACTGTCAGTAACTCCAGTTCCAGGGGCTCAAATGCCCTCTTCTGGCCTCCATGGGCATTGCACAACAAGGTATACAAACATATATGCAGGTAAAACATCCATACACTTAAACAAATTTTAAAAAGAGAAATGAGTCATTCAAGGGTAGGAGATTAAGGTATTGAGGACCCAGGGCTGCAATGTTCTTGATCCTCATCTGAATGTCACTTGCTTGCCATGAGAGCAGGGCCTTAGAGGTTAGTCACTCACTGTTTCTCTCTCTCTCTCTCTCTCTCTCTCTCTCTCTCTCTGTCTCTCTTTATCTTTTTTGAGACAGCATGTCCCTGTAGCCCCAGCTGTCCTAGAGCTTGCTATGTAGACCAGGCTGGCCTTGAACTCACAGAGATCCACCTGCCTCTGCCTCCCAAGTGCTGGGACTACAGGCATGCACCACCACACCCGGCTTCCCTTTATCATTTTTATATGCCATGGGTGGAGTGAAACTTTCTTCTTTCCTCTCTGAAACTTGGCATGTTGTCTCAAATGTTTATTTCTTTGTTTACCCTAAACATTTTTAAGTACCTGCAGATAGTTGGGACTAATGCAGCGGGAGGCATGAACAACGAAGACAGGTCATTGCAAGTATTTAGCTGGGTTAGTAGTTCAGGAGACTTGAGGGGTAGAATAAGATTCTCAAGTGAATGAGGAATGCATGATCCATAACAAAGTCCTACAAACACAAAATACACTAAATATATTTTTAGGAGCTAGGGAGTATAGTTCCGTGGTGAAGCTTTTGCCTAGCATGCATGGGGCCCAGGGTTTGACCTTCAAGCACTTTTAAATCTTAAAAAGTTTGTTACATATTCTTTGCCTGTCAAGTAGAGGAAGACCAGAACGACAAATTATTTCCATTTTATTCATAATGGTTTACTAGCAACTGAGCTTGTTGATATTGCTGCTAATTTGATTAATAAAATTCAGTATTTGGAACACAGACTCATTGATTCTTCTAAAAATTAATCATTTATCTTTGTTTTTGAAATTTCTGTCCACATCTCTAGTGCCTTGGCCTTTATTAAGTTTTCCTAAAAGATATAAATATATCATTTCTTTGAGGGGGAGGCAAGTTTCAACATAGATGACCCTTACATTGCCCATTGGCTTCTCCAGTTTACCTTAATGTTATGAGGAAAAAAAACCCACATAATTCCGATGATAAATTGCTTAAATTGAGGTCAGAAGTAACCCAAAAAAGCAACCGTATTCATTTAGCCACCTGAGCCTGAGCACAATTCATTAGCCCATACACCCAACACATGTTCACAAGAGATTCTAACACCCTATAAAGACCCAGCTTCCTGTTACTTTCTTTGTAAGCATTGTATCATTCAGGAAGCTTGGGAGTGATTAACTTGCCCATGCTAACAAATGGTAGCTCACGCTGGTGACAAAAGCTAGGAAAAGGAACTTAAACTTCGTTTATGGGAAAGTGTGGTGTGGGATAAGCTTTTCTCCATTGCACCAAAAGGGAAGGCAGGAGGAAATTCTTGTCAGGAAAAGTTTGCAGTTAAGAACTTCTAATATGCTTTGTTCTCTTTCTGTGACACCAGAACCCATTACATACCATCAAGAGTTTTCTAGGTCCCTGCTTCAGTAAATTCTTTTTAACAAAACTGAAACACATGAAGAGAGATATTTTTAAGCACTGGGGAATATTTGGGGCTTCCAAGCCTACTGAGGGGGTTAACAGTTTCCCAAAGTTAGATCATGTTAGTTATAAAATATACCCAATGCTTCTTTTTTGTATGTAGAGCACTAGGAATAAAACATTGAGATAGATGTTCAAAGTAATCTTGTCTCTGTTGATGGGTAAAGAAGAGACACTTAAAACTGTTTCTAAATGAATGTAGATGAAAAGTCATTCCACACAAATCTAATTCTGTATCCTGTACAACTTACTCAGGGAGCCATTTAGGAGTGGGGAGCCACTCAATAAGAGGCACATCAACCATCACTGATGGTAATCCTGTAGAACAGATATTTTTCTGCCCTTTGGCATAGATTATAAATTCCAGGAAGACAGGGTTTCTGGCTTCTGTGCTCTTATATAGCTTAAAACATTTAACAGTATCATACAAATGATCTTTGTAGATTAGTTTTTGTTAAACTGATGGATTGTGAGGATATAATGCCTTGAGATAAGTGTTAGATCTGTCATCAGTGAAGATAATGTTCAGACTTATTATGTTGTCCAGGATTTGGACTTGCTTCTGTGGTACAAAGAGTGTGGGTGTGTGTTGTGTACAGGTTAAATCAGAACTACTTGTCTTACCATTTGTGGGGGTCTTTTCCCAGCTGAGATATTCCCTTATTTCCCATAGAAAAGTATAGACAGGGTTACTTTTTTGTCAGATAGATGATGACTTACTGCATTTAAAAGTTTTAGACTTGGGGCTGCGGCAATGGCTCAGCAGTTAAGAGTACTGTCTGTTCTTACAGAGGACCTGGGTTCAGTTTCCAGCACCCACAAAGCAGCTGACAGGGGATCCAACACTCTCTTCTGGCCTCCATGGGCATCACATGCACATGGTACTCTTACATACATGTAGGCAAAACCTCATACATATAAAGTAAAAACAAATGAATAAATAACAGTTTTAAGCTGGGTTAAGATAGTATAGAAATGAAACATGGCATGAAACAATGACTTTTCTATCTGCAGCATATGGTGATTTTCAAAGATACCTGAAAATATCTCTAATCTGAGTTTACTTTCAGCAATGTACACTTAATACTCATCCCCTACTCATCCGGAGGTGGGGTTGATTATGTATGTCCTTGAATTTGGATAAGTCCTGAGGGTACTCTGGCCAATTGAAGATAGTGGAAGTTAAAATCTGCTAGTTTAGGGGTAGCCCTTAATTATGTTTGTTAGTTTCCCTGGTTACTAAGAAACTGCTTCTGTGATCACTTTGCTATGCTCTCTCTCAGAGCCACCATATTGAGAGAAGCTAATGTCAGAGTTGCATAGAAAAGCCATGGGTAGGTATTCTATTTCACAGCTCCAGATGATCTTTCAGAGGAATGCCACTTGAATGGGCTGCCATTCATTTGGGCCATCTTGGTTGTCTCGGAAGTCTAGCTCAACTGAGATTTCAGATCCCTGGCACCCTGGTGACATCAGCATGTAAGTTCCCAAGGAAGAACCAGCCAGTTGAGCCCATCCAATGCACAGATGATGAGAGCAAGTACTTTGCTTTGTTGAAATTGCTAGATGTTACAGAGATGAATTACGTTTGGTGTATGGAAATATTAACCCATTTAAAAACATTTCAAAGTTAGGCACTAAGGGTTGAAAATAATATTCCTTTTTTCTAAACTGTAAGTTCCTATAGGTAAGGAAATAAGGTTATTCAACACTGAATCCTGTTTTCAACACTACTCAATAAATGCTTATTAATGACTCTTCCTTTCCATGCTATACCCAACCCAATATTCCTGTTCACTGAAATCCTTATTCAGTTGTGAGCTCTTTAGATCTTATTCTATTTCTTTTGAAGATTTAATTAAAAAAATATTTTATGTATGTGAGTGTTTGCCTGCATATATGCAAGTACAGTACATGCATGCCTGGTGCCTGTGGAGGCCAGAAGAGGGCTTCAGATTCCCTAGAACTGGAGTTACAGTTGATTGTGAGCCACCCTATGGGTTCTGGGAACCAAACTTTGGTTCTCTTCAAAAATGGCAAGTGCTCTTAATCTCTGAGCCATGTGAAGCCTTGTTAGCTATTTTATAAACTGAATTCATAATCTTCTCCTGTGTAACTATTAAGAATGTGGTTCTGGGACTGGAGAGATGGCTCAGTGGTTAAGAGCATTGACTTCTCTTGTAGAGGATTTAGGTTCAATTACCAGCACCTACATGGCAGCTAACAACTGTCTGTAATTCGAATTCCAGGGGATCTGATGCTCTCTTCTGACCTCTGCGGGCATTGCATGTCATGGGTGCACTTATATGCATGCAGGTAATGTACTCATACACATAAAAATAAAAGATAAAAGTAATAAAAATAATTAAAAAATATTTTATTTCGGCTGGAGAGATGGCTCAGAGGTTAAGAGCACTGGCTGCTCTTGCAGAGAACCCAGGTTTGATTCCCAGCACCCACATGGTGGCTATGAACCATCCTTAACTCCAGTTCCAGGAGCTCTGAAGCCCTCTTCTGACCTCTGTGGCATTGCATGACACGGGTGCATTCACATACATGCAGGCAATACACTCAAACACATAAAATAAAAAATAACAAAAAATTGTTATTATTTTATATGTATGAGTGTTTTGCCTGCATGTAGGTAAGTGCACCCATGTCATGCAATGCCTGTGGAGGACAGAAGACACTGTCAGAAATCCTGGAACTGGAGTTACAGACAGTTGTTAGCCGCCATGTGGGTGCTGGGATTCGAATCTGTGTCTTCTGCAAGAACAGTCAGTGTTCTTAACTGCTGAGCCATCTCTCCAGCTCCTAAAAATAATTTTTTGAAAAAGAATGTGGTTCTCACCTTGGCATATACCCAATAAACTCATCATGCTGTAGAGATATTTGTACATCCATGTTTGTGGCTGCTCTCTTCACAATAGCTGGCAAATGGAAACAACCGAAATGTCCCTCAACTGATGAATGGTTAATGAAAATGTGGTCCATCTACTCAATGGAGTTCTATTCATCAGTAAGAAAAGATAAAATTATGAAAGCGTTAGTAAATGGATGGAGCTAGAGAGTGTTTATGCTAAGTAACACAAATGCAGAAAAGCAATCGATGTATGTTCTCCCTCATTTGTGGATTGCAGCATCAGTCCCTTATACGTGAGTATATACATTCTGATGTAACACCAGGAGCCAGATAAAGGGGAAAGATACATGGAGGTAAAAGGAAAAGAAATAACCTGAAAGGGGGATAGTAGGGAACAGATGTTACCTGAGGGAAGTGGAAAAAGTGGGAGTAATCAGCAGGGAGAAGAGGAGGGAAGAACATGCAAGGGACCATGATGTGGGAGAGGGAGGGAAGTCAGGAGAGGGAGGATGGCAGGAGTTGGGAGGTACTGGGGGGAGGGTGGGGATGATGGGGGCACTGTGACTAGGGAGGGAGAGAGGAGGGAAGCTGGATGGGAGGGAAAAAAGTGGAGATGAGTGAATATCAGGGGGCTAGGAAACCTAGAGGGAAAAGCAATGCCCTAGAAACCCCATGAGAAATGTACCTACAGTGTCTGAACATTAATGCATATGTATACCTGGGAGCTGCTTGGCAGGGAATACAGTGTCAGATAGAAGAGACCTCCCTTAGAGTGACAAACATTCTGTACAGTAGTCATCAAAGAAGCTTCTTTTTGCAGCAGATCGAGGCTATTGCAGAGTTGCACACCTGGTCAGGCACAGAGAACATACGCCTGGGAGATGCCCAGTACTAGGTGACACATCTGCAGTCGAATCTCTACAACTAAGGCTCAGGGAACATAGAGGAATAAGGAGTAGTGAGAGGGCTAATGCATCCCTCAATTCCCACCAGTGAGGCTTCCATGTACATCAGAGTATGATGCACATGGAAGGCCACAACTGGCCAAGTTTTGGAGAATAAGAGACTGCAGAGTGTAGGATGGGGTTCCTATATGGAACCTCACTCACCCACAGCTCAGGGTCTATCGAAGAAGAGGAGGCAGAAAGATTGTAAGAGCCGGGGCTGGTTCATGAACAAGGAGGTGGAGGCTTCTAGGCCTCTGGAGGCTTGCTCATGTGAGTCTGTGACAGTGGTGGCATCGAGCTTGGGACCCACATCAATTAAACGAGGGCCCAAAGGGGAGATGAAAAATGGGTGGTGGGCCAGTACTAAACTGAGAACTGTTTGAGACTGGTTGCTGCTGGGTGAGGGAGAGTATGACTTACATACGACCACTGGATGGGCTGACTAGACTCCAGTGGATGCATTTATTTGAGACTGACTGATACTGGGTGAGGGAGAGTAGGACTTACATATGACCACTGGATGGGCTGAATAGACTCCAGTGGACTCATTTACACTGAAGCAAATTTAGGTAAAAACACCTGAATGAATAGAACTCAGCATATGTCTCAGAGTATATAGGGTTCAGTGGGGGCAATGGGAGGCATGGATGGGGTGGGGGGTCTAGATTTGAGTGGGAAATGTATGAACTATAAAAAGCTCAATAAAAAGAATGTTCTAATGAACAAGTTTCAGCACATTTTTTTTTTAATGGATGACCCCAAACTTCCTGATTCTCACACTTCCACCTCCCAAGTGCTAGGATTATAGGCATACACCATCACACCTGGATTATCTGGTGCTGAGGCTGGAACCCAGGCTTTGTGCATGCTAAGTGAACACTACCAACTGAGGTACATCCTTAGCCCTGAAGTTCACATTTACAATTACCAAGAAAGTCTCAGATAAGGCTGTAGAAGAAGCCGGGCATGGTGGCACACGCCTTTAATCCCAGCACTTGGGAGGCAGAGGCAGGTGGCTCTCTGTGAGTTTGGGGCTAGCCTGGTCTACATAGTGAGTTCCAGGCCAGCTGTGGCTACAGGGAG